>NC_046206.1:7564408-7876075 GCF_011004875.1 Balearica regulorum gibbericeps
GAATTTTTTTTTTTTCTTCTTAGAACTTAGAGAAAAATAACTCTAGAAACTTGCAGAACTTCCTGTGCAAATCACTTTTAACTAAACCTACCTTTATAAATTAGTATCTTTTGTATGACAGCGTGATTTCTTTGTGATCCTACGTTTAGAATAGATTGATATATCTGACAAGTTATTTAATTTTTTTTTAAAAATAGCAAGCCTTTTTTTGAAAATGAGTTGAATATAACCTTCTTTTTTTCCTTCCCCACTTGTTTAGACAACTACCTAATTCTTCCATCTGGAAACCTGCAGATTTTGAATGTATCTTTAGAAGACAAAGGATCCTATAAATGTGCAGTGTACAACCCAGTTACTCACAATCTCAGAATAGAACCCACTGGACATAAGCTTGTAGTCACGCGTGAGTATTCAGTTCAGCTTTCCGGAATTAATGCATCTCAAACTGAATAAATAACATCCCTAATGTTGTTAGCGTGGGCCTGTCAGCCTAAATATCCACTGGTTTCAAATACCACGTTATGTAAAATCTGTCCTGCGTTATTTGCACGTAAAATTCTTATTGAAAAGCACGGCAGCTTTTCATATCTGGTTAGTGCTAAGCCTCGTCTCCTTTCCTCCAGGCTCTTCCTCGGATGGCTTCCACATACTTCACCCCCTGGCCCCGCAGAGCCTGGCGGTGCCCCGGCACAGCTCCCTGATGCTGGAATGTGTTGTCAGTGGATTGCCTCCGGCCTCCGTCCGCTGGGTTAAAGATGGCCGGGACGCGCTGAGAAAAGGCAGGTGGAAACTGCTGCACTCCCATCTGGTGACAGACAGGCTCGAGGCATCGGACTCTGGAAATTACTCCTGCGTGGTGGGAAATGAATTTGGAGTAGTGAAATACATTAACTATTCACTTACTGTACTCGGTAAGAAATGAAGGAGTTGTCATGTCCAGGCAACAAACATTTTCTTTGTATACTTGCTGGTTTTGGCATCTGATTACAAATAGCCTAACATTCTTTCTGAACCTAAGCATATTAAAATAAAGGCTAAAGATATGTTCATAATGACCATATCTCATCATCTCTCTCAAGTTAACTATTTATCTCTTCAGATCCTTCGCAGTCTGAAATAATTAAAGAGTAAAGGATAACAAATTTCAAGGGAAGAACAGATCTATTTATTTTTCTTTAGAGTGCCAAGTGGATATGGGATACAGCGTCAATAACGTGCCACAGATCAGATGTTTCTCTTTTGAGGGTGCATCTAAGCAAAAAGCTGGCGAGGATGATGACAAAAACAAAAGCAAAAGAAATATATTTGGCCTGTTTTGTGTGGCTGCAAGTCGTTCCTAATCTCCCCTTCCTTTGTAGCAGATTTTCCTGTTGTTGGAGGCTCCATGACTGTTTTTGTTTGGTTTTTGAAATGTATACATTAGAGTAACTCAGAAAACAGGTTGTTGAGACACAATACACCTTTTGTTATGGGGATGTCACTGAGAAATTATTTTGAAAATACAGGTGGTTTATTTCCAGTATTAATGCAAACATCTGACTGTTTGGAATAGAAGGGAGAGGCCATTAAAATAAGCAAGCGTGTGGGAAAAAACAGCTTTAGGCTGTGTAGAACTAGAAGTATGTGGTGCTTCTTTGTACATGATAAGTTAGCATAACGTTTTGCAGTATTTTTTTCAGGACTTAAGCTAAGATCAACATGCAATGGTTTAGGTCAAATTATTTCCCTTTACAGAACCTGCCTCAATCTCCAAGGGACTGCAAGATGAAACCGTGGCCGCAGGAGCAACCATACATTTCTGGTGTGATGTCCGTGGAAACCCTGCCCCAACCCTCACCTGGCTCCACAACGCCGCTCCCCTCCGTCTCTCTCCGCGGCATCTGCCGATGGGAAACCGTCTGCGGATCCGTGGCGTCGCTCAAGAGGACTCTGGCTTGTACCAGTGTCTAGCGAACAATGGCGTTGGGTTTGCACAGTCCACTGCGAGGCTTCGTGTCCAGCCAGGTAGGAGCACTTGCAGCCCTCAAGAACTCAAATTAAGCATTTATACTTCAAGCTTCATTCTAGTTTTTTTTCCCCTAGGTTATGTATTGATTTGCTTCTGACCACTGTTTGTAGCAAATCCCACAAAGAAAGTGCTTTCAGTTGAATTTTAAGATGTAGGTATTTCTGAGGTAGTGTGCTTACTTGATACTTAAAACCTAGATTTGCAGCTGCAATTAAATCAGCTTATGGTTGAATTTGACACAATTTATTCTTAAATGGAATCAGGGTCCTGTTGTACTGGATGACCAGTAGTACTGGCCACCTAGTGTGTATGCCTTGGATCATATCCTCAAGTTTACAAAAACCATCATCACTTTTTGGTCTAAGATACTTTCTAATAGTCGGAGCACTTGATTTCTGCCAGCAGAACGGTGTTGGCAAGGCCTTTGCTGTTCCTGTTGTCCCCCTGTTGTGTGTACTTGAAGCTTTTGACCTTCTCTGGGCCTGTTAAGATTGATGTGAGCTGCGCAGAGGCTGGTTGAGCAGATATTTTGTGACCTGGTTGTCTGAGGAGCGCACTAAGCCAGTCTTAGCCTGCACCGCGTTCCTCGCTGACGGTTGAGTCTTTGTTATTTAGAAAATTTGAAGTGTGGTTTGAGCGTAGTTTTGCATCAGCCTTTTCTAAGCACAAGTCTCAGCTGATCTCTTCAGTCTGGAGAGGCTGTCTAGAGGAGAAATAACTGTTAAAATGGTTAAAAAGAAGCGTGCGTGACTTTTCTAATTGTATTGACTCATTTTGGCCTTAAGCGTTGTATTCCTCAGCCAAATTCATAGTTTGGGTTGTTTCCCCCCGCCCCAGGCAAAGATTCCAGGCCAGTTATAGTCTCTCCACCAGCTAGCATCGCTGTGGTAGGTGGTGGGGACATTACGCTGTCTTGCAACGCCACTGGCTTCCCTGTTCCCATGATCCGTTGGCATGACAGCAGAGGACTCCTCACCAGCCGCCCTTCCCAGGTGCTTCATTCCAAACCACAGAAACCTCCCGCTGCAGAACCCACCTACTTCTCCACCTCTCAAGCGGGCTGGAGCTCCTTGCACATTAGGAACGTGACTCCCGAGCGTGCCGGGGAGTACACGTGCGAAGCCATCAACGAGCATGGCTCCGTGACGTCAAAAGCCTTCCTTACAGTTGGTAAGCTTGAAGCATAAAATCACGCAGTCGGCTCCCTGTTTTAGGGGAGAAATATCTCGAAGTAAGAGATGAACGGAAGGTCGGTAGCGTGGGTGTCCTGGGGAAACGAAGCTGAGGATTCTTAAGCTGCCTCCGTGGACCAGTTACTCCCTCACCATGTGAAGTGACTTGAGTTTCTCCGCTCTTTCAGTGTCTTGCCTTAGTAAATTTAGCTGAATGGCAGTGAGTTTTAAGGTTAGCGGAATTTAATAAGTGGCCCCATATTTACAGTTCTTCATTTCCACTGGTTAGAGTTTAATACTTACATGAATAATTTGAAAAGATGCTTAAAGGTTCACTTGAAGAAAGAAAGAAAGAAAGAAAGAAGAAACCTCAAGAAAGTGATCCCATCGCGTAGTTTTATAAATAAGTTATTGTTGGACCTTGCTGAGTGGAAACACAAAAATAAATATCATCCCAAAATTCAGTCTCTGTCAAATGGAAAACACCCACTGCTTTGCCTCAGACTTTTATGGCAGTAAGTTCAATTGTAATGTTTTGTTTATTAACTTTTATCGGTTTCTAATATGTTGTACTAGCTGCTGATTATGGTGCAGAGGGTGGTTAAGGCATTTGGTTTTGATATAAAAGTCCTTAAGTAGTTTCTGGGAGCTGTTAGGGTTTTAGAACAGTTCCCAACTGTGCCAAAAAGACATGCTCAAACATTTATATGTTTTAATGAAGAATTCGTGCCAGGTAACACTTCTGAAGCACCTGAATGACTCAAGCTGTGATACCGGTGCATTTCTCTCGTGGTAGGATCAACTTAAGCAGCTCTCAGCCTCGGCAGCTTGTTCCCGTAATTTGCCTCGTGCATGCACACAGTAAGAGAGCTTATTTGGCTGAAAAAATAGGGTTGGTGTTTTGGTTTTTTTTTTTTTTTTTTCTTTCTGCTGGATCCATTCCACGACATGATTCATCGCATGGTCTTAAAAGCGGGCAGGGCAACTTAAGCCACCATCATAGTGAGAAACCACCAAAATGTAAAATGATGGCCTTAGCATCTCACACCCATGCCACTTATTTAAAGTCTTTTTTAGTCACTTGTGGCGTTCCGTGCACGGCAGTAGATCCTCCGGTTGTTTAAGAAACAGGGAAGCGACGCCTGGGAACGCGATCTGTTTGCACAGTGGAGACAAAATACAAAGGTCACTCTGCTGCCGTGCAAAGCCAGGGCATGCCGGCGGGTTAAAATCTGTTCACGTGTTTGCACCCCTGTGTCAAGAAGGGCACAGAACTAGAAAAGGTGCCGTGAAACGCAGCAGGTGGGTTCCTAGCAGTGTGGAATAGTTTCTGTGGGAGGAGAGGCTGAAAAGGTGTAGCTTCAAAATGAGGCAGCTGAAGGGGAGACACAATAGGGAGCTGTGCAATACTGGGTATTATGGAGAACGCGAGTAAAAGCTATGAATACATTCTTTTAACGCCCAAATTTGGGACTTTCAGTCCTCTGGTTGCTGTCGGAGGTAGGATTTTGGGCGCATGCACCCTTTGGTCTGGCCTGACTTGGTGCTGCTTGCGTTGGCAGTGGGGCTGGGAAGCCGAGGAAGAAGGGTAAGTCTCAGTGGCTAAGGGGGAAGGGATGGCACTGAAAGCACCGGCCAAAAACAGTTGCATAATGACACAGCAGCAAAAAGAAGTCTGATGTCCTGGTTTACGTGGGTAGCAATTACGCCAGAAACTTAGCAAAAAGAGCTTAGATCCCAACTGCTTAATGGAAATTGTTACCCGGGGGTTGTTTTCCAAAGGGAAAATACAAACTACTGGTCGGTTGTTGACGACTCCCCTCTCGCAGCAATAAACACAGCAAGGACTGCAGGCCTCCTGTCACCAGTCTAAACCACAATTAATCCTCCACGCGCGAGAGTCTGCTTCCCCCGTGCCAGCAGGCATCAAACTGTGCTGTGCCCACCCACAGATCCTCCGGGTCCACCACGATGCAGCGGGTCTTCTGCCTCCCCCAGCGGATACGGCATTTGTTTCCAATATTGATGCGCGGCGGTGCATCCCTTTCCCGCTGCTTCGCTGTCAGTCGTAGATACCCTTTTGCTTGGGGAGTGTTTTGGGGGCGTCTGATAGTTTAAGCAAACTCCATCTGGCTTTGGGGACATCCTCCCGCATTGTTCCCTTCTTTCCATCTCCAAAGTTTGTGGCGTTGCTAAATAAATAGGAAGAAACAAACACGGAATGCTTGCTGAGAGCGTGTCTTCAATTTGAAAAGAGAATTTTCCTTCCCTTCCCAGCTTTTTAAAAAGTGGCCAAAAATAGCAGCCACACTTGCTGCTGGTATTTTAATGGAGGTTTGGAGGAATCCGAGTCAGCCAGGCTAACACTGCCTAGGCTTTACATTACCAAGGAATTTGTTTGTTTTGTAAACCAAGTTCCCTTCATTCCCTTCCCCTTCCAGACCCCGGCACGTAACATAAACCTACACAAATCTGAAAGGACGGACAGGGCTAAGAACATCTGGCAGTCCCGGCGCTGCGGCGTACAACCTCGAGGAGCTGCGCTGGTTCCCAAACGTTCTCATTTGGAGCACTGACGTTTTCTTGTCCTGGATAATTTCAGATGTCCAACCTGCCACCCCTTTCCCGCCTGGAATGCTGACAAGCCCTGCGTTGGCCGAACAGTGCTTTTTTTTGTCTCGCGGCCTCTTTCGAACTACTGATATTATGTATTTTTTAATTTAATTTTATTTTTTTTTCATACCAGGCAATGTAAATAAGATGGAGGAGGCTGGAGCAGGATTTCTAGAAATGCGTTGGTATTAAATTGCATGTTAGATCTGCCTGTAAACTGAGTTTATTCTCAGCATAAATTTTTAAATGAAGTAGCCGAGTCGTGCAACTTTCAAAGCTGATCGAAATTACAGCTAAAACCTCAGAAACTGAGGTAGGAGAATGTCTTCTTGTGTGCACGCCAGTTCAGGGCATGAAAAGTTCCTTGTACAACTGCGATTAGTTTAAAATTACTCCATTTGTGTCACAAGCGTAGCTATATTTTATGTTTTTTCTTTTAACATGTGTTGCCACTACTTAATTTATTGGCGATACTAGTCAAACCGCGCCTGCGGATGTCATGTTTCAGGTTTTCTCTCTTTGCTGCTGCGTAAAAAACCCCTCAAACCTCCCCAAAATAACCAAACCAAAGAACGCCTCCCCCACGGTTCTGCTCTGGGGAAAAAAAAAAAAAAAAAGCCAGTGTGCAAGGGCACAGCTTGGCACCGGGCTCGGGTCCGCATGGGCACCTCTTGAACTGGCTTTTTGCAGCGGGGCTTGTTTGGAAACGATGTTCTTAAATGGTTTAGTGTCCCCTCCGTGCGGGGCAAACGTACGTCATCCTGAAGATGTAACCGGACTCCTCCCTTTACAGTTCCTTTAGCAACTGGCCCGAAAGCAGAAGAAATGACTCCCGTGGAGATTGCCCAGAGCGATGAAAGCAAGGGTGTTTTCAGTGCAGAAACGACGTTTTCAAGCTCACCTCCAACGAAATCCCATTCGGATGCAGCCGCGACGGAAAAGGCCCCAAATGCCGCCGCTCCCCCTGAAGCCCCCATCATCCTCAGCCCCCCGCAGACGCTGAAGCCGGACACGTACAACCTGGTGTGGCGTTCGGGGAGGGATGGGGGCTTGCCCATCAACGCCTATTTTGTCAAATACCGCAAGGTAACGTTTCTCCGTAGCGTTGAAGCGGTGCACCGCGGCGGATGGGTTTCGTTGGTTTAGGTTTCTTGAGGAACCGATAATTGTTAACGAGAACGCGGTGTCAGGCCAGAGACAACATAGAATATAGTTGAACCACAACATTACCGTGGGCACGCGGGCAGCTCGTTTTAGGGATGACAAGTTGGTCAACGAGTTCACTGTTCTATCTAATTTTAAGTGAGATTTATCCAGCAGAGCCTGGGCTTTTATTTCCTTTATGGTATCGTTATGGTCTATGGGGAATGGGGCTCCAGGGCATATTGTACCCAATTTAAAAACGAGCAAGCTTGAGTCTGGTGGGTACGCTGGAGATCGGAAGGGAAACTGAGTATTGCCCTGATACATCAAAGAGTTTGCTGCTCTGCGTCCCAAAGAGCCGCTAGTAAACTGAAGTTACCAAATACGAAGGTGAACTACAAGTTCCTAAGCAGATACCATCATGTCCTTAAAAATGGTGTGTGAACAGTGAGCTCTTCTGATTAACATCAGAACCAAGCAACGCCTGTGCCCGTTCTTCCAAGCAAAGAGTTTTCTGCGTGGCAAAGATGTTTGGTTCATTTTTCATGAGCTTTTTAATCCTCTACATCCTGATCTTGTCTTAGCCTGGAGGGAACGCTTAGATTTTTGACCTGTTAGTTTCCTGAAAACCTGGTGCCAAAGTCTGTTGATACAATTTCTCATCCAAAGGTGGTTGCTTCACATAAGCGCTGAAAGCTTTGAATACTTCTTTGACCTTTTTCGATGCTTACCCTTCGCTCATGAGAATCCTTTCCACATTAAATGCGCTCACTCACGCGTTTCTCGGTAGGGAGTTTACCATGTTTTTTTTAGGGTGGTGTTCTCTTTGTGTCATCAAATTATTTTATTGATTTCCCTCTTAAAGAGTAAAAAAAAAATTGGGGGAATAAAAGCCTTAGAGTGGTCGCTTCAGAAGAAAATACTTAAACAAAGACCTCTGGCATAACCTTTGATAATCCACAGTATTTAGATCTGCCTTCCATGTTTTATTAAAGTCTTATATTGTTTAGTAGTTTATTTTTGGTAGAATCTTTGTCTTTTCCTTTGGGATTTGGAGTAATGTTTTCCTGCAAAGGTCAAGCATTAAGAGACTACCCCAAATCTGTTTCCTTTCTTAAATGGAGCTGGTGATTTCACTGTTAAATTAAAAAGTGGGGGGTTTGGTTTTTTTTAAAAAAAAAAAAAAAAAAAGGAAAACATGCATTAATAAAAAATAAATCTTTGGTCTCCCTGCTGAGTTTTTTTTTTCCCAGCCTCAAAGTAACTAATACATACTTTTTGTGGCCCATTTTAGCCAATAAATATTTTAAAATGCTTAAGTACAGGAAAAGCTGGGATAGTTGGGGGAACATATCTTTCTCATTAGGGTGTTGGGTCCGGCCTTTAATGTCACACACACTGCCAGCTCAAGGCTGACTGAAGTTTTTCAAATCATTTGGACTCTTGCTGGTTTTAGCCACAAGTGAAAATGAACATTTTTTTTTTCCCCCCCAAAAACAAGTGCGTGAGTATATACAGAGGGAAAATAAGTGAAGTTTACCGAAGGAGCACTGTGAGGGTAGTGGCAAAGTGCCGATTGGTGGCAGAAGCCCTCAGAGACAAACTACAGGGAAACACAAGGACTTTTGGCGAGCGGCGGAGGTCCTTGGGGTGCTCGTGCATGAAAGCGATGAGGGATTTGAGCGTTACATCGGGTCCTGCGCGATTCCCTGATGCTGAGCTTTCTCTCCCTGTCCTGTGCAGCTGGACGACGGCGTCAGCGCGGCGGGAAGCTGGCATACGGTGCGAGTCCCTGGCAGTGAGAATGAGCTGCGCCTCACCGAGCTGGAGCCTTCCAGCCTGTATGAAGTTTTAATGGTGGCGAGGAGCGCCGCTGGCGAAGGCCAGCCTGCTATGCTGACGTTTCGCACCAGCAAAGGTGGGTGCAGCACAATGTTCCCTGTGTCCCGAAGCTTTCGGGAGGACATCGATGTAAATCACAGCAACTGTATGTTGTCTGCTAAGCCGTATATGAAATGCTCTGTGATTTAATTGCGAAAGAACAGCCTCTAATAGCTAAAAGAGCTGTAGGGCAGACTTTCCTGAGCGTTACCAGGGCTGGTGGTAAGTAGACGCTGTTAAAAGCTTGCTAATATTTTTAAGATCGATACTGTAAGGTTCCTCTTGCTTGAAAGAGCCAGGTCAGGGAGCAGCCTGTCCTTGTTCAGGTTTTTCAGAGAAACACAAAAGAAACTCTCTGCACCATCAAGTTTTCATATATCAACAAAACTGCTTCTGGTTTTCTTTGCCGACACCTCAGGGAAAACCTCTCAGCTGACCAGAAACCAGCTGTTCTGATAGCTGCGTGCAGACGCGACTTTCTAATCAAAGCAATTTTTTTTTCTTTCAAGCCTGGACACTGGTGGCTGTACTCTTAAGCATGTAAACAATCAGATATTTTTCATACTAACGTACCAGAACCAGATAGCTTAAAATTTTATTAAAAATGTGATGTATTCATGATATGTACTGCCACAGGCCAAAAGTCCACTGAGCTGATGTACCGTATGTCAAATCTTTCTTAGAAAGAGGATCATCCTCGAAAAACACGCAGGCTCCGTCTCCCCCGGTAGGCATTCCTAAACATCCCATCGTTCATGAAGGGACAAATAATTTCGGTGTTGTCCTTCCAGACCTGTCTCGGCACAGCGGAGGTAGGTCTATGGATGGTTTGTAATCTGTGTGCTAAAAGTGGCGTTGCAAGCAGGTGCATCTGAGTTAATCTGTGTTTATAGCTGCTTTAGGTGCTTGTGTTACCTCTTCTACCTCCTATTTATTCCCTAGGCTTCTTCATTACAGGTATTTTTCCTCTCTTGTGGGAATTCTGTGAGGGAGGTTGGATTTCTGCTAGATTTTCTGTTCTATGTGTTTTCAGAGTAAAAGATCATAGGTCATACTTTGGGTCTAACTGAAAGGTTACCTTATTCCAGTTAGCATTTGAAGTACCTGCCTTGATACCTCAGGTTTCCACAGCAGTGTTAAGTCACCAAGTAGTAGTGCGTTTCTTCGGCCTCTGCAGTTGGGTATTTGAAGCTATGAATTTAGTAAATGCATGTCCTAATCTAGTGAACATACAGTATTTGCAAGGATGCTGTTACCTGCATGTGTGGCTCTCAAAAAATAAGATTTTTCATGTATAACCCAAATTCTTGCTGCTCATATTTAAACCTGCTGTTTGTTTTTTGCTAAATGCTCTGGGTTTCTCTTCCGCTGTGAAAGATCCAGAGGAAGTGGGGAAATGGGAGATGCCTCTGTCGGAGTTTTAAGTTCTCAAAGTGGATTATATCTGTTCTGAATGTTTTCCTGTGGCTTCCCAGGGCTAGGCTTATTTCTGATGGCACGAAGATACAACCGCTTCCCAGCAGGTGTGATTTTTAGCCTGGTTTCCAGTGCAAACAGCATGATTATAGTCCTTTTCCTCACCACCCCAGCCTTTTAACTCGTTAACTTGATTTCAGACAAATTTACTCGAGGGCTGAGACCTCAAAGGTGACTTGGTCTCTAAAAATTTTGGGTAAAACCAATGGTGAGTGGAGAGGTTTAGTAACATAGGCGAGGAGCTGAGTGTTGCGCGCTTGTAACAGTGCCGAATATCCGAGGAGCTGTGCAGGGGGACACTTTACATGTGCCCCACTGCAAACACTTAGTTCCTCCTCTCATCAGTGACCCGCTCCGTGTTAACGAATACAAGCTGGTTTAGTAAAGCCTGACAGCTCTCCTTGGTTGTCAGAATGGTTATCACCAGATTTACTAACGCCACCTCTTTCCGTTCTTTCTGTTCCACTGCTGTCTGTAACTGCAAGTGAGTTCAGTAAGTATAGCGTTTGTTGCATGCTTTGTTTGCTCTTCGTTCTCATTTCTCCGGCCGTGCAGCGCTCGTTAATGGGGATGGGTTGAAGTCTCATTGGGTCTGGGGGAATTTTGGGGGTTTTGAAAACGATAACCGAATTTTTCCTGTTCACTTAGTATATGTTTCCTGTTTCCATATAGAGAGGATTGGGGTAGTGCAACACCATGTCTTTTTTGCTTATTATATTGATAAAGTCATTGATTCCTCTGTTTTCTGGTCTTCAAGTATCTTTTCCAGAAGAGCAAGGGGAATGGTAATTACGGGAGGATTTAAGGTTCTCCTTGATAATACATGAAGTCTAATTTAATCATCAGCAACTACTTTAATCGGTTGCTACAGAAAATGAAGTTTCAACTGACTCTAATCCTCTTGTAACTGAATTTCTCATTTCAGTTCCAGAAGCTCCCGACCGACCCACGATCTCCACAGCATCAGAATCATCCGTCTATGTCACGTGGATACCCCGAGCAAACGGCGGCTCCCCCATTACTGCTTTTAAAGTGGAGTACAAACGCCTGGGCCGAAACAGCGACTGGCTAATTGCAGCTGATAACATTTCTCCTTCCAAGCTGTCTGTGGAAGTTCGTAACTTGGAGCCAGGTATTAAAAAATGATCTTTCCTTCACCTCAGCTGTTGTTGCTGTTGTCTTAGATGACTGCATTCCTGCTGAGAGAATATTGCAACTCTTTGGTTCTTTCATTTTAACTTCTGCTTGGCTTATCCTGTTTCTAGTTGGTTGGGGGATTTTTATGTGGAATAGGAGCTCGTTACATGAATTCGAGTTGATTTCTGGCTTTCCAAGTGGAAAAAAAAACTCACCATGATTTAGTACTTGTTCATGTGGAGAGTAGGGTTGTGTATTATTGCTATTTTTAACTTAATTGTCCTTCTAGTAAGCACTCAGAATGCAAAAAGAGAAAAACACATTAATGGAAAAACGTCTTGTCCTGATTTCTCCCGGTGTCCAGCCCTGAAAGCTCGGGGAAAGAGTCCAAGAGTTAGGGGGAACAGATGATGATGGTTATCCTTTGAAGCATCTTCTCGACGCCCACCAGTTTGCAGTTTAGGGACTTCCTGAGCTGATAGAGGCATCTTCATCTTTGTGTGTAACAGCCTTTGGATTTTTCTTGAGTGAATTTCGCTAACCACTTTTAGAAGCTGTTTATATTTCTGATGTCCACATTAGTCTGTGGCAACGAGTCCTACGTTGTTTTTTTTCCTAACTGGATGTTGTGCAAAAAGTACTTCCTAATCTGTTTAGTCTCTCCTTGAATCCTGTTTCTAGTGCTTGTTTTGCTACAACGTCGTCTTTCTTTCACTTTTTCCCTTAAAAGGAGAAATGTATAGGTTCCGTGTGATTGCTGTGAACAATTACGGGGAGAGCCCACGCAGTGCAGCATCTCGCCCTTACCAAGTAGCCGGATTTACCAGCCGGTTTTCCAACCGCCCTATCGCAGGACCTCACATCGCTTACACCGAAGCCATCAGTGACACTCAGATCATGTTAAAGTGGACGGTAGGTATAATTGTCTCCTGTTCTTGTCACAGTTGCAGGCCAATTTTTACTGCTTTGGCTCTTCAGAGTCAAGGATTGCAGAGTAGCAAGCGGTGGTTTCCCCCATCAAGACTCAGAGGTCATTTCTTCCCTCGGTATGTCGTGCTCGTATGGTAGAATGGGGTAACTTAATTGGCCGTATGCCTCTCCAGCCCTTTGCACCCCATTTCCAAACCCTTTTTCCTCCTCGGAGGCAGCCCTGCCTCCCCTTCCAGCTCCCTGGGGATGCTGCACACCACCTCCTCACGTTATGCCAGATGTGAGCCCAACTGGCAGCGCCTGCGAAAGGCTGCAGCCGCCTTGGTCCACCTGCTTTGGCACAGACGTATTGAGAGGCACCAGTGGGCTTAACTCTGTCCAAACCCCCCTTTGTGCCATGAGTTGCAAGCGAGTTGGCTTCGTTTCCTGCAATTTCTGCTGCTTTTGTCAATCCAGGCTGTGATGGCTGGAAGCGGGCGCTGCGTTTGAAACCTGCCGTCTTCCCTCGCTTCCAGTAGAGGTTTCACGTTAGAGAAACGTTTTCCTTTCCCCTGTTACCTTGTCTTTTGTAAACAAGTACTTTAAAGTCCTTATTGAAACCCACAGAAATTCTTTGCTCTTGTTTTGAAATCTAACCCCCTGGTATACTTTGGAGGATTTAACGTGTAGAATTCCCAGTGTTAGTTTGCTCTGCTAGCTCAGCCTGAAGAGATGTTAAGGATAATAAACTTAAAATAACCTCTAGTTCCTCAGGAGGCTGCATAACTTGAAGTAAAATATACTTGAGCTGAATTTTAGAGCGACCTTAACTCTTTCCGAAGCAAAAAAAATGGTCTTAACTTTTCCATTTCCATTAATCATGCAAATTTTTGGGCCGTTTGTCATCAAACCCTAATTGACAGTTTGGAAAGTGATGTGGGAGGAAAGCATCAGCCCCAGCTCAGTCTCTTGTCCCTGTCCTACCCTCCTTTTTTTCGACTGGTGCAAGGATTTCAGTGGCAGAGAGCTGTCCTGCAGCCCTGGCGTTGTGCTTGTCCTAGCTGTGTCTGCACATCCGCAGCAACTGATAATCCTCTTCTGCGTTGTAGCTTCTGTGCAAACCTCCCCCTACACCTTGCTTGCACAACCTTATTTAAAAAAAAAAACCAAACATATTGCAAGGTGATAAGAGATTCAGCGATGACAACTCGGCGGGACTCAATTGAAATTTTTCTTCTCTAACGCAGTCTTTTAAAATTCTCTTTTAGTATGTTACATCAAGCAACAACAACACACCCATCCAAGGATTTTATATCTATTACCGACCTACAGACAGCGACAACGACAGTGATTACAAGAGGGATATCGTGGAAGGTACGGTGCAGTATACGCATGCTTAATAGCACTACTCGATGGGGAAGAACATCGTGTAGCCATGTTGGCTGTGTTTATATGAAATCTAAACTGCTTTTCCCAAACTAAGTCTTTACAATATATTTCACAGAAGTAGCTAATCTCAACTACATAACATCAAGTTCTGCCCACACATGAACTTGTTTCTTCCTTCTGCAGCCTCTTCTACATGGAAAGTCGAGAACTAAATACTGGGTTTAAAGTTTGTCTTGTTACACTGCTGCAAATCCTTAATGCAGATCTATTGAAACTGGTTTAGCTTAAAGTAGTTGAGTCAAGAGTAAGCGGCATAAATGAGATTTAACCCAGGGTAAGCGCATCTGTGTTACAGACTGTACTAATAACTAGCTAGCTTTTAAAATGATTTATCCCAGTGTGGATTTTCTAAGCTAGGCAGTACCTTGTGCGTAATTGCCCTTCTCTCCTCATAGCTTAATTACTTGTCCTGCTATAAGGAAGTTACTTTTAGCCTCAAGTGCTGTAGTAGCTGCAAATGCAGGTATGTTTGTGCTTCATTTTGCCTTTTAATCAGGTGATTTTTTTTTTCCCCCCTGTGCATATTAGATCATCATTTTCCTGGTAGAAGTTATTAGATAATGTCTATATTAGTCCAGAAGTGGAAAACCCTTTTAAAAATATTTTACTTAATGTCCTTATTGCTTGGGCTGAGTAAACGTAGTGATCTCATTCTGTCCCGATGACGTTCATTATTTTTTCCCCTCATTTATTTCAGTTACAAGAGAAATGGACCTTTATTTTGAAAATTTTCCCCTACTAGACAATACTCCGCATAGTACTTTGATGCGTGACATAAGCTTTTGCACACTATAAAGCTATTAAAGATCCAGAGTTTCGGCTCGGAGGATTGCTTTAAAGAAGCTTATGCAGTCTGTACCTTCATCTGCAAATGTATTTTAGCCTTTGCTAGACAGAACTTGTGTGTTTATAAATCTTATACACTAAGCAGTTAGTTGTTTAAGTGGGCTCCACTGTGCTGTGAAATTAGCTTGTTTCTGATTTTTTTTTTTTTCCGACTGTGTGTGTATTGAACTCTTTGTGGCAGTCTGAAACCATTAGCAGCTGCTCTGCTCTGCCAAAGCCTGGAACAGAAACTCATTTGGTGGAAATATTTAAACTTCAACTTTTCTTTACTGTGCTCCCCTAAATTAGCTTTTTGGGGCGGCAGGGGGGAAGAGAGCTATTTTCAATTAAAGTGTGATTGAAAGCATTTGATCTGAAATATGTAGAGAAACGTGTGACTTAAGGTATTGTTGCTATAAATCACTTGGTCTTCTCTTTTTTTCCCCCTTCTGTTACCTTTGAATTAATCTGTCTGTTTTTTGACAGGGAATTTTATCTTGAAATGACTGCATGAGTTGTGGAAAAAGTGTTGTGATGCCTGTATTAGCTAAGTACTTGCCGTAGGCTTTCCTTACGGTTTCCTGTTAAGTCTTGTCTTTCGAGACATTCAAAACTCGGCAGAAAACTTTTTTTTTTTCCCCTTATAAATGCTGCTACAGGCAAAATCAGATTTTATTTAAAGAAAAAAACCCAAGCACAAAGCTTGACTCAGATGGCTCCTCGGTATCTTTAAGCAAAAGCAAAGCAAAATCAGCTCTGTCCTGCATCGATGGTCTGAGTTTCTCTCTTTCGAGGGTCCTGGAGATTGAGTTTTAAATGTAAATGCAGTCTGATGTCAGTTGTTTAAATGTTTTTCCTTGCTAATGGTGCACGAAGAGGACAGTTGAAGTGCCTGTACTGATTCCAGTTCCACTAATGGTTTGAAGCGGAAACCTAAAACCTGGTGTAGTAATTACTGAAAGGAATGCTTGGGGGTGGGGGCGACGGGAAAACCGAGTATGAATCTTGGGAAAACGTGCGATTTCGGGAAAGGTCGGTTCCAGCTTCAGCCAAGGTTTGTCTGCCTTCACTTGGGCCGCCCGGCATGCAAGGGACGGAGCTCCGACCGTGCGGTGCATCCCTTCCTGAGACCCCAAAACCGAGATGGGGTCTCCTGGGTACCCCCTGCCCTTTTTCAGCCAGACAGGGGTATCTGTACCTGGGCTTGGGTCCTGGGGAAGTTCCAACTGAGCCACGGTGACAGCCCCCGCCAGCCAAGCAGGCTTTTTTTTTTTTTTTTTATATTAATGCTTAAATCAGTAGGTGGTATGACAGTTTCTTAGAAACAGTGGAAACAGTTCAAGGTGGTATTTTCCAAGAAGGATTAAGAGCGCTCAAACAGTTAATTAAACTCCCTTAAAAAAAAAAAAAAAGTAAAAAAAAAAAAGTAAAAAAAAAGGGTCGCTGTTTATTAAAATTTGTCACAAGCCCGTGAAAGTAAAAACTGAGAGTGATTTATATTGAAGCGCTCAGTACTTCAGGAGGGTGTCTAAATGAAATGCTGGCTGGGAGCCAGAGATGACAAAACCGTCCTATTAGAGAAGATTGCTTGGCTTGGGATCCGGCTCTGCAGGGGCAGGCAGCGCGAGAGACAGCCTCGCTGTCTAATTTTGTTTCCTAGTATGTTTAATAAAATGCACGTTCAATTATTTGCGGTTTCGGCTAAGTTGAGCAACCCAGATGTATCGTTCCTGCAAAAAAAACGGGTGGCTTCAGTCCCTACCTCGCATCTCTAGGCATCCTGCAGGATTGCAAACCAGGAGAGGGTCTTACCACGGCAAAGTTTTTCCCCTCTCCTGAGTTTAATCTGTTTTCTGTGCCAGTTTTTCCTTGTTTGCCCTGCGTGTTGTAAATAGCCGGCATAACCCATCCTAAACCCATTCCTTCAGCAGTTTCATATTTAAGATGCAGAGAACTGCTGTTGATTTTAAACATTCAGATGCTGCGAACTTGGATGTCTCTTTTTGGAGTTTAGCAACTTCTGTTTTCTGTAGAGAAAGAGATGTTTGTAAAAATCAATTGAAAACACTGAAAATAACCCCTCCTTTTTATGTAAAAAAACCCCTTGTATTCATCAAAAGGTTCTTCTAAATCTATTTCGCAAGACAATGAGAGTCTCATGATTTCAGATAAGTCCATAAATTCTTAATAAAGACTTTTGTGCTAACAGGAAAAGCTGCAACACCCCTGCATTTTATAAAGACGCCGCAACATACTCGTACCTAATTCTGGCTCATGTGAGTAAATGAAATCCAGTTGATTTATTTTTTTCTCCCCCCCCCTGCCCCCCATAGGTACGAAGCAATGGCACTTGATAAATCACCTGCAGCCAGAAACATCTTACGACATTAAAATGCAGTGCTATAACGAAGGTGGTGAAAGCGAGTACAGCAACGTGATGATCTGCGAAACCAAAGGTGAGCACCGAAATAGCGCGTCTGCTCGCCTGCGGGACCCTGCGAAGGTGGCGTCTTGCGGCATGAAATATCCGCTGGGTTGAATTTTTTTGCAGCGCACAAGTCAGCTGCGATGAGGACGGTAATTTTCTGGAATGTTTTGGAGGATTGTTTTGTCTTCCGAAGCTGGGATTGTTTTGAGCATATGGAAACTGATATTTTGCACTCCCCAGAAAGGCTCTTAGCAGAGCTCTGCAGATTTGCCTGGCCTAAGAGATAGTATTGTTGTTCTGGGTTGGGTTTTTTTGGTGGTTTTTTTTTTTTTTTTTGCTGTGTTGATAGCCTTCCCTTAGAAGACAACCATGCTCTTGAAGATGACAGAATTGATTTGTACGTCTGTTTTATGTCTTCGGGGCTCCGTGACACGTTGTATAAGTGCAGACCACAGCAATTGATGGTTATGTTGGCTGCCTCCATCGCTAATCCTGCATGCCTCTGGCACAAAGTTTGTACTGTTCTCTGGAAGTGTCAGATATGGCAGTCACATTTATTTTGTGAAGAATTCCTGTCTCCTTTAATCTCTAAAACCAAGTAAGGCCGTAAAGGGAAAATGCAGACAGTAAACTTCAAATGCAGTGCTATGAAAAAATGTTTTTAAGAAAAGAAAAAAAAGGAAGAAAAGCCCTCTAGGAGCGGAAGCGTCAAAATTTAGTGAAGTTAGTAGTGAAGCCTTTGAACGAAGGGCTAGGAGCTGCAGGCTTTCAGGCTACACGCATGGTTGGTTTTCCTCCTGTGAGGAATATAACTTTCTTCCCTAATTTTAAAATTGGCAAGCTGCAATCTGTCATTCATACTGATTCTGCCTTAAAACGCATCTCCTCCAGGCTTGCGGGGGTGATCCAGCTGATCTATCGTGGAGGTGCTGGTGTGTCTCTGACCAGCTCCGCTCCTAAGCCAGGCACCTCTGTTAGGGTTTTAGTGCTGAAAACTAATGTAAATTTAATTCCTGGGTTCGTTTTCGGTGATATTCCGCTCAGCTCTGAGTATCTTAAATAGGATGGGTTTGAAAACGGGGTTACAGGGTTCACGTCAGATAAAAGTAGGTCATCTGGCAGCAGTGAGGTGATAGAAATGCATGTTGTGGTTTTTCCTGACCTCAGAAGGGGAAAGATTTGTGCTCTTTCAAGTTGAGAGCTAGCGCGGTTCTAGCCATGCGTACGTCGAGTCGCTCGTTAAAGTTTCGAGTGACCTCAATGAGAGGGTTAGCAAGCTGGAAAATAACCATTTTCCAAGGCAAATAGTTATTACCCAATAGTAGTTGGCCTTCTCGTCACAGGTTTTAATATTGACTTGGAAGCTTTCTCTTTGAGGCATTAGGATTTTAACTTGGCAGTAATTGTTTTCATTTCATAACGAAAAAACCGCATTCAGAAAACGCATTTAGTGAAGGTACCCCTACCTGTCTCTTTATTTCAGTGAAACGCACGCCGGGAGCATCTGAATATCCAGTGAAAGACCTGAGTACGCCACCAAATCCCCCCGATCGGGTTGGGGGAAGCGGAGCTGGGCCTTCCAATGGCCCCGTTCGGAGCGGTGACATGCTGTACTTGATCGTGGGCTGCGTCCTTGGGGTGATGGTCCTTATCCTCATCGTTTTCATTGCCATGTGCCTGTGGAAGAACCGGCAGCAAAACGCCATGCAGAGTGAGTTTTTTCTGGTTTCCTTTCACGATGAAAATACTATCAGAGTAAAATTAGTAATGTTCATATTACATTTTATGAATGGGAAGCGGTTTCCTGTTATAAGCCAACTGGAGCCTCTATTTATATTATTTTTGTACTTTCTAGGTGCATCTTGGGTGAAGATTTGTTTGGGTTTGTGGTTTTTTTGTTTCAAAGAGCAGCAATGTTTCCATTTCTTTGCATTGCTGCTGGCTGCCCTGCTGCATTGCTGTACAGTGGTGCTGCCGTTTCACCCCAAGAACGGTGTGTGAAATGCCTGGGCACAGTTGCTTCAGTTTACGTTTAACTTTAAGCACCTGTATAGGTTTCTGCTGCTCGCGGTGGCAGAACTTGGGGTGTAATCGTAAGTACTTGTTAAAACGCGGAGACTTAAACCCCGTATTTCTCCCTCTCTCGCGTATACCTGGAAAGAAAAAGAACTTGCAGCGCTTGGAGGACAAATCCCTTGTTACCTCTCAGTCCCTTCACAGTGAAATGGAATTCAGTGCCCAAGAGAGCTGTTAATAGGGAGAACCTGTCTGTTTTCAGGTAGACTGGAGCAGACCCGCTTTGCAAGGTGCTCCGTACCCCCAAACGATTCTGTGCTAGCAGAACCCCTTCACTCATCTTTTCTGTTCATAATGCATAAATCAGCCTTGCTTTTTCCACAGCCTGTTGTTATTTTTAAATTTCCTTGCTCTCTGACAAAGACAAATGGAACAAAACTGCTTGCAAGATAAGATAGTGTCTTCAACTGCAGCCCAGAGATATCTTCTGGAAGTAGTTCGTAGCAGATAGCAGAGGGTCTATTGATTACACAAACGGCCCGTTTTTAGGACTCTCTGCGTAGTGACTGACGTCAGCTGAGTCCTTTCAGACCAACATTCCCAGTCTGTTCTCCAGGATGTGGCTCTTTTCCATTTCTACATTTGTATACTAAGCACTTAGATCTTACAGTTAATTTACAAAAACTGTAGAAAGAGAAAATAAGCTTTTTTTGTTTCTTAGAGACGCTCGTTTAACTTCTCATTTGGCAATAAATATGCTTTCGGTGATAATGTCTTTTGCAGAATACGACCCTCCTGGCTATCTCTACCAAGGGGCAGATATCAACGGTCAGATGATCGAGTACACGACCTTACCCGGCACCAGCCGAGTCAACGGCAGCATCCATGGAAACTTCATAAGCAACGGCGGCCTCGGCAACGGCTGTCCTCACATCCATCATAAGGTTGCTAACGGAGTTAACGGGATGATGAACGGAGGAGCCGGGCTGTACCCGGGACACACCAGCTCCCTGTCCAGGACGCACGTGGACTACGAACATCCCCACCACCTTGTGAATGTAAGGTCGTACGCCGGGTGGAAGGCTCAGCCGTGGGATTTATTCAGAGGTTGCGGAAGCAGACTTAATTCGGGTGGGGGAAATACTCATCCATTGATAACAGCCAGTTCCACTAAATTATTTAAACCCAGAGGAAGCAACTGGGCTGATATTTCTGATCCAAACATCATGGTTTTCATTGGAGAATATCAGATGACAGCAAGAATTCCACTTACTCTGGGAAATCTGTCTCTACCCTCCTCCTAACAGCATGTAAGCTCTGAGAATGCTTGAGTACTGGGCTGAGATACTTTACTTGTACATATGGTATTTCTCAATCTTCAAGTTAAATAGATTTAATTATAGCTGCTTATTCTGCAGCTTTATGGATCACCCGTTTTTCCCCCACCTGTTTCAGATCTGTAACTCTAAGCAATGCTATTAATTATGGCAAAGCACGAATGTAGCAGGAGGTTCCATAAAATAAAATGCCCCATACATCTCAAAATGCAGCAACATAATAACGCTGTCGTGGGGGTTTTTTTTTCAGTCCCTTGTTTGTGTCTGTTGAGACAGGCTCGTTTTTTGTTTTGAAATTTAAAATAAAATTAAAAACTAATTTAAGTCTGCGATCCAGCCTTTGTACGCTGTGGAAAAATACTTCATTTGCTGAAATGTGTCCCGTTTCCAAGAGAGAATAATGATTTCATTATTGTCTATGGAAACAGATGGCTTGCATTCAAGCTTACTAAACTTACTCAAAACTGTGAACATTGCCCAGGAAAACTGAAAGAAAAAGTTCAAAAGTCTGAATAACCCATGCTGTTTCTGGAGGGAAAAAAAATGGGGCTATTGTTTGTGTTAGTAATTGAACACAAGCACTTCATTTTATTGAACAACAAATTAGCACTTGCACAGTAGTTGCCACTTCAGTTAACTCCAGCTTTGAGTCCAGCCCAGTTGGTTTTGCACCTGATTCCATCTTCGCTCTGCTCGTGTAGCAAAAAAGGCCATTTTTTGGCTGCTTTCAAGAGCAACCAAGGCCCAAACCGTGTTTTTTGGACCTGTCCACCCACCCGGTGGGTGAAACTCTCCAAAAGTCTCCAACTGTACAAGAAAGGAAGATTTTTGCGGTGCTCGTGAGAAAGCTTGGGGGCTCGCATTGATGTTTTGTCCCTCTTATTTTTATTTTTTAATTTTTTTTGAAGGAAATTTGCACGTGGTAACAGGTCTCGGTGCTTGGAGCTCCTCTGCGCCACGAGATGGGACATGCGATGCCGTGGTCTCGTTACAAATCATTGCCTGGGTTGAGGGTTTTTTTTTTTTTCCCCACTCGGTGTCATAGAAAGTTTTGAGTCACGCAATCTCTTCCCACCTAGAAGGACCGGGACTGGCACATGGAGGAACAGAATGTTCTCATCCTCCGTTAGGACTCTATTGTTACATTGATTGGGCTAAATGAGGAAGAGAGAAACTGGCCAGGATGGCAATCAAGACTAATTAGGCATTTCCTCAGTGCTCCCTATCGGACTGAGCGGCCTCAAAACTGTAAGGATAAGCCCTGTTTTTGCAGAAATAGGGATTGTTAGAAGTTACCTGCTGCTTGAAATCTCAAAAATCAGGTGAGCTTTCCCAAACTGGCTCCCCTCCCGAGACGCAGAGTGGTAGCCTGGCTCCGCAGCGCCGTTTTCGAGCGGCTCCCGCATCAGTGTCCGCCTAGTCTTTAACAATGAGGTATGTGTTAATCTGGGCATTTTTACTTGCTTGTAATGGCCCCTTCAGCCAAAACTAACAACACAAAATCCCTCTCACCCAGAGTCATTGCTGGCTGAGGAATTACCCCATCTGTAAAAATATTAAATGTTTCAAAAATCAGTGTAGCAAAGTAAACTGATCTAATCGGAGTAATTACAGGAAAGTGGGATGGGTTTATGTTGTGACATCAGCCCTGCAAATTTAATACTCTCTCTCCCCGAATGGGCACAGTTTGCTAATGAATGGCAATTTGCTTTCATGTCTGTCATCGGTGTTAAGAATAAACATATTTACAGTGTGTTTATTAAATTAAACCTGAGTGTATTAAGCCGAAAACAGAACAGGGAAATTACCGCATACTTGTCTAAGCTGCAGTTATTTACTTTTCTCTGACACACGTGCTGGCAAAAACCCTCCACTTGACTTCATATAATAGCTCAGTGTTGCTGTGCCACGTTACGGGGCACGGATCTGAAGATTGATAAGGTGATTAGAGTTTGAAAATGAAGTGAAAGGGCTTGGTCCACTAGCTTGAGCGGAGCTGCCTTCTCGGTGACCGTCTCTTGTTTGAATAGCGATTGATTTTTATCTTTTTTTTTTCTTTTTTTTTTTAATCCTTCCTGCTGCAGGGTGGTGGGATGTACACAGCGGTGCCGCAGGCTGACCCCTCCGAGTGCATCAGTTGCCGAAACTGTCGGAACAATAACAGGTGATGTAAAACTCGTGCAAAGGCAGGACCATCGCGAGCAAAAGCCCTCGCTCTGTGCGCTCCGATAAAGCCAGGGCAAACGGAAGCGGAGAGCTTGAGTCCCGGCTGAGGGTACAGAGGAGCTCGATATCAGCGTGTGGCTCAAGGAGAGTGGTTGTGATTATCTGTGGGATGGAATAAAGCGAGTTATTAAACCTCCAGAGCTCATTTTACTCAAAATACTCCTCTGATGCCCTCTAGGAAGCAGGGCAGGTTGGGCGCTGGATATTTTTGTTTTAAAACCCTCCTTGTTTCCTGCATTTTCTTCAGTTTTGAGATAACAAAATCATTCCATATGGAGTTTGTCAGATAGGATTTAATTGGTCCTCTGTATTTTACATTTCCTGCCATTCTCTGAAGAACGCCAATGAACTAGAGTCGCAGCTTTGCTTTCACAGCGCTATTCTTTGTAAAACACGGGATTTGAGGTTCTTCAGGAGCGGTTTGGCCAGCCATTGTCAGTGTGGGATACTTTTTTTGCGTGAGAAAAAGGATTCTTGTCTAGAATAAGGGAAAAATCTGTCTTCTATGTTGTAGCTGGGAGTCTGGATTTTTTTTTATTAGGTTTTTCACTTTTGAAAGTGTTAAAGAATATCCTTCCAGGCTTCTAACTGAATCTCTGGTTATTTTAATGACTAAAAATAGGACTGAAAGTCAGACGTGCTGGACTGCTCTGACTGGTAAATTTTCTGTCTTATTAAAATTGTCAGCTGCCTTTAGGTGTACATCTGGAGAAGTCGAGTCGAAATTAAGCTGTTGTTGAAGGCAGAAAACCTGTTCGCTTTATTTTCATGGGTTTACTTTTGAAAATATAACTTATAATAGCCTTTAAATTTGTCCTTCTTCCATAAATACACATGTGAGAGTGTGATGGAGACGGGCTGCTACTTGCAGGTAGAGCTGGTACTATTTCCTTACAAGCCAATTGTCTGTTTTCAAGGCAGGCCGTGTAACAGCAGCCATCAAGATGTGTTCTGCTGGCAGTAAATTGCAACATGCTGTATGCGTTACGCTGTAATCAAGAGCTTGCCTTCCAGTTTTAAGTATATTTAAATTTTTAATTGCGTGCTTTTTTTTTTTTTTCCCCTCCCCTTAAGAAAGCAGAGAGAATGGGTTCCGTCCTCTGCAACTCATTCCTCCCAGCTGGGTCATCAGCAGGGTCTGAACTTTGAATTTTCACATCCCTGTTCTATATTTGACCGCTTGATAGAGAAACAAGTTGTCCTTTACAGCTGCCTACCCCAGAGGGGACCATTAACCTCCGTTTGGCAGGAGAGCTGCGCAGCCGGGACTGCTCCCTTCCCTTCCTGGGGCTGGGGGAACGGACGGAGGACATGGGAGAGGGGAACGGGGAGGACCAGAAACGTGCCTCAGCATTACACCCGGGACCAGGGAGCTGGATGCGCGGCCAGGGGGAGGAAAAGAGGAGGAGGAGAAAGACCTGGTGGGTTAGCGCGGTCACGTTGGTAGGTTTTGGCAAGTGGGAGTTTGGGGCTAGGAGTCTTTTCCCCGTCTGTGTTCGACCTCTTGTTTGCGCAGAGAGGACCCGTGCCTTGTCCCACCCTCGAGTTATTGCACCTTGTGTACTAAAACCGGGCAATTCCCTCCCCAAAACACCCGCGGGATGGCAGAGGAAGGTCGGGAACGCCTCTAACTCGTGAGCATTTCAGGTGTGTGTAGCCCTGCTCGTACGTTCCGCCTCGGCGCTACTAATTCCTAAAATGAGCCTATTTCCACCGAGTGCCTGGAGTTGTTGCCGATTCGGGTCGAATTTAGCAGTCGTTTGAATTGTGACCACGTGCAAATGAATCCTAAAGGTTTTAGCGTATTTAATAGCCGGCTGCTATGGCTGTTTTCAGCAGTAGTCATCTCGGAGCAGGTTTTATTATTACGGTGGTGAAATCCCTCGGTCTTCTGTTTAAATTAGCACTTTATGCTCTCGTAACTGCTCGTGGAGGTTTGCCAGAGGTAGAAGTTGCTGAAACGTGGATACCCGCTTTGCTATTGTGGACAAAGTCGGTAAGATGAGTGCGGTTTACGCTTGTTACCTTAGGATTGAGAACTGATTTTTTTTTTTTTTTCCTTCTTCTCTGGTGCTTTTGCACTAAAACTTTCTAGATTCCTGATGGTTGCAGAGGAATTTACGTTTTTGCAGATCTCTCTTCTTTGTAAATTGGCTTTATTCTGGTCAGAAATCTGAAACGCACGTTTCAAATAAACCAGTGTCAGTCTGGTTTTCCAGCTCTTTAAATTATGCTGGTGTGGCCTTTTAAGTCAGGTTATAGTTTGGTAGGATTTTAGCACTGAGAATTGATAGAAAAACGTGTTTTCTGCAGCAGGAATTTTACATCGCTGTGCACACACATGCTGCTCTGGATATACCAATGGCTAGTTTCCATCAAAATGTGGTTATTTAAGCTTAAAAAGCTGAACTGCTGTCTTGAAATATCATTCAAGCCCATATGGTGATACAAAGAACTGCACCGACCTTAAAAAGAAAGCCCCGTAAACATACAAAACCAAACATTTAAAATGAGTTCCTCTATGATTTTTTTTTTTTTTTTAAATAATAAGTGAGTGCAGTCAAAACCTCTGCGGAAAGAAATGCAAACTAATAAATGGATTTGTTTGAAGACCAGATGTGTTTCATGTGGATTCTTCGGTGGCTTCTGTGGTATTTTGGTACTTGGAATAATGATTTTGGAGGCAGTTATGGGAGCGGAAGGACAAAATAGAGGAGGGAAGGTTGAAAATGAAGGTTGGTGCTGCTCTGTCCCGTGGCATTTGGGAGGGGAGCAGGCTCGCGGGGCGATCCCCCCCTTGTCCCGTGTTCTGGCTTTGCCAGTGAAAAATCTGCCAGAGGGGAAACTTGCTCCGGTTTCCTCCTCTAGAAAGTTTATTTCTGTTATTTGTGGATGTTTTGTTGCTCTTTCAGTTCTGGCAGTGTCGATCGCGGTTTTCAGGTGAAAGTATAAACTGAGGGCTCCAAGCGAGTTTGTAGGACAAGTCCCTCAAGACTGATGGTTTTATGCATCGCCACGACCGTTGGAATGGAATAAAAGTGCTTTGGGGGACTTTGGGCAGGACCTTACTGTGATTTCCAAGCTTAATGTCTCCCAGTTTTAAACCCAGCTGCTTTGGTAGGCTCTGATGGCTGGTACCCTGTCACTGATGATGTCAAAGTCCATCTTCTCCCCTCTTCCAGCAATATAACGATCAACTCTGCGTACTTTTGGTCCAGAACCACTCTAAAAACCCACATTCTAAATCCCAGCTATCGATTTTTATATTTCAAAACCCCGGTGCTTAGGGAGCATCCCAGTAATAACCAGCTACCTGTAGCAAGATGCATTAGGCTTGTCACCCTGAGCAGAACAGGCAATGGATATAATTCAATTTGGCAGGAAAAAAAAAAAAAAATAATGCTCTGAGTTTTATCTGTATCAGCATCTAAAAAGCTTGAAGCCTGTTTAGCCTTCTCAGGGACGTTTGAGGGTATCGCTGGCTCGCGGTGGGTTTGAGCGCTCTTCTGTCCTTATTTCGATGCTTTTCTTTTATCTGCGGATCCATCTCTGTTCTGTGCCACGCAACACGGAGCGTTTTGGGGGTTAGTTTCCCAAAGTCGATGGCAGCTGTACAAGTGAACCTTTTACTTCTGTGGTAGTTACGGTTTTGTATAAAACCACGCTGAAGTGTGATTTTTTGGGGGGGGCTTTCTTATGTAGGAATTGCTTCTAGAAATGTTTGCTGAGGCCACGTTGTTCACGGGGCTCCAAACGCCTTAGGCATTTGCAATGGTATGCATGTCTCTTAAGGTCCAGCTCCTTTTTGTTTAAATGTTTAAATAGCTTAGCTGTAACAATTGATTTAGCAGTTTAACTTCAATTTCACAGCCTTATGCACGTATTGTAGTGCTGCAATCTGAGCCACGCAGCAGAGGGAGGTTTATATTTTATAATACTGAATATATTTTTCTAATTTGCGTTCACTCCGATAACGTTTAGCATTTATTTTCCAAGGTACTTAAGTTTGCTGTTTGGGTTTCAAACTTGAGCTCTTTTTCTTGGCAGTGAAAACCTGTTTTATGGGGCTGCCTTGATGGAGAAACGGACTCGCGAGTCAGGTCATCAGGTCACAATCGATGGGGGAAGTAACCCAGCGCACGTTCCGAATGCTTTCGGCTGTCTGTTGGGATTCAGAAATGCTCAATCCTCTTCTTAATGCCAGGACTGATCCAAACATATACGTAAAACTTACTTGGCAGGCTCCCTGACTGTTGTTACAGTGAATGACACATGGGAAAGTGCTTAAAAATTGCAGTTTCTCAAGATACGTGGTGGAAAGCAGCAGCTCGGAGTAACCCCTCTTTGGCTTGCGTCCCACCTGCAGGTGTTTCACCAAAACCAACGGCACTTTCAGCAGCAGCGCGCTACCCGTCGTGCCCATCGTAGCACCTTACCAGCAGGACGGTTTGGAGATGAAACCCCTGAATCACCACGTCATGGTGGCCATGTGCTTGGCCTCCACCGTCCCGGAGTGCGGCGCCCGGCTGGAGGAGGACGGCAAGGAGAAAGCGGAGCATCCCTGCTGTCGAGACGGCTTGAACCGGCTCTCTGTGGATTACGCAGACGGTAAGGCATTTCATTTATTGCAGAGAAGCTAGTAATTAAGCCCACAAATAGACCTGGCTTTTCAAGAAAGATTAAGCATCCTGCCTTTCCCATCGCAGAAAAGGGGAACAACGATGCTCAGGTGCCCGTGGCTCGTGATCGATGCCTCTTAACCCCAGCGGGCTTGCTCCAGATAACGAGGCTGTGATTGATTTATGCTGGCTCCCAGTTGCCTGCACCCATAGCACACCCGTGGTCTCCTGAAAATCCTCCCTAATGGAATTTGCCCTAACGAGCCGGCATCCGTGACGGCCTAGAGCTGTCAGGCACAGAAATGTAGGTGGGAGTTGGGCTGGTGTAATCGGCGTGACCATCGTAAACGGCTCGGTTCGACGGGAACAAGCCTGAGCTCAAAGTGCATCACCCACTTTTATTGATCTGAGTTTTTTGGGCTCGTGGGTCCGTTGAGCTGGAAGAAGAAACGATCTACTTAAAAAAAAACCCCAAAAAAACCCCAACCCGCCCTGCTCTTGCGTTGCAGGTGACAACTGTGTGCACTCGGAAACGTCGAACCACGTTTTGAGCTGGAGTCCCCTTATTCTGCAGCCTGTTTCAAAGGACTGTAAGGAAAAACCAGGATGGAATTCATCCGGAGTCACCTTAAATGGTTCTGGGGACCTTCGGCAGCTCCAGCTGCAGGAAACCTGAGGAAGTGACCGTTGTCCCCACTTAACGCCAGTAACTGCACGTCGCTGAAAGGGAGTGATGGAGGGATGTTAATTATAACAGAGAGAGTCACTATTTATTTTTTTGTAGTAGTGTCATATGAATGTATCTTGTTTTTAAAAATGGTTGCCTTTTTATATTATTTATGCCTTGAAATTCCTTCCCCCTCCGCCCCCCCCGCCCCGCACCATGAAACTAGCCTGGTTATGTGTATAAAAAAGAATTGTAATAATATAAAGAACAACGATGGGAAATATGGAGTGTGTTTTCCGCGATGTGTTACCAGTGCGACAAGCACTTCCGAGGAGTCCAATACAGGGGTTTAGCGAAGCGGGGTGATGCTTATGGTCGATGGCAGCTCGGCGTCGCGGTACTCGAACTGTCCTGTCCTATTTCGGTCCCTCCAGGAAGAACCCGGGGGGTAAATAAGAAAATAAATAAGAAAAATCAACCTGGGCTGAGTCCGTCCGGCACAGCTTGAGAAGCAGAGCTGAGTTTCGCGACCGTTTGTGTCTTTAGGCGTTTGATAACCCTGATATTTGCAGAAGCGCAGGTGAAAATCCAGCCTGTCTCACCTTCCCACTTGCAGAACACAAAATCCAGTTTAGCTCCTGGTTTTGAGGGAATACGAATGGCTTTGAATGGCCTCTGAAATGAAACAAGTCGTCTCGAATCGACTCCCGGCTGTCAGAAGCCTGCCTGCCCCTCGGAAACACCATGATGCAGGTGTTGCGGATATCAGCTGCAGGGTTTGAGGTTTGTATTTATTTAATTTTTTTTTTCCTTTCCAAATTTAATCAGAGTAAATAAAACCGGTGCTTGTAAAGCACTCCCTCCCCCCACCCCCCCAAAAATCAAGAGCGCATAACCCTCGAAATGAGGCGCATAAATTACAGTTACGGCCTCCCCGAGGCGACACGTGTGCAGCCGCCTTTCCACCCAGCGAGTATTTTCCTGGGCAAGGCCGGTGGCGGGGCTGGGAAGGGAGGAAGCGATGCCGGCCTGGCTGGAGCTGCTGCAAACCCCTCGGGGAGCAGAGGCTACAGGTGCGGCGAGCCGTGGGGTTTTGGGGAGTGGTTTCTCTTGGAGGAGGAAGCTCTTGCGATCTGTTTTGGTAGCAGCATCTCTCTCTGGGCTTGTTTTAAGTGTTGGAGTGGGGTTTTTTCCTCCCTTTACTGGATTATTTATAATTTTTTTTCCTTTTTTCTTTTTTCTTTTTTTTCTTTTTTTTTCTTATTTTTTCTTTTTTTTTCTTTTTTTTTTTTTGTTTTAGGGCTGTGCATCCTGCCTCATTCCAAAGCTCCCTGCAAACCCTGGACCTTGCGGCATGAAACTTGTGGGCTTCGACTGCCACCTACCCCAGAGCCGCTGCAGAGCCCCGCTCCTTCCTCCTCTCCTAAACACCCGGCCTTCTCCTCCGCTCCTCGCAGCATGGCTTTACCCACACCGGATTTTTCCTTCGCAAGACCTTTCCTCAGTTTCCAACGGAGATTGGCAGGCGAGTGGTTGGGTTTTACCTGTGGCTGCTTTTTTTTTTTCCCCAAAAAACCTGGCCCCATTTTTAAACAACCTCAATCAGGTTCCGCCCGTGCTCCTCTTTATCATGGTCATGTCATATAAAGACACTAGATTTTCCTGAGAAGTTGTAATATTCCTTTGGAAATTGTATGTATTTTGAAATGATGTGGGTTTTGCAGGGTTTTGGGGTTGGGTTTTTATTTTTTGGGGTGTTTTGATAGAGAGACTGATGCTGCTTTATGGCAGGAGTGGGGATTTGACACTGAAGTGAGGGAGGTTCTCATTGCTCGATACTCAGCTGATAGATTATTAACCAAATACAGGAGAAAATGCCCCAAACCACTCTCGTTTATCACACATGCCAGAAGATAAGGGCCAAGGAGAGCCGGGGGCCGCTCTACCCTTCCCTTGGAACCTGCCTCCCTCTGTGCTTGCACCCACATGGGGAAAAACCATCACCAACCGCTATTTTTAACATCCCGTGGTTTTGTCTGGAAACGGAGAGTTTGGGGTGAAGGCGAGGACCCCTTCCCCACCGAAGCTTCGTGGCTGGCTTTGTGCCGCAGACAATTCACCGCGGTCCCAGAACAGCGTCTGCGACCGCAGCCGACGCACACCCGTGGGCTGAGAGCGGAGCTTCGGCCCTTGGGGTTTTGGTTTTTTTTTCTTTTTTTCCTCTCCCAGCGGTGAGAAAATGTTTATTTTAGCCTAAATACTTATTTTAGCTCCAGAAGTAACTGCAGTCTCAAGGCTGATCTCAGAGGAGGTTTCACCGGGTGCCAGCAGGCTCATCCTCGCCCCGTTCTGCTTTGTACAGCCAGGTGACCTCTCCAGTGCCAAAAAACGGGTGAAACCCGGTGCCAGGTTTCTGGCAAAGCCTCCCCTCCTTTCTTACCACCTGGCCTATATCATGATACTACATCCATACTTATTTGGGGCTAGAAAAGCTTTTCCTTCCCTTCCCCAAGCCAGCTGCGCCCCAGGAAAAAATCATACATCTCCCCCAACGGCTTTTTAAATATCGTAAAGAAGCAAAAGCCCTTTTGCCACCCCAAATTTTTGTGCCAGCTCTGGATCACGGGTATTTTTCCAGCTGCGGATTTTGGGAGACGCATCGGCCCTTCCCGGCTTTATTAGTGTGAAGGGAGGAGTGGGATGCGGCACGGGCGGGCGCTGCCGTCCCTGTCCCGCTGCATGAAACAAGGGGAGGAAAGGGAAATGAAAAGCCGGAGTGGTCACGGTGTCGCTGTCACGGTGATGGTGACGTTAACCGGTGGCTCGTCAGTGACGTCCGGTGGTGCTGACCGTGGCTCTGCAAGGGGTGGGAGAGCCTCCGGGGTGACACCGGATGGGTGCTGGGGCACCGGCTCGCCCCGTGGGTGCCCTTACCTGCTGCCGTGCCGGGGGCAGCCGCGTCGCCCGGTGCTGCTCCCTCCTCGCTGCTTGCGGCCGTTTCAGTCTCCTCCGGTGTGCCAACGGGCTCCTGGGCGCCGGGACCGGCCCTGGGGGGGGGCACAATGTGGGAGGTGTCACCGGCCCTGGGGTGCAGCGGTGACAGGGCGAGGGGCTTTGGGCGCTCACGTGCGGAAGAGCAGGTCGTGCAGCCCTGGGGAGGGACGGACAGATGGACGGACGTGAGGGGTGGGCGGCCGAGGTCCTGCCGTGGCCCCCCCCGAACCCCCTGCCACTCACGCGGGAGGGTGTCCTGATGGCGGGCAACCCATCGCACGGCCAGGAGCGACGCTGCGGTGGCCACCAGCATCCCTGCCACCGCCGCCCCCGTCACTGCTGGGTAGGCCTCGAAGGGGGGCTCGGCTGGAAGAGAGCGGCTGCTGTCAGCCCGGCCCCCCCCAGGGGTAATTAGGGTAACGAGGTTTGTCAGGCACGAGCTGCCCCAAGGGAGTGTGGCAGGCAGCAGGCACCCCCAGCCAAGGCCTGGCAGAGCCCGGAAAGGCAGAGGGAAGTGGGAACCTGTGCCTGTTCACTCTGGAACGTACTGACGGCAACTCAGGCTTGGCTCCTCAGCTACACCGGGATGCAAACGTCGCCTTTCTCCGCTCTAACCCTGCTCTGCCCGCATGGAGCAGCGTCCCCCACCCACTTCACCTGGTGTCTGCACCTCCGAGGGGTGCCCGGCCGTCCGGTGGTTGACGGCCAGGACGCGGAAAGCATAGACCACGGCTGGGTCCAGCCCCCCCACGCGCCGATCGCGGGAGTGGGGCTCGATGTCGCCGGCGGCCGTTTCCCAGGGGCCAGGCGCCCGCCTGGGAGTTTTCCTGGCTTGGCGCCGCTGTACCACGAAACCGGTGAGGTTGCCTGCGCCCTGCGTCCGCCACTCCAGCCGCACCTCGGTGCGCGCCCGCGTGTACCGCAGCTTGCTGATGGTGACGTTGGGGGGGGCCGGGTACCCTGCGGTGAGATGGCGCCCGGCAGGAAGGGGCTGACCCCCCCCCCGGCCTCGGGGACACCCCCCCACACCCCTCCCGGGACTCACGGTCCACGCGGAGGCGGACGGGGAGGCTGGCGGTGCCCACGGCGTTGGCTGCGGCGCAGCGGTAGATCCCGCTGTCCCCCGGCCACTCAGCATCCCGGACGGTGAGGTTGACCCACGCTTCTTCCCGCTCCAACCGGTACTTGGCCAACCCCGGCGTCACCTCCCGCGCTTTAGGGTCGTACCAAACCACCCTGGCACCGAGATCGGCGCCGCCGCCACGTCGCCGGCACGCCAGCCGCGCCTCGCTGCCCTCCAGCACCGCCACCTCGCTCCTCTCTGCCTCCAGCTCGGGCACCTCTGCGTGGCGAAAAGGGGGGACGGAGCCGGTGGGGACATGTAACCCCACCGCGGCACGGCAAGGGCACCGGGGGATGGATCCGGCTTACCCAACCGCAGGCGGCACTCAGCGCCGGCGGCCCGTAGCGGGTGGGCGGCCGCGCAGACGAAATCCCGGCCCCCCAAGCTGCCGTCGGCACTCAGCACCAGGACGGCGGCAGAGGGTGCGGGGTCACCCAAGGCCCGGCCCCCGCCATCCCGCCAGCGCAGGGTGACTGGCGGCGTCCCCCCCTCCCACCGGCACCGCAGCATCACGTACTCGTCGCCCTTGGTGGCTGCCGCCGCACAGGAGGGGCCGCCGGCCGGGACCCCTGCGGGATGGAGAGGCGTCGGATGCCAAAGCATCCCCCCAAAAAAGGAGGCACCCCCGGGCACGGGTCGGGGGGGCTTCGCACCGTGGGGACTCCCGTTTTGGGGCAAGCTGGGGTCACTGGAGGTCCCAGCCAAGGCAGTGTCACCTTGGGGGCGCCCATCCGCGGTGTGGCTGCGGCATGGGGGTCACCGCGGCTCTGCCGTGCCAAGGGGGGGGCAGGAAGGGATTTGTTTTGGGGGTTCTGACCCATCCGCACTCACACAGGGTGGTCCCGCATGCAGCCCCCCGCGGCAGTGCCGGATGGGAGGCCAGGCAGGAGAAGGAGCTGCCGTTCCTGGTAGCTGCCCCTGGCTGGATGCTGGTGGCCATGGAAGAACTCAACCCCATCGCCCCATCTTCCTCCTCCTCCTCGGGGGGCCCGGGGCCCACCCAGCGCAGCTGTGCCGGCGGGAACCCCCCCAGCCAGCGGCACCGCAGGGCCACGTCCCGCAGGTCACCGGTGGCCAGGGCAGAGCAGCTGGGGCTCCCGGCTGGTGGATCTGCGGGAGACCATCGGAGCTGGGGTGGGCGCAGGGGGTCCCTCCCCACCCCCCCAACTCTCCCCTCGCACCCACGTCCTCACCGGGGAGCTGCGTTGGTCCGTCTCGCCCTGGGGGGGACACCCAGCGGGCCACGTCCCCCCCACCTCGGGGTTACTTACAGTAGACAGTGAGGAGGATGGTGGCCTGGGTGCGGGTGTGGAGGTGGGTGTTCTCGGCCAGGCAGGTGTAGGTGCCCGCCTGGGTGCGGGCGATGGCAGCGATGACGTAGGTCTGGCCGGTGTGGACCTGGGAGCCGTTGTGGAGCCAGATGTAGCGGCTGGGGGGGTTGGAGGGCGCCAGGCAGCTCAGCACCACGTCCTCCCGCTCGCCTGCCGAGAACCCCCCCTGTTCGGGGGAGAAGGGCTCCACGCTGATGGCCGGCTCATCGGGACCGTCTGCAGGGACATGGAGACCCTTGGTCACCGGGATGTCCCCTCAGAGGGGACGCAGCCCTCGCCGGGGCTTCCTCCCACTGGTGGGAAACTGGGTGGTGAAGCCTCCTTAGGGTACACCGTGGTGGTTGTGAGCGCACCGTGGTGCTTGGTGGCCATGGATGTGCCGTGGTGCGTGGTGGCCATGAAGGCACGATGGTGGGCGTGGGGACACGGTGCTTGGTTGGCATAGACAGACCGTGTTGGCATGGTAGCAAAGTGCCTGGTGGCCATGGGCACACCTTGGTGACATGGTGGCTGTGGAGGTGGCACGGTGACACTGCAGTGGCATGGTGGCCATAGATGTGCCATGGTGTGCAGTGGCCATAGACAGACCATGGTGGCCGTGGAGGTACCACAGTAGCAAGGTGCATGGCCGTGCTATGGCGGCATCGTGGTGACAGGGTGTTTGGTGGCCATGACCGTACCGTAGTGGCCACGGAGGCATCATGGTGGCAAGGTGCATGGTGGCCATGAATGTACCATGGTAGCGGGGTGCATGGTGGCCGCAGCCATGCCATGGTGGCACCTCCAGCCCTGAGGACGGTTCCCCCCCCCCCCCCGCAAGGTGGGTTCGATCTCTGGGGAACTCACAGACGATGTCGAGGTAGACGGGCTCGCTGGTGCGGTTGTTGACCTCGTTGCGCACAGTGCAGGCGTACCAGCCGGCGTGGCTGCGGTTGGCGGGCATCAGGCGCAGCTCTGCCCCGGAGCCCCCCAGCCCCGCGGGGGATGCTGAGGGACCCCCCCGGGGTTCCCGGTGCTGCCAGGAGAAGCTCAGCGGCTCCGTCCCCTCCCGCACGGAGCACGTCAGGGCCACCGCCGCCCCCTCCGCTGCCGCCGCCGCCGTTGGCCGCACGAAGGGCTTGGAGACGGGCACTGGGGGCACCGAGCCGTGAGCAGCCCCCAGCATGGCCAGGCCCTTCCCCGGTCCAGCCAGGAGCCCCCCCCGCCCCCCGACCCCTCCTGTCCCACCCCAGGACAATCCTTCCAGCCCAGATGATCTGTGGGCTACTGAGGCGCTGTAGTGGCTAGTGGGATGGCTAGTGAGAACATCTATGGGCTAGTGGGGGGGTGGGGGGGGGGGGGGGTGTCCTGGCTGTGGGCGTGGGCGCTGGCTGGAGCGGGGATGTACGGGCTAATGAGACCACGCAGGGGCTGGTGGGATGCTGGGCTGGCCAGGGCAAGGCAATGGGGATGGCTAGTGGGCTGCTGTGTTGGCTAGTGGGGCGCTACCTGGGCTAGTGGGGCGCTAGCTTGGCTGGAGACAGGGGTGTTCATTGCCTGGTGAGGTGCTCTGCTGGCTACTGGGACTCTGGCTAATGGGGTGCTTCATTGGCTGATGTTACTTTGTCTAGTAGGGTGCTGTGTTGGCTAGCACAGCGCTACGTTGGCTCGTGGGGTGCTTTGCTGACTCATGGGGTGCTACGTTGGCTAGTGGGGCACTGTTGGCTAGTGGGGCTCTACACAGGCTAGAGGCATGCTTCATTGGCCAGTGGCATGCTTCACTGACTAGTGGGGCTCTACATTGGCTAGTGGGGCTCTACACAGGCTAGTGGCATGCTCCATTGACTAGTGGCTCTACGTTGCCTAGCAGGGCACTACCTTGGCTAGTGGGGCCCTTTTTTGGCTAGTGGGTTGCTTCCTTGGCCAGTAGCACGCTACGTCAGCCAGTAGATGACTGTCTCGGCTAGCAGGCTTTGTGAGCCCAGGGCCCGCGACGCTGGCCGACCTGTGGCTCGTGGGGTCCCCCGGGGCCAGCCGGCAGCTTACCCAGGACGCGCAGGAGGACGGCGGCGTAGCCGACACGGAGCCGTCCCGGCTCGGGGAAGAGCCCCTGGCAGAGGAAGCGGCCCTGGGCGGCCGCCCGCAGCTCCCGCAGCTCCAACGTCCCGTTGCGCAGGGTCACCCGGCCCAGCGTCCCCGCGCCGGCGGCCACCGCCACCTCCCAGCCCGAGCCCACGGCCACGGCCCGCGGCGGCCCAGAGCCCGGCGCCGCGAAGCTCCAGAAGACCACAGCCGGCGGGGCCGACGCTGCCGGCCCGCAGCTCAGCTCCACCGCCCGGCCCCGTACCCCCGTCACCGTCCGCTCCTCGTAAGCCGCCTCCTCGGCCGCCAGCAGCTGACCTGGCCCAGGGGTGCAGCGAGTCGGGCTCTGCTCGGCACCCCCCGCCCAGACCTGGGCGCCGACGGCCACACACGCGCGTAAGGTCTCTGCTCACCCCCTGCCAGCACCGGCAGCAGCCAGAGGATCCCCAGCCCCCTCCAACGCGGCAGCGCTGCGTGGCCGCGCTCCATGGCGCCATGTCCGGCACCGTGCCCGCCGGCCGGGTGCTGAAGCAGGGCTGCGCTCTCTGCCCCAACCTCCTCTCCGGTTACCCCCCCGCGTAATTAGGCCCGGCCCTGATTAACCGTTAATTATTTATAACCCCAGCTGTGCGCGCAGGCGGGAGAGAACCCGACGCCGCTGCCTGCCTCAGCCCCTGCAATCTCAGGGCACGCTCGTTGCAGGAATGGCAGCACCACCTCCTTCCCCGCTCGGGCAGGGGATTTATTCCTGGCTGTTACCCCCCCATCACCCCCTTTTTTTTGGCTAAACGATGGGAAATAAGGTGCCCCCCCCCTCAGTGGATAACGTGGGGTTGGGGAAGCCGGGGGGAGCCGGGCGCTCGGTGGCACACAGGGTTTGATATTTCATCTCCCGCTCGCCGCCGCGCCCCGGCCCATCAAACATTCATGGGGGGGGCGGCAACGCTGTAACGCAATGCCAGGGGGCTGGGGCACCCCCGCGGGAGGGTTGGGGGGTGCAGACGGTGGGGCCGGGGGGGCACACGGTCCCGTTACCTCCCATCCTCGAAGCCGACATCCGCCTAGGAAGGGCCTGAAACCCAGGACAGCCCAGCGGCTGAAATTCCCCTAAAATCGGGCATTTGAGATTGAATTATCCCTGAATCTTTGGGGCAGGGAGGACGTTCCTGCCCCAGGGATGCCGGAGCTTCGTCCGGGCAGGGAAGGGGCTGATAACACAGGGGGAAAAAAAAAAAATAATTCCCAAATACCAGGATTTTCTGGGGCATCGGGGGAGGCGGTAACCTTCCAGGCAGCGTGGCCAAACCAACCAACCTCCCCTGACTTGATTCTTTAATTGCTTGTTACCAAAAATTATACGGTTAACGCTGAACATCAGACAACCTGCAAAGAGGGGCTTTTTTGGGCTCGAAATACCCCAAAATGGGTTCAAGTTTGTGCCTGGACAGGTTGGGTTGGAAATAAATTGGAAAGCTGAAGTGAGGGGGAGCGGTAGCAAACACCCCCCTTGTCAACACTTCCACCTAACAAAAATCCTTCTGCAAGTAAAACAAGTGATGAATCCCGAGGGATTTCGGCAATGGAGGAGCAGCACCGCCCTAGTAATTAGAAATCATTCCCGTTTATTAATTAGCTCTGGGGACAAACAGAGCCCACGTGGGGACAGGCACCGCAGCCCAATCTCCTGCTGCCATCTAGCGAGACCTGGTTATTTATTTCCTTTTTTAATGACTCGCTGCTTTCTCCCGATTTTCATATTAAAGTTTTCTCTGAGATTTTATGGGCAGAAACACTGCCTGGAGACGAGCAGGAGCTTTTTTAGGCCAGTTACAGGGGTTTTTTTACCCATTTTCTGACTCCGAGCGCAGTCAGACCCCTTTTTGAGGAGCCTTACCCCAGGTTCAGCCCCTCAGGGAATTCCTCAAGCCGTGGCTGTGAAAAATCTCAGCGCTAGAACCAGAAACAAAACCAAGGCCGATCATCGCCCAGCCTGAGGTTTTCTTCTAGAACACCACAACAAAACCAAACAGCTTTGGGAAAGTTGTACGAGAACTGGGAGATTTTTGTTTTCCCCCGCTTGTAACTTTTCCTTCCATTTTGAACCAAAACTCTGATCCAGGGGAGCAAATCCCCGCACCTCACTCAGTTTTCAAGCTTCTCGAGCTCGTCCATGTCATCTGGGTCCAGCTGCTTGATCTTGGTCTCTGGAAGAAGGAAAAAAAAATAATAAATATTGACAGTGCTTGGCACAAACAGGGTAAAACCAAAGCCCAGCCACCCCGCAAGCCGGCGTTCGCGTTCCAGCTCAGCGTCGTGTTTCCATGCTGCGACCTCTGAGCGACAGTCAAATAAATTTGGAGAAAGCGGAGCGTGGACGGGATGAAGCGGCTAAGGAAGCAAGAGGCAGCCCAAGCGAGCAGCGGCGAGTCGCGTTAGGGGGTTTTGGATGTGCTGCTGGCTCCCTGCTCCCACCTGGGAAGCGATGCAGGACGGGGAAGGGGCGTTATCGTCGTCAGGCAGCCCCCCGGCCCTCGAATCGAAATGTCACGGTGTTAAAAAGCGAAAGTCGGGTCGCCGGGAGCTCATCTGCTCAGATTTTTGTCCCGTGGAAATCCCACGCTGGGCTCCTTCGGCTAGTTCTGTCGTTGTTAAAGCTGCTCATCGCAGTCGGACGACGCTTCTGCTGCTCGGAATAAAACTTCTTTGCCAGACTGGTGTCTTCTGCTGCCTTGGGCTCGTTCGGTGCTTAAATTTCAAGGACAAGCTGCCACGACAGTTCAGCAGCTCCAAGGGGGAAACTGAGGCAGGAATGTGGTTTTCTGCGTGCCGGAAGGTTCCGATAACCACCTTTTCCCTAAAAATCGCAGGAAAAACAGGCACCGGAATTTGAAAATCCACTGGTGCAGCCACGGCATCTTGCAAATCCTGTGAAAATCCTCTTGCCATTTATGACGGACAATCGATTTGCCAAAAAAACCAACCGAAAAGGGCGAGGGGCTGAAGGAAAAGCCGCATCCGTCGCCCGCACCGCGTGGGAGCAGCCCAACAGACGGGACACGAGCCGGAGGGGGAATCACCGGTCCCAAAACCGCCTCCTGGAGAGGCGGATATGTGCAGATACTCACGGAAATGCTCCTCTATCATCTGCACCAGCCCCACGTTCTGGCTTTCCACCATGCTGAAGGCAATGCCCTTCTTCCCGAAGCGTCCCGTTCGCCCGATGCGGTGGAGGTAGGTCTCGAAATCCGGCTCACTGTTCTGATCGGTGGGGAGGCTGAAGTTCACCACGATGGTGACCTGCTGCACGTCGATCCCTGAGGGAGAGGGACAGAAGGAGGGGCTGCGGAAAGGGGCCACCTCAAGCGGGAGAGGCCAGGAAGCGCGTTTCAACGCCACTGGAAAGAAAAAAGGCCGTGGGGTTTTTCCGGAAGTACCTCTGGCGCAGACATTGGTGGCGATGAGGACCTTCTCCTTCCCGTCGCGGAAGCGTTGGATGACATCAGCGCGCTGGGCTACCGTCAGCTCGGCCGTCAGGATGGCTACCTGGTGCCCGTCCTGGCTCATCTCCACCGACAGCCAGTCCGCGCTCCGACGAGTCTGGGTGCACAGGGAGCAGCAGGATGAGGTCTCGCGGCAGCTCCGCTCGCCCCCAGCCAACCCTGCCCCAATGTTTCCCCCCTCCCACATCCCCTGCTCCTTTTAACTCCCCAAAGTAACGGCAAAACCTGGATGCGGAGGAGCAAGAAGCCTCTGTTGGAAGAGGCAGCGCAAAGCGTGGGGGGACACACAGTGTGTTTTCCACGCGCTGGTGGCTGCAGGAGCCAGGCAAAGCCGGTCCCGAGGCGTAGGAGAGACTGTTAAAACACCGGCCGCCTTTAAACGCTTGGCGCCACGCGTTCCCCACCCCTCCCGGGGGTCCGCTCCTCCGTTTTTAGGGGCCTGGGAAGGATCCTCCCCCAACCGACGCTGTGAACGGAACCATTTTCTGACTGCAAATAATCTCTCCAGGCAGGCCGAGGCGCTTCACCTGGCAGAAGATCATGGCCTGGCCGATGGTGACGCTGCCGTAGATGTTGCAGAGGGCTCTGTACTTCTCCTCCCTGCTCCTGCAGACGAAGAAGTACTGCCTGATGTTGCTGAGGGTGAGCTCTTCCTCGCGCAGCTTTATCACGATGGGGTTGGAGACGATTTGCACGGCGAAAGCCCGTACAGATTCCTTGAAGGTGGCCGAGAACAGCAGCATCTGGCAGCCCTTGGGTAAAGCCCTGGAGGGGAGAAAAAGGATTTGTCAGTCCCGGAGAGCAGCCTGGAGCCCAGATGTAGTCACCAGAAGGAAAATAAAAAAAAAAAAGCTGATTTAAGCTGATTTTCTGTCACCTTCCAGAGAAAGCAAGCCTAAGGGCTCAAAGGAGAGGGAAGGGAGATAAAAGCCTTCCTGTGTGTCTCATGGATGTGGTTTTACAGAAAGCCGGGTCCCTGGACTCACGTTTCCCCTCTGGCGTCACAGGGACACACCCTCTCACTGCCAATTCGGTGACGCATTCCCTCAAAGCTGAGCAAAGAAGAGGAAAAAAACAGGGAAATGGGACGGCAGCCAGCGGGAACGCTCACCTCTGAATGCGAATGCTTTGATAGGAGAGGCCCTGGGAGTCGATCATGATGTCGGCCTCGTCCAGCACGAACATGGTGATCTTCTTCACGTCCACGACCCTCCGTTTGAAACACCAGTCCAGCATCGTCCCCGGCGTCCCGATGACGATCTGCTCCTCCAGCGCGGCGCCCTGCAGAACTGCGAGGGGGGAAATGGCAGCCGACCAACCCCCAAACACAACGCGTTCCTGCCGCTCGAGCGCGATTTTTTCCCCTCGGTTACGTCAGAGTCCAGCCACCCGGCAATGCCTTTGAGGGGATCATCGCAAAGCCGAGCTCGAGATTAAAATCGCACAGCCCTGGAGGGGTGGAAACCAGCCCCACGTGGGAAGGGGGGAGCCTGGAAGCAGCCAGCGGCAGTTTAAAGGCCCCTTAGCAGGAGAGGGGAATACAGACACCATTTTATGTGCCCTCACGGAGCTCTGTGCAGCTCCCAGTAACTCAAGGCTGCACGAGAGGATCCCTACGCTCGTTAACGCTCCCGTTCCAGCGCTGGCAGCTCACCTCGGTTTCCCCGGACGGCGTAGGTAACCTTGATGTTGGCGCAAAAGCGCCCGATGGTCTCGATCACGCGCCCAATCTGCAGGGCCAGCTCATAGGTGGGAGCCAGGCAGAGGCACTTGAGGGGGAGAGAAGAGAAACGCCTCGTCGATTAAAAGCCAAGGGCGCTCCCGGGATGGGATACGCACAGGGATGGGAAAGAATTGCACAGGGAAAATCCCACGCCGCTAAATTCCCTCAAAAGCGGAGGGGCATCATCAGGGCGTTGGTCACAGGTGGAGGTTAGGGAGCTGGGGATGCAGCACAGCTCTGGGGACAGAGGCAGAAAGATGTTGCTGTAGCTACTCTTGAGGGGGAAATTTGTCTCGTGAAGCACACTGCAGTTCATTTCCGTGCCCAGCTTTGAAACAACCACTTAAATCGCCCCGTACACTTGAGATGGGAGGCTTTAAGTAACAGCAACCAGCTCGCAGAGCTGATTCCGCATGTGGAGAGGTGACTGGGGCTCGCAGGGGTGTTTAAGCCTCCAGAAAGCCAGCCCTCGCTGCAGCTGCTTTTCAAAATTTAAATCCCAGGATATCTAAAGCCTGGTTTAAACCGCTGCTAGCCAGTAAAAGTACTTCCCTTTAGCGGGCACCACACTTTCTGTCCTACCTGCTGCTCTGACAGTTCCTGGGGGGGGTTTATCGTCCCCCTTCAGTGGACAAAATCATAAAGAGACAGGGACAAAAACCTCAGGGCAGCGTCTCGAGGGCTTGGGCAAACCCCTCCAGCATCAGCTTTCCCTTTCCTACGTTACCTGTGGGTATTTCTCAGCAGCATTAACTCTGCTCAGCATCGCCAAGACAAAAGCTGCCGTTTTCCCTGTCCCTGACTGGCTCTGGGCAATCAGATTTTGGGGCCTGCAAGGCAAAGGCTGCTTAGCAGAACGCAAGGGTTGGGTGTCCCCAGATCAGCGTCCCAACGCCGGGGATGCCGCGAGGGAGGCAGGGCTCACCCGCACAGCGTTACTACTCACGGGTACGCCAGCATGATTGGCAGAGCCGTCTCCTGGATTTTGGAGGGTCTGTTGAAGCCCATGATGTAAATCCCCTGCAGAAGCTCTTTCTTCCTGTTAAAAAAAAAAAAAAAAAAAAAAAAAAAAAGCATCAAAAAGGGCCCGTTTGACCAAAAACAGCGGGCCTCGTGCTTTGCCGGCAACTCACAGCGGCAGCTCTTCGAAGGTTTTGACGGAGAAGAGCGGGGAGCTGGGGTCCTGCTGCAGGATCTCCACGTGATGGCTGGACTCCACGAGGGACGTGCGGATCAGCTTGTTCAGCAGGGAGGTTTCCGCCGAGTCCACTGGAAAAGGCAGAAACTTGTTAAAATACAAAAAAAAAAGACATTTTATGAGAAGCCTCTCCCCCTGTCCCACAAATACCGGGGTCTCCGGCCACCCCCTCTCTTAGGCACCCTCGACACCGCTAAGGCCTGTAGGTAGTTAGTGCGGGGGGGCGCGGCTCGCCACGGAACCCCCCCAACACCTCAGTTTCCCCCGCCTGCTTCAAGGGGAGGCCCGGGGGCCACGCTCCGAGGCGCGGGGACCCACCTCTGTCGTCGTCGTCCTCCTCCTCCTTCTCATCGCCGCGGCCTCCTGAGGGAGGAGAGCCGGGGTGTGAGGCCGAGGCCGAGGCCGGGGCCCTCCCTCAGGCGGGGGCCGAGGCCTCCCCTTACCCCGGCGGTACACGAAGGGGTCCCGGCGGCGCGGCAGGGGGGACAGCCCGGGGAGCTGGGGAGGGGGGGAGAGGCGGCCGTTACCGGGGTACGGAGGGGCTGCGGCCCCGCGGGACCGGGTGAACCCCCGGCACCCACCCGCCCCGACCAGCCGCCGCTGTCCCCCGCCGCAGCCATGGCGCCTGGCTCATCAATATTCATGAGGCGCGGGGGGCGCCCCCTGGCGGGCGGGAGGACCGCCCCTCCCGCAGGCGACACCGGACGGGGCGGGCGCTTCCGGGGCAACCGGCACCGGGCCCGGGGCGGCCTCGTCCCGCAGGTAGGGCCGGCGGCCGGCCGGGGCGGGGGGGAGCCTGTAGGCGGTGGTCCCCGTAGGGTGGTGGGGGACAGGGATCTACCCTACAGGGCGCTGGGGGACCCTGGGGTGCTGGGGACAGGGATCTACCCCACAGGGTGCTGGGGGGGGCTGGAAGGGGCTGGGGGACCCTGGGGTGCTGGGGACAGGGATCTACCCCACAGGGCGCTGGGGGACCCTGGGGTGCGGCTGGGGGACCCTGGGGTGCTGGGGGCTGCAGGGGGTCCCTGGGGTGCTGGGGACAGGGATCTGCCCCACGGGGCGCTGGGCACAGGGACCCCGGGGCGGGGGGTGTCCCCAGGGTGATAGAGGAGCAGGGACCCCATGGGGCTTCGGGGGGGGTCCCTGGGGACAGAGACTGTCCCCTATATGGTGGTGGGGTCCTTGGGGTGCTGGGCAGAGGGAGCCCCGGGGTGGGGAGGGTCCCCTCCACAGACAGGGATCCTGTAGGGTGCAGCAGTGGTCCCTGTAGGGTTTGGGGGGGGGGGTGTCCCTGGAGGAGCAGGGACCCCATAGGGCAGTATGGGGGTCCCTCAGGTTCTGGTGGGCAAAGGCCCCCTCGTAGGTGGATGGGGGGTCCACAGGGTGCTGGAGAGCCAGGGATCCCCCAACTTTGGGTGACAGCAGGGTCCCCAAGCTGGGGGCAGCTGTGTCCCCCCCAAACCTGGGCTGCCATCACCCCCTTCTCCAGCCACACCCCCAGGTTTTGGGGACCTTTTCCAGGGCGGGGGGCTCCCCAACCTCTCGCCCTGCCGTGGCTTCAAGGGCTTTTCCTGTGCAAGAACTGCAACGGCGTCCGTCCATCTCCATACCTGGGGAAAGATAATAGTAATATTATCTTCACTTCATCTTAAAGCTCATTTATTTTATAAAAAAACCCACGATGTAAAACAAGGCAAGGTTATGTCTAAAATAATAGACACGGCTTTACGAGATGTTTCTAATTAACCCACAGAACCACAACAAATCTTTCCACACGCTTTATTAAAGGAAGATATTGCTGAGACGCCGTCAATAAAACCGCCTCAACAGCTCACATAACAATCCAGGGGTGATTAGATGCCCAAAAATTGCATATTCTGTTCTTATTTCTCCCGACAGTTGGAAAGTCTCACAGGCTGCCCGGTTTTTCAGTGCCTGCTCTCCGTACCCCTGCTCTTCGTAACTTCGCACAACGCGGCAGGGGCACCGGGATGTTTTACCCAGCCCATTTAATAACCCCAGGTGCTGTGTAAAGTATAAAACCCGCTTGAAATGCCAAAAAAAAAAAGAAAGATTTTTCCAAACGATCAAGGATGTTGAGGAGGAATAAAGTACTGAGGAGAGCAGCATTAACGGATTGGTGTGGAGCGGGGCTTTAGGAAACTAGGAGGTGTTTTTTCTGGGGATGAGGCCGTTGGCCAGGTCCCAGCGCACCTCCCAGCGCAGGGCAGCTCTCTTTTTTTCGGTTGGCACGGTGTAATCGTTGGGGATGTAGAGGTGCTGCGGCTTGCTGGGGAGCTCGGGTCTGCAGAGCATCTGCTCCCGAATACCCCAGCGCAGTTCTTGCCGTTGATCCTCCCCTGGGATTCGGAATTTTTCCCATTCTCGTTTATATTCAAAATATTTGGCCACCCGGTCGGTTTTTCCCCGGTTACGGCCCAGCGGCTCAAACCGTGGAGGAATGAAGGACTTGGGTTGTCCCGCTGCAGCGCTGTACTGAGACACGGGAGAGCTCCGGCTCCCGAAATCCCCAAGGAGAAAGGTGGGGCTGTCCCCACGGGACCACCGGTGAGGGGATTCGTCAAGGGAGCTGCTGCTCGTCTCGATTTCCCCCTCGGAGATGCTGTCCTCTGGACCGGTCCTTAACTGAAGCATTTTCTGCCTCAGGTCCCAAACCTCGGCATCGCTCTCCAGCTCGCTGGTCGCTGACTCGTCAGAGACCTCTACTCCTCCGTCAGGTCTGCGCCTCAGCACCTTCCTTTTCATCAGCAACCTCCTGGTTCCCCTCCGATCCTCGGAAAATGTAGGAAGGGTTGGTCGTACCCCAAAAAAGAGGGAGGCCTCCGCGTAGGGATCGTCACAGGGACGTGCCCGCTCCTCGCTGCGTCCTTGCTGAGTGTACAGCTGGCTCGGGGCCGGCGTGGCTGCCAGCCGCTCCTCATCCTTGGGAGCGACCCAGCTATAGCTGTCCAGTCCCGTCATCTCCTCCATGATTTCTGCAAAAAAACCCAAACAAACCACAGTTAATTTCTTGCAGCATATGGCTGAAGACATAAAGGGGGGGCTCTGACGCTCAACTTCTGGGATTCGGGGTTGCGGTTAATCAGAGGGGGGGGGTCTGGGAGCACTGCTAAACCTCCTGCCGCCAGCAGAAGGCCCTTTCCCTGCAGCAAATTAAATTAAAAATTATGCTAAAATTAATTCTGCCACATAGAAAGCACTAACGGGACGATGGACAAACCCAGGGCAGATTCAGTTCGCTTTGTAAGCGGATGTATATAACAATTTTCCTCTCATTCTTGTTTTAAAAATGTGGTATCTAGTCATGATTTAATCTGGGGATGTCCAAGAGGGTATTTTACTTCCGCAGAGGAGGAAGAGGCTCAGCACGGCACGTTTAGATGCTTCTTTAGATGTTGGTTATCGTAGCCCAAAGGCTGTTTGAGTCTGGTTATAGTAAACCTCAAGACCCGCTGCGAAAAGGGATCCGGACACGATTTCCACTCACTACACAGGTCTGGGATATTTTACGCCGCAAAGCGGGTTTGAAAGAAAAAAAAAAAAAATTGCAAGTTTTTAACAGTAATGGAATGTTGGAGCAGATGGTGCGGCAAGATGAATGGCAGCCGTTAGCAGGCTGTCTGAAGTGTTGATGCTGGCTGAGCGCGGTGTGAAAATGGAAAGGGCTCCGTGACGGCTCGGCGCGGATAGCAAAAGGCTAGCCGGGAACGTGCTGCCACCGCCATGCCCGGGCTGACAGAGCAGATCCCATCGTTGGGAAGAGGAGTGATTAAATAGTGCCAAAAGAAGAGATTTGAGTAAGATGAAGCTGCCCTAGCTAAGCCCCCTCAGCCCTTCCCATGCTCTGCTCGGAACACTGAGGAGTTAAAAAACTAATTATTCTGCGGGTAACAATCATTTTACAGAGCAAACCTATAGGTGTAATAAAAGCCAGATAAAAATGCAACCCCCTGATCTCCTTTCTCTGCAGACCCCAAGGAGCTACCAGCAACTAATTGAGGCTCCAAGATGGCGGCTACGGCCGAGGAGACCGCAGTTACTGATCGAGAGGGACTCCTGAGGAGGGTGCGGGAGCTGGAAGAGGAGGTGAAGCGGCTGCAGGAGAAGCTCCAAGAGGACGAGGAGGGCGCCGGGAGAAGAGAGGCTCCTTTGGCTCCTGGGAAAGCCAAGAAACGCCAGCAACGGCCGTTCGATTTTGGCGCCTACGGCCGCAGACACGTGGCGCTGAGGATCGCCTACCTGGGCTGGGGCTACCAGGGGTTTGCCAGCCAGGAGAACACCAGCAACACCATCGAAGAGAAGCTGTTTGAAGCCTTGAAGAAGACACGGCTGGTAGACGACAGACAGACCTCCAACTACCACCGCTGCGGGCGGACAGACAAAGGAGTCAGCGCCTTCGGACAGGTCAGGATCCGCCCCCCATGGCTTTCCTGGGCTCCTCTGTGGGATGGAGATCCACTGGGATAACTGTCCTGCAGTGATGAGCCACAGCAGCACAGGTCGGATTCGTTTTTTTGAAAAGCCATCAGCTTTTAAATCTGAAAGTGAGCCTGGCGATGGCTTCCTGCATGCAGAATGATGGGTTTAGACCCTCAAAGTGTTTATTAGTGCTAGGTTTTTTCCATATTAGTGCTAGGGTTTTTTTCCAGGGGCTTGTTTTGAGAGGATGAAATGTTTTTTAGGCTGCAGCTTCCCCAATAGCTGCCAAAAAAAAAGGGGAGATGCCCCTTCCTCCACAGACGCACTTGTTGCTCTTCCTGTGCCGACTGCAGCGCTTGGCAGAGCCCTCTCAGCTCATTTAACTCACTAACCTACCAAAAAAAAAAAAAAATCCAAGAATTGGATAGCTTCCTGTGGAGTCAGGCAGCTGAATTCCTGTGCAGAAGGGTCTGAGGGGAGCCGCAGCTAACGGAAGGGAGCGTGGGAGTGGGAGCTGGAGGGAGGGGAGCGAGCTGGTCCGCTCGGTGGGCATGGAGCCATCAGGCCGGCTGAGCCGTCGGGGAAAGCGCAGCCCTTCCTGCGCTGTGACGGCTTGGCTGTCAGACCAGGCTCCTTCCCTCCCGGCTCAGGAAGTGGAGCTGGCTTAGCTTTTGCCTTGCCGGGGCGGTTTTGGCTCGGATGGGTGGTCTGCTCTTCCCTGCAAGATGAGCCGCATGAAATAAGGGCAGGGGCCGCCTTTTCTTGCATCGTTTAAAGCGCATGGGCACCTGCAGCGTTAATCAACTTGTTCCCACACCAGGCTTCCCAGACAGCAAGGCTGTTCCTGGGTTCAAGTCATCACCCCCAGCAAAAAAAGAAAAAAAGCACATTATATCCTAAAAACAGCGACTAAAGTTGAAGCCGTTTTGAAACCGTGCTATGTAGGCAGTCTGCAACTTTCTCTGTTTTATTAAAGGAATCCGTAGCATCTGCTAGGAGCCTTAGTAGAGGCATTTGCAGCTTTACCCGCAGGAAGGAGTGGTGAGATCGCCTGATTTAAGGCACCTTCATCTGTAGGAGATCCTGAATTCATTTCACAGCGGTGTAGGAAGACTTGGCTTAGCGCGCCTAATAGACCCATCTGCGATCTAATCCTGGTTTTCCTCATTTTGCAGGTGATTTCCCTAGATCTCCGCTCCAACCTGTCGGAGGGGAAGAAGCTAAATGGCCACGAGGGCGATTCGGGAGGCAAAAGCGAGGGGGAGGAGGAGCTCCGCTACACCCATATTCTGAACAGGGTGCTGCCACCTGATATCCGGGTGCTGGCCTGGGCCCCTGTGGAGCCCGATTTCAGCGCCCGGTTCAGCTGCCTCAAGAGGACCTACCGATACTTCTTCCCCTGCGCCAACCTGGACGTGCCCCTCATGCACGTCGCAGCCCAGAGGTACGTGGGGACACACGATTTCCGTAACCTGTGTAAAATGGACGTCGCCAATGGGGTGGTCAACTTCCAGAGAACGATTCTCAGTGCTGGAGTAACGTGGGTGGAGAGAGGAGGAGAGAGCGGGCTGCAGGATCCCTTCCGTCTGTGCCAGTTTGAAGTGACAGGACAGGCGTTCCTCTATCACCAAGTCCGCTGCATGATGGCGATCCTCTTCCTCATCGGCCAGAGGATGGAGAGGCCAGAGATCATTGATGAGCTGCTGGATGTGGAGAAAAACCCCCGAAAACCTCAGTACAGGTATGGAAAACTCGGGAAAACCTCCTGGGCTGCTTTGCAAAGCGCAGCGGAAGAATAGCCGGCTGCATGTGAAGTCCTGCTGGCAAAGTACTTCTCTGCCAGCCTGTGAAGCAGTCTCTCACAATGCGGAAGCAAGCTGCCAGCAGCCTCTCTGGGAGGTATCTCTGAGGATCCCGTTTTTCTTGCTCTTGGACAAGCCTTTGATGGCTTTAGTCCTTGGTATTCAGTTAAAACTAATCCAGTTTTTAATCGGAAAAAGGAGTTCTGTGAAAGACAGGGCTGTTTCTGGCAGAAAGGACAGGCTGACGCCTGTTGCACGAGCCTTTTTTGTCATGGCATCCCTCCAGGCAGCAACATGCAACGCCTTCTCTCCTCTTCCCTAGCATGGCAGTCGAGTTTCCCCTCGTCCTGTACGACTGCGAGTTCGAAAACCTTCAGTGGCTCTACGACCGAGAGGTGCAGGAGTTCAACGTTACCCACCTACAGCAGCTCTGGGCCAACCACGCAGTCAAAACTCAAGTGCTACGGGACATGTTACGAGGGCTCGATGCTGCTCCCGTGGCTACGGGGAAAAGTAAGGGATGGTTTTGTGGGAATACCTTAGGAGGGGGGTAACTGGTTTAGCAAAAAAAAAAAAAAAAAGGAAGGAAAACCACTGGTATTTTTTCACTTATATCACAGGCCCAGGGAACAGCATGACCGTCCTCTGGGGAGACGCGAAGCCTCCACTCTGCAGCCAGGTCAGCGGCTTTGTGGAAGGCATCAAAGCCCGCACCTACAAGCCTTTACTGACCCGCCCCAAGTGCGAGGGGCTGGAGGCCCGCATCCGCCACTTTGTGCGGAGAGGCCGCATCGAAACCCCCCGGGGCCTGGAGATGGGGGGGGACGGGGACGAGCAGCCCCCCGAGACCAAGAGGAGCCATCACAGCGATGTCCAAGGGAGCGGCAGCACCGCGGAGCAGCCATCCAAGCGGGTCTGCGTCAACATTGAGTGACGGTGACAGGTCACCTCAGCTCAAGGGCAGCAACTTGCCGCTTTCCTCTTTTTTAATTGAAAATGCAATTTTCTAGTGGTATTTTTATAAATTTGAAGAAACCCCGCAGAGTGTGCTGGCCTGGAAGGGGATGGGGGGTGCCTCAGCCCCCTCAGGGCTACTCACCTGACTGTGGGGCGGCACTGGGGATGGAGGGCTGTACTGAGGCGGACGCGGCCCACCCAGCTGCTCGGCGTCCCCACGGGCCCCCGGTACCTGACTGGGCCCGGCTGCCCCCGTCCTCCCGCCGCGACCGTTACCAGCCGCTAACCGTCGCCGGTGTTCAAACAGCCGGGCGGGGGCGGGGCCCTCCCCCGAGGCCTGCCCTTCGCGGCGGCGCCATTGGGCGGTGTGAGTGTCGCTCGGCTGGCCGCCCCCTTCCGATTGGACGCGCGGGCTGAAGTACCGCCTCCCCGCCGCCGCCATTGGCCGGAAGGGGAAGGAGGGAAAGGAGGAAGGAAGATGGCGGCGGCGAGTGGCGGCAGGATGCGGCGGTGGGCAACGGCGGGCCTGGTCCGGGCGGTGCGCACCGTCTGCGGCAGCGGGCGGGCGGCGGCGGCGGCGGGACTGCGGGCCGAGCAGCTGGCGGAGCGGCTGCGGGCGCAGAGGAGCGAGGAGGAGAAGCAGAACAGAGAGGTGAGCGATGCCGCGGCCCGGCCGGGCCCTGAGGAGCGGGACTACAGTTCCCGGCGTGCACCGCGCCGCTGGGGCGCACAGGCGGAGCGGGGCCCGGTCCCCCGCCCCGGGTCCCTGGTCCTGCCCGGTCCGGGCGCTCCCCATACCGGCTGCGAGTGGGATGGGCAGCCGGGGGCGGGCAGGCGTTACCGTCGTGCCCGCGGGTTTTCCCTCCCCCCCTCGCCCGGGCAGCGGGGGAGGTTCTGGAGTGGGATTTGTGGGTGGCCGCCCCTGCGTGTGGCTAAGGGAGGTCGCACCGAGCTGGGTGATGCGGTGGGATTGCGGGGACAGCGTCCGGCCTTCGTCTCCGTAGTGAGAGTGCTCCTCAGAAACACCGCTGCGTGAAGCCAGGAGCGGGAGCAGATGGAAGGCGAGCAAGTTGCCGAAGGTCACGCAGAGCCAAGAGCCGTTTATTCTCCACCGATGGCATTTTGTTCTCCCCTCAGATCCCCAAAGACCCAGCACAGAGACGGGTCCGGGAACTTGCCATGCTGAGCAAGCAGCTGCAGCAGATTCATCCCAACGTCCTGGCCAAAGTGCTCAAGCAGGCAACCGTGTACCAAAACGAGGAGATTGTGGTGATCAACAAACCCTATGGCCTTCCCGTGCACGGTGAGGAAAAGCCAACTGTGCCATATCCGCGCCTATGCCGTAGAGGGGGAAATGGAAATGTCACCGTGGCACTGGCGGGGGATCCTCTGTCTCCGTCCTCCCTGCGATGAGGTTTTCCTTCCCAGGGAGGGGTGCAGGGAGTTTGTCACCTTTAGATCACAGCCTTCACGTCACGTTTCAGAAGTAACTTAAGGTACGCAGAGAGGTGAACGCCTCCCCTGATCATCTTGCCCGTGGGTTATGCAGGTGGCCCCGGGATCAAGAATTGTATCACTGACGTGCTGCCGATTTTGGCCAAGATGTTGGAGAACATGAACGCCAAACCCCTCCACCTCTGCCACCGGCTGGACAAAGAGACCACGGGCGTGATGGTGCTGGCGCGGAGCAAGGAGGTGGCAGACAGGATCCGGCTTCTCTTCAAAACTCGTCAGGTGGAGAAGATCTACTGGTAGGAAAGGTTTGGGTGGAGAAGCAGCTTTAAAGGGTTTGAAAAGGGGACAAAGGGACGATCACCAGGGTGTGAGGATGTGGGGCTTTGCAGAAGTGGCGGATCTTTGCTTATCTTCGCTCAAGTGTCCTTTTACGGGACTGGGTCGTGGGGAGAGGGGGTGTGAGGGGAGGGTTCCCTTCCAGCTGGAGCGACACCCCGCAGACTTCTGTTTTCCCTCCCCAGGGCAATTAGCCTGGGGGACCCAGACCCTGCGGAGGGCATTGTGGATATCCCCATCGTGGAGAAGGAGGTGCGGAGCCACCAGTCGCACTACAAGGTGAGCCACATGTCCTTCCCCCTCCCCGGCACCCCCGTCTTGATCTTCCTGTGGGTTCACCCTCTCGCTGCTGTTCAGATGACGCTGGCCCCCAACTATCGCCTGTCTCCAGAGGACGGAAAGGTGATGAAAATCCGCAAGAACCGCAACGCTGAAAGTGCTGTGACGCGGTACCGCCTTCTGGCTAGCTCTTCCACCTGCTCTCTGCTGGAGCTCCAGCCCATCACGGGTGAGGCCTGGCTGGGTGTCCCTGGGGTTGTGTCGGCTGCTGGCTGTGCTTTCCTTGCGGCTCCGCAGCCAAGAGCAGCGCTGGAAGTGGGAACTTGTTGTTAGACACGACTGAAATCCTTTTTGGGCCAAAGCTGTGGGAATAAGCTACCCTGGGGCGATGATTTGCTGCCAGGCCGCTCTGCAGCTGCCAGCGATTTCGGCATGGCGTTATCTGGTGTGGAGGGAGCTGAGTCGTGGCGCGGCTGGTTGTCACATTTTTCCTTTTTCCCTTCCCTCCTCAGGGGTGAAGCACCAGATCCGGGTTCACCTGGCCTATGGCTTGGGCTGCCCCATCCTGGGCGATCACAAATATTCGCACTGGAGCAAGTTGGCACCCCAGGTAAGGCGAGTCCTGCGTCAGTGGGGAAGCCAGAGCCAAGTCTGGGGCCATGCAGCCTGTTTGTGTCCCCTACCTCCCCCTGGGCCAGGGTTTTCATGGCCCAGGTCGAAGAGATGGGGTTGTGGATGGGATGTTTTCTGTCCTCGCTGCAGAAGCTTCCTGAAATCACCTTGAAGAGGCTGAAGCTGGAGCAGAGCAAGGCTCGCCACCTCCCCCTCCACCTCCACGCCCACCGCCTCTCCCTGTGCCTGGGCCAGCAGATAGACCTTGTCTGCAAGCCGCCCCTCTTCTTCCAAAAGACTCTGAAGAAGCTGGGTCTGGATGTTGCTAACGACTAACGAGGCAGGATGGGTGCAGTACTGTGTATCTCCGCATCTCCAGCACATCATAGCGCTGGGTCCAGCCGCTCTGGAGCGGTGTCTGGCTTGGAGCCAGCAGTGTGATGAATTCTATGGTCTCTGCTGCTTGCCAGAGACCTCCTGTGTTGGTATGGGTGTTGCTGGCTTCAAACCAGGTACCTGTGTGTGCTTCTTGCCCTGATTTGGCGCAGAAACGTGGCTGGGAACACTGAAGAGCCTCTTGTTCAGACAAATGAGGCTGGGTAGAAACCGGGCTTTGCCCAGTCCGTGTTTTAAACTTGTCTGTGAGCAATAAAAGATCGGTTCCTGCCGAGGTGAACGGTTGCATGTCTCTGCTCAGGCCGGGCGGATCTCGGTCCCTGGGCAGGTTTGATCGCACCCGGGTGCAGTCCCTCCTGCTTTGAGGGCTGTCGTTCGTCCCTCTGGAGCTGTTTAGCAGTCTGTCCCTTGCATCCTGGCGCTCCGCATTCCAATTTGGAGACTCCCTTTGAAAATCCATCGAAAGTGCAATTTGGCAGCAGCTGTGGGGTTTTTGGTTGGTTTTTTTTTGCTGTGCTGAGAGATTGCGTGGGGAGTTCCTCTGCTTGGCTTGGCCGAGCAGCTCTGGGACTCCCTCCACTCTGTGCTGCCAGAGGTGTTGGCGCGGGATTCTAGGCGCTGACTGCGCCACCAGGAGAAGCTTTTCTATCCCACCACCCCTTCTGATTTCCCCATCGCTTATTTCTAGATCCCCTTACTGGGATCCCTCTCCCTCGGGAGCTCACCTTGGAGCCGGGTTCCTTCTTCTGAGAGGGAGACGAATGGAGAGATTGAAAAGCTGTGGAACCGCAGCTGATGTTCTGCCTCAAAATCGCAGCCACCAGCGTTTGGTGTCTCTTGGCCTGTCCCCAGGATTTTCTCCAGCCCCTCGGGCTGGTTTGGGTGCTGGAAAGGGCTCTTTGTACCCCACGGGGCCACCATGTTCCTGGCTGAGGCTTTTCGGTAGGGCAGTGCCCTGTGCCCTGCCTCCCCACTCCTCACGCGGGGTGAAAATAACTGGGGAGCCCCACACCCCTCCAAGGCACCGCCAGAAATACATCTGCTTATGAGAGAGGGCCGTAAAACCACGAGGAGCTGGGGAGCGGCTGCGGCCGGGGAGGAATGCTGCCTTCCCAGCCCGATGCCACAGCTGCTATATTTTAATTTTTTTTCTTCTATTTCGGGGCGTGCTATTTGGGAAAAGGCTTCCCCCTGTAATTACCAGTTGATTTAATGCGCCGTTTAAGCTGTCATTTACAGCCGCCTGGTACCGAGTGCTTGACAAGCGATGCCTTCAGTCCTACAAAATCACTCCTCGAGCTGGTCACGCCTCAGACGACACCAGAGCCTCTGGGCAGCAGCAGCAGTCGCCGTCGTCTCCTTTTCCTCAACAGAAAAATGTCGCTCTCGCACACGGCCGCCGAGTACATGCTCTCCGACGCTCTCCTCCCGGATCCCGGTGGTTCCCGAGCCAAGGGTCTGCGTCTGGAGCTGCCGAGCGATCGCTTGCTGAAGTTCGTCACCGTGGGGCTTCCCCTTTTCCTCGTCTCACTGGCTTTCGCCCGGGAGTTCTCCGCTGGTGAGTCACGGCTTTTGCACCAGGGATCTTCGTGTCACGGGCAGTTGCCGACGGCGGTTTGGTTGTCGCCGCAAAACCCTCGTGTTCACACCGGTGTGGTTGTGGCCTGAGGCAGGGCAGCCTGGAAATCCTGTTCTAGGAAGTGTTGTTTCTCAGGGATATTTATTGATTGTTTCTAATGGATTATTGATCACTGGGAAAGCCCGGAAACAGCCATCCTTAACCCCAGGACTGGCAGTGAGGCAATGCCCCACCTTGGCTGCTTGCCCCCAGCACCTCTGGGTGCTGCAGGGTTGTTTCCAAGGAGAAGGGTGCCAGCAGGGCAGCTCAGGGGATACGTCCCGCCAGGGTTTGCGAGGGCAGCACACAGAGGGTTGCAGTGATGGTGTGTCGCAACCTCAGGCTAAATCTGGCCTCAGCCGACAACCCACTGCTGCCCCTGGGGATTTGGTTTGACTCCGGTTCCTGGCCAGTACCCACGGCTGTGCTCAAAAGGTTTGTGTTCGGGAAGCGATGGAAGAGTCCTTGCCAGGAAATGCAGCGGTGGGGAAGGACAGCTACAAAATGACTGTGAAAAAGGCTTTTTGAATTCACAGTGATGCCTTAGATGTAATCACCCTCCTGTAAGGTGCTGGCACCTGGCTGCGGAGCTCGCTCTCGTGCTTGCTGGGCCCCCCGTGGCTGAGATTCACCCTTTCTCTCACCCTAGGCTCGCAGATCAGCTGCTTCTCTCCCACCAACTTCACGGGGAAGCAGTCCGCCTACGTTGACACGGCTTGCTGGGACTCCCTCATCCACCATGGCTTCGACGCCGAGGGACACGCCGTCACCAAATCCCTCTGGGCTCTCAAGGTACAGGTCGAGCTCGCGTCTGGGTGCCCTCAGGTCCCACCTGGGCGTGCGGCGGCGGTGAAGCAACTCCGCACGGCTCAACGCCTGCTTGTCTCCTTTACCCAGGTCTTCCCCTACTCGCTGCTGGTTGTGGCGGTGCTCATGTACCTGCCCTACCTGCTCTGGCGTTACGCGGCCGCTCCCGCCCTCCACTCCGACCTCGTCTTCATCATCGACGAGCTGGACAAATCCTACAACCGCTCCGTGCGCCTGGTGCAGCACATGAGGAAGGTCCAGCAGGCCAGCACCGAGCCAGAGCGATTCTGGGAGGAATACGAGAGGTGAGGCAGCCTCGACTGGTCGCTGCGTCCCTCCGAAGTCCCTCTGCATGGCGTTGTGGCTGCGGCCACGTTCAGGACGGATTTCGGTGAAGCGGCTCGGTTTAGGGGGGTGGCTCTAAGTCCCCGCTGTGTCCCCTTTGTCCCCAGGGCCCGCCGGGAGAGGTACTTCGAGTTCCCGTTGCTGGAGCGCTACCTCACCTGCAAGCAGCACACCCACTCCCTGGCATTCATCTACATCCTGAGGAACCTGCTCCTGCTCTTGTTCTTGGCTGCCACCTGCCTCTACCTCGTCTTCCTCCACCTCAATATCTTCTTCCAGGATGAGTTCAGCTGCTCCATCAAAACGGGGCTGCTCCAGGCGGAGCCCCACATCCCCCTGTTCATCCCCTGCAAGCTGGTCTTCTTCTCCATCTTCCAGCTCATCAGCCTCTCGGTCGGCAGCGTCTACGTCCTCCTCCTACCCGTCGTCATCTACAACGCCCTGCAGCTCTGCCAGTGGGACAAGGGGCTGCTCTCCGTCTACGAGATGCTGCCCGCCTTCGATCTCCTCAGCCGCAAGATGCTCACCTGCCCTGTCAACGACCTCAACGTCATCCTCCTCTTCCTCCGGGCCAACATCTCTGAGCTGACCTCCTTCAGTCGTCTCAACGCCGTCAACGCCTTGAGGGAAGCCACCGCCAACAAGCAGGACATCGATACCGTCATCGACTTCATGACGCTGCTGGCCGGGCTGGAGGCCACCAAGCCCAAACACCACGCTTGCGTCCCCGAGGCTGACGGCAGCGCACCCCTCTCCAACGGCGGGGCCCTAGGTAGGCTTTTTCCGTAGAGAAAACTTCTTCACTCTCCTCTTGGCTCCCGCATCACCGGATCCCGCCCTGGGGGTGAGGCTGGATCCATCTGCCGTGGCCCTAAACCCCTTGCCAGGACCTTAAGGGGTTTTTTGGGGGGGAACTGGGGGGCTGCTGGGTGTCCGTTTCCAGCCAGGGACGGGTTCTGCCAGACAGGATGCGATGCTACCGCGAGCCCACGCGTGGGCAGGAGTTGCTATAGGAACAGAAAGTGGAGAGCTCGCCACTTAAACTCGAGCTCTGGGCAAACCAGGAGGCTGGGGGGGGGGGGGGGTCCCCATTTCTGGCCCAGCCTGCTGGGAGTGGGGTTGGAAGCTTTAAATCCTGGGGGGGGCTGACGCTAAGGCTCCCTGCTCCTGTTAGCATGGCGCTGGTGGGGACACAGGCTGCATGGGGAGACAGAGATGGGTCTCCGAGGTAGAGCCACATCCCCCGGGGCCGGCACCAGGCACCGCTGCTCCCTGTCCCCCGCGCTTTGGTTTTCAGGGAGCCGGGGGCACCCCCTTTGCGGTCCCACGGGGATCCCCGACCTGCGCAGCAGGCTCTGCGAGACGGCTCGTCCTGGGCAGGGCGGGAGCCGGGATGCCTGGGCTCCTTTCCTGGCCCTGAGCACAGACTGAGGGCTGCGGTTTTTAAAACAACCCACCCAGATTGAGCTGAATTTAGCATCCTCGTTGGCATGGCAACCACAGGGCTAACACAACTGGCTCTCGGGCTAGTGGTACGCTAGCGGAGAAAGTGCAAGATCCCAGTTTATGATCGCCCAGTTAATTAACTTCTTCCTCTTCCCTCCCCTTGCCCAGATACGAAGCCTGGAGCAGAAGGGATGGGAGAAGCCTCCCGGGACTCGCTGGGTTCCGCCTGACCCCCAGAGCAGGCAGCAGGCAGGGTGGCTGCTGCCAGGACCTGCCTGGTTGTCCCGCTGGGAACCAGTTTGATCCAATTCCTTGTTGCCAGCAGTTGCTCGAGCACATTAAACTCTGGTTTTGATACAGCCTGGTGGGGTGATGTCTGTAACGTGACAGGGCTGAGCTTGCCCGCTCTCTTCCCGCATTTGGGGTTCCCCTTTTTGGGGGTGGGGGTGGGGCTGATCTGTCCCTCTTCTCCAGCAAAAAAAGGTTAAACAATCCATTTTTTTGTGCAGAGACTCAGATCTGTCTTAGTCCGAGTGCTGGGTGCCACGTCGTGCCTCTTCCACACAGATTTCCCTGCTGTTACGGGAGGAGGGGGGAACGGAGGACTGAGGGATGTTCCTCTGAAGGAAAAAAGATCCAAGAATAAACCGACCTGGTTTATTACCTATTTATTAATTTCCTCCCACCACAAAGCGACACGTCCTGTGCAGCTCCATGTCCCAGCCCCAGTCTTGGCATTTCTTTATGGGGTTTTTTGGCAGAGCTCCTCTCTCCCCACCCTGTCCATCCCGTAGACGGAGGGAGGAGCAGCAGTGAGGGGGTCAGCTCCCATCAGTGTGTCCTGCTCCTCGGCTTAACATAATTTTTTCATAAATTTCATTTTAAATTGGCGCTCTTGTTTTTTTGTTTTTTTTTTTCTCCCTGCAGCCTTGACCTCAGGCCAAAGAGGAGCCAGAAAGCGTTTAATTAATAAGACAGTAATCAAGCCAGATTGGAAAGGCACGGTGCCAGCAGCCCTGAGCCACTTTGTGTAGAGGTCTGAGATCTTTCTGTCATCCCCTCACCTAAATCCCCACGGAGAACCAGGAGCCCGGGAGGAGAAGCAGCTCCCTCCCTCCGGCTGTTCCAGGCAGGGTGTCCAGGAGGAAGGGGGGGGCAGGCAGGCCCTGGGTGTTGTAGAGCGTGCAGGACCGGTACTCGCAGGGCCACTCGGCCCAGGCGTAGCGTAAGCCCAGCACCAGCGTCCCGCAGCCGGCCAGGGCCAGCGTCACCGTGTGGGACTCCACTGCCACCACGGGTGCCGGCAGCCACCTGCACGGGGACGGTTGGCTGGAGCAGCAGACCTGGGTGGGGGGGGACAAACCTCCATCAAGGTGGGATTCCCCCTCCCGGCCCTGCGGGGGGGAAGCTTCTTCCCCCTCCTCACCTCAAACGCCTGCGCGTCCCGCCGGCGGAAGACAAGCTCCTGGGTGTAGGTGACGTTCAGCAGAGCCCTGGTCACCTCCAGGACGGCCCGGGTGGGGTACGGCCCCTGGAAAACCAGGTCTTTCTCCCCGTACGCCACAGCCCTGGCGCCCAGGTGCAGCCGGTGGGCCACGTTCTGCTTGTCCCGGGGGTGGATGCTGCCGAGGAAGAGGAGGGAGGTGGGGTTGGTAGCCGATAGCTCCATCCCTACGCCCTCACTGCCCGGGACTTGCCTGCCGTACGGAGAGCGCTCGTCACACAGATCCACGGCCACGGCCATGAAGGTGCGGGGCAGCCTGGCGTTGGGGACAACCCCCAGGTCGGCTGTTTGGTGCCAGCGGAGACGGGCGAAGCTGTCGTCCGGGCTCTGCCGCCGATAGCTGGACAACTGCGAGGCAGGGCGGGGAGAGCTGGAGCAGCCAGCGCTCCCAAAACCGGTGCTCCTTGGCGCCCCGGCGGGACGTATCCACAAATTTATGGCATCCTCTCCCTCCTGCTGGCTTGGAAGCGGCCTCCGGGGTGCGAAAGGATGGGTAAACCCCCTCCCCACCCAAGCACGGCGATGCTGTCCCCTCAGGAGGGTTGGGGTGCTGCCCCTCACCTGCACAAAGCCGAATGGGAGGAGCGGCTCCGTCTGCCCAGCCGATCCGGCGTGGAAAGCGTGGCGCCAGTCGGCGATGAGCGCGGGGAAGGTGCAGTTGTACCGGTCCGTGTGCAGGAAGGCGTTGGCCTCGCCTGTCCCAAAAGATGAGAGGCTGGTGAAAGCCCGGTGGGATAATGGGGGGGCTGCTGCACCCCGGGGGGGGGGGGGAAATTGGGTGGGCTTACCCTGGTACCAAGCGACACCCCGCAGCGTCATGTTGAGCAGCGGGTGGATCATGGCGTTCCAGAGCACAGAGGGCGTTTGCGGGCCAGAGAGGTGCCAGTGTGGGGAGATGCTGGAAGACAAAGCTGGGCTTAAGGGGGTGCAAAGCACAAGGCCAGCCCCGAAGCTGGGGCTTCAGGAGCCGGGCTTGCGTGGTTAAAGCAAGCGCTGCGCAAAAGGAGAGCCCTGGGGTCCCCCCCGTCCCCTTTACCTGCCCAGACGTGCTCTTGGCACGGGAGGGGATTTTACCCAGAGCGGGTGAAACGATGCGTGGAGGGGACAGGGGAGGTGGGACGGGAGGGATAGAGGATGCCCCCCAAAAGCGGTGCAGTGTGGGGCAGGAGGCGTTTCCGCTGTGTCTTGTCTCACCTCCCCACGTCTTCCGGCAGCCCGCATGCCTGCAGAGCCCTCTGAGAGGACCAGGCCTCGATGGGGGTGCCCCCCCAGGCCGCCTCCACCAGCCCCACGGGGTACCGCAGAGCCTCGTAGAGGTAGCGCCCCAACAGCCAGCAGATGGCCGAGAAGTAGGTGAAATTCCCATGGCCCAGGTTTTCTGTTCAAAAAAGCAGGCTGCGAAGGAAAAAAGAGGGGGGGGAAGCCATTTCCAGGCTTTTTTTTTGGTTTTTTGGAGGCATGTTGCACTCACCGGCCGTCGGGATGGACCACGGCAAGTCGATTTGCTTCAGATCCTCCAGTTCCACGTTGGAGCGGGCAGGCGCCGCGGCAAAGATGCGGACGTAGGGGTAGCGAGCAGCAGCAGCGAGCTCTTGGCTGGCGTTGACAATCTAGGGAAGGGTCGGGATCCCTGCCTGATCCCTGCCTGATCCGGCAGGATCGGGCCATGCCACTGGCACTTACCTGCAGGACTGTCATTGCCATGTTGCTCTGCCCGCTGCAAAGCCACACATCCCCAAAGTAGACGTCCCGCAGCGTCACGTTCTCTGAGCCCTGCCCGGCCGTCAGTGCGTAGGGACCACCCCGATCCATAGGGTCCAGGACCGTTGTCCATGTCCCAGAAGGTCCTAGAAGAAAAGGCCGGTGCTCGCTTAGCTTTCACAACCCCTACAAAGACCTCAAGACCTTCGCAACGAGGTTGGATGAGCGACCAACAACCGGTAGGGATGGACAGGCGACACAGGAAAGCTTCCCCACTGCGGAGCTGGGCTGGGGAAACGGATTTTGGAAGGCGTCCGACGTCAGAGGGTCTTTCCTCCTGCAGGATCTTCGGGGTTAAAAAGAAAATCTTGAAGACAAAACGTGTGTCAGAGCAGAAGCTGCTGGGAGGAACCAGGATTACAGGAGCAGCTTGGTGTGTGTGACACCGAGATGTCTCCAGCTAATTTTAGAGGCGCCGAATCGAGGCGTAAAGATATTCTGCTGGAGTTTAGTGTGGATTTTCTGGCCCGGCTGGGGCCGGATCCTGTAGATCTCCCGATAGTGGCGGATTGCTGCTCTCTCACAAGACGCATCCGGGCTCTCCAGCTTGTGGAGGAGCCCTTTAGGCAGCAGTTTCACCCCCCCAGAGGTGATGAGCAGCCCCCCTCCCCAATCCACTAGGCAGGGAAAGAGCCCACCAGCTGAGATCTGAGACGCCTCCGAGCCCTCCCACCCTCGAGGAAGGCTCTGCCTGCAGGAGCGCCATCCTTCAGGGCTTCGAGATCCTCCGAGGGGGGAAGACATTAAAAAAAAAAAAAAGCCAGGAGTGCTCTGGAGATTTCCCCGGAGATGGTTTTGACAGGGAGAGGAGCTAAATTCCCCCCCCCCACCCCCACAGCCTCAGCGTTCGGCTCAAGCCTACGCCGTGCCACCCACTCCAGCGGCAGCTCGGCTCCCGCTCGGTGCCTACGGGATCCCGCTGTTGGGACACCGAAGTGAGCAAAGGCCAGTGTCGGCAGGGAGGGGGGTGCCTGAACTGCCCCCTCCCCAGATCTCCCGGGGAAGGGGAGAGCACGGTCCATCAGCAGGTCCGATTTGGGCTCGAATGTGCTCCTCGGCCACCAAAACCACCGGCAAAGGTCCCGGACTGACCTTTAACTCGTGCCGTCTTCTTCATGACGATGAGGCCGCCGTCCCCGGAGATGACCACGGTCACCACGGCCCCCGGCTCCCCGTAGCCCCACACCAAGGCCCCCGCCGGCTCCTTCTGCAACACCATGTGGTCACCGTAGTAGGATGCGAAGCCAAGCGTCGCCCCTAGGATCAACAGACAGCGCAAACATCATCTCTGAGAGGCAAAAAGCAATGAGAAAAATCCCCGGTGCAGCCTCCAACTCCCTCTTAAATACAGATTATTTGAGATCCTGCTTAATTTATAGCTTGCTTCAGTCCTGGTCAACCTTATGGTGGTTAAAATCACCAAGGAGCCGAGGAAGTGGCAGGATTTGAAGTCCCCGAGAGAGCCCAGCCCTGCGAGGGAAGTCACCTCCCAAAGCACAAGAGTTTGGGTACAGATTTCCATAAAAATTCTCCTAATAACAGTATGGAAGAATCCCCACCAGCCCAGTCTTCCTAATAAATATGTTCTGACATATTTTTCCCTTGCAAAAAAATGTTTGGCGAGTGGTGGGATGGGAAACGCCAGGCATGCGGCACTGGCAAAGCAGGGATGGGAACAGAGGTCTCAGCCCTGGCACCCCAAAAGCCCCATTTTTGGGGCGTGAAAATAAAACCACATTTGAAAGGGGGTCAGGGCAACGTTTGCAGGCACGGAGAGGCGATCTGGGCAGCAATCCCTGTTGTAGCGATGAAACTGGGGCTCACAGAGCCCCGTCTCCTCTGCAGCTCGTCCCAGGCTGGGTTTAACGAAGGAAAGAAATTACGTCCTCGGCCTCTCCGAAATCAGCTGCATTGCCGGTCCCACCGTCTCATGCAACGAGGCTCCGGGAGAGGTGAGTTACATAAAAAACCAAGTCGGAGGAGAAAAAAAACCAAAACCACCACCCAAACCGAGACGCCAGGGAAGAGACTGGAGGCTATAAAAAGCAGCTGGGAGGAGGGAAGAGAGGAGAGCCCACGAGACGCCGCCGAGGAGCCACATGCGACTCCCGCCTTACGTAAAGCACCGTCCCAGGGCGGCAGCGACGCGCCAAGGACGTCGAAGAGGGGCTGGGGGGGCGCAAGGGGCGTCGAAGAGGGGTTGGGGGGGATGCCAAGGACAGGAGAGGGGCTTGGGGGGTGCCAAGGGCCCCGAAGCAGGGCTGGGAGGATGCCAAGGGCATCCAAGCGGGGTTTAGGGGATGCCAAGGGCCCCGAAGCGGGGCTGGGGGGTGCCAGGGACATCAAGGCAGGGCTCTGGGGGTACCGAGGGCCCCGAAGCGGGGCTGGGGGGTGCCAGGGACATCAAGGCGGGGCTCTGGGGGTACCGAGGGCCCCGAAGCGGGGCTGGGGGGTGCCAGGGACATCAAGGCGGGGCTCTGGGGGTACCGAGGGCCCCGAAGCGGGGTCGTGCTGCGGAGGCTGGGGGCGCGGAGCCAGCCCCCCTTCCCCCCCTGTCCCGGCCCTTTACCTGCCGCCACCGGGGCCAGCGCCAGCAGCACCCAAACCAGCAGCACCCAAACCAGCAGCACCCACGCCGCCATCCTGGGGGGGACAACGGGGCGTGAGGGCGCCGCTGCCCCCGGGGGCCGACAGGCCCCGCCCCCGAACAGGCCCCGCCCCCGCCAGGCCCCGCCCCCGCCAGGCCCCGCCCCGTGTGGGCGTGCCAAGCAGGTGGGGGCGTGGCCTAAGCACGCGCCGGCGGGGGGGGGCGGTTGCCAAGCGACAGCGTCCTCACGACAGCCGGAGGCGCCGGCTCGGCCTGGCCGGGTCGGGTGGGAGGGAAGGGGCCGGGGAAGAGGCCGGGGTCCCGAGGCCGAGGGAAGGGGGTGCGGGACGGCGGCCGGGGGGGACCGGGGGGGGACCGGGGGGGGTGGTGGGGTGTCCGGGGCCCTCTGTGACCGCTCACCGCACCCTGCCCGGGCAGCCTCGACGCACGCGCAGTGCGTGGCGGCCGTGCGCAAGCGCAGCGGGCGGGAATGGGGAGCGCCCCCTAGCGGCGGCGTGGCCCCCCACCCTCTCCCATCCCTGAGACCGCGGGTTCGAGTCCTGGCGCTGCCCGGTCGGGACCGCGGGGGGGCCCGGTCGCGGTAAACCCCGGTTGTGCCGCCGCAGGGGGGCCGGGAGAGGCGGCCATGTCCACCTCCTTCTCCAACACCGCCCTACGGCTGCCCGCCGGCTTCCAAAACCTGCTGGAGGGACTGGCACTAGAGGTGCTGCGGGCGCAGCCCCCCGACGTGGTGGCCTTCGCTGCTCAGCACTTCCAAACGCTGCTGGAGCAGAGAGAGGGTGAGTGGCCCAGCCTGGCAGCACCCATCCCTGCACCTCCACCCCCACGCTGCGTTCATTGCCTGCCCGTCCTGCGTGGCATCATGCCTTCCCCCTGTGCCCATCACCCGGGGCGTCAGGCCTGCCCACGTGCCCATCACCCCTGGTGTCGTGCCTGCGCCGTGTGCCCATCGCCCAGGGCACCACACCTGCCCCTTGTGCCCGTCCTGGGGGACTTCACCCCTTGCCCATCCCTCGTGCCATCAGCCCTGCCCCGCGCGCCCATCCCCAGGGCGTCAGGCCTGCCCCTCGTGCCCGTCACCTGTGGCATCAAGCCTCCTCCTTCCCCAGACGCCTCGGCCGACCCGGCGGCGTGGGGAGCCCGGCTGGCGGATGAGGTTCTCACCCAGCCCCCTTGCCAGGTAGGCTGCCCTCCCGTCCTGAATTTGGGGTGCTGGGACCCCGCACCCACCCTGGCCCCGCTGCCCTTGTCCCACACCACCTAATTTTTAGGTTTTCCTGCTTTTCCCCCAGGAGCCGGAGGAGGACGAAGAGAAGGAGGACGAGGACAAGGAGGAGGAGAAGGCAGGGGAGCAGGCAGGCAGCGTTGCGTCCACAGCCACAGTAAGAGACCCAGCGCCCGCACCCAAAACGGGGTTATTTGGGCCCAAAACAGCAGCCGGGGTAGCTGGCAGCGCCCCTCAGCACCGACGCACCACGATTCCTCCCCAGAAATCCTCACGGTGAGAGGGGCAAACCCATGGCCAAAGGGGATCGTGTCCCCATGACACTCTTTTTAAAAGGGACACCTCCCTGGGGACCCGACCCGAGCGCTTGCCCCAAATCCCCCATTTGGGGACCCAAAACGAGGTGCCACGACTCAAAAAAAAACCCCAAGCCCCTCAATTTCCCCACCACCCTTCTCTCAGAAGCAGGTGATGATCTCCCGTCCCACCCCCGGGGCGCTTTTTTAATGAGAATTTTTATTAATGAGGTCCCCGCCGTTATTAGCGACTCTCACCTGAGATTTCTTCCCTAAAAAAACCCGGGTTTAGGAGCTGGGCTGAGCTCGAGATGATATTTTAAGGCTCTATATTTAGGCCCCTGCATCCCCGGAGGTTGTCAAAAATTTAATAGCGTCCCCGGCGTGAAGGAGGGATGTGACATTGCTCCTCTTCTACCCCCCTCCTCCAAGAGCTGAGATGCCTCCCTGGCATTTTGGGGAGCGCAGGGGGGGGGGATCCCCCCATCTTATTCCAACCGGTGGAAATTCAGGTTTTCCCATCCCGAGTGATTTTAAAATCCCAGCCGGCACTGAAAAAAAAAAAAAAAAAAAAAGTGATGCGTCAAAACCGGCTGCTCTTTTTTAGGGGGGGGACACTGAATCCCCCCACCCGTGCTGACCCCGGTTTCTCCCCCCCGCCCTCACTTTCCCGTTTTTCCGGGGGGAAGCCGGCCATATGCGGCGTGCGGCGCTCGCCCACGGTGGCACGGGGCACAGCGGGCGGCTCCCCCGGGGAAAAACAGGAAGGAAGGATGGGGGAAAAAAAAAAAAAAAATAAAATAAAAGCTGGCGGGGACCCCGCGCCGGGGCCGATGCCAACCGGCTACGCCTTGACCCCCCCCGGCACCGCCTCACCGGCTGCTGGCTCCCGCTTCGGCAGCCAGCAGTGCTGCCCGCCCAGGGCACCTTTCCAGCACCTAATACCCTTTTTTTTTTTTTTTTAATAAGGATTTTTTAACACCTCGGTGCCACCATCTCAAATCACGACGGTGGGATGTTTCCGCCAGCCGTGGTGCCCGTTTCTTCACCTTTTTCCAAAATACAAGTTATTTTATGGGGATTCAGATTTAGGAGATGCTGAAGCACCCGGAAAAGCATCACCCCAATATTCCTTCCCCAGGGTGGGTTGTTTTCTCAGATGAAGGGGCCCAGGGATGAAAAACGCAGAGCCTGGAACGGGCTCAAAACCCGCCGTTAATGATTAGAAATGTTCTGGCATTTCGCGTCCCTCCTCCGCAGCCGCAGCCTGCGGGAGACGCCGGCACTCGGTGGCTCTGCCAGGACCGGGGGGGGCCACGGCCGGAGTGGATTTTGGGGACGGGGGGGACCGTGTGCCGCCGGCAAAAATGGGGTGCCATCGACTCTTGCGTTGAAACTGCTGCCAACCCCCCAGTTTTTGTGCATTTTGGGGGGTTTACTGGTACCAGGATGATCCTCTGGGTGTTTTGCATCCTAGTTTTGGGGCTAATTTTTGCAGATCCTTGATGCGCGAATCATCCTGAAAACCCTTTCCGCTCAGCTCCCCCAAAACCCCCCCCTCCAGAGCAGGCAGCAATGGATCTGGAGGTCCTGAAAAAAAAAAAGAAAGGGAAAGGGATCGTTTTCTCTTCTAAAAATCCCAGCGGAGTGGATGAGGTTTCTCCTGGAAGCTGGAGCAGGGGTTTCTGGAGCAGAGCTGTTTCCCCCCCGCCGCGCCGGTGGGAAGAGGTGGCGGTGGAAAGGCGGCTCCAGCGGGGAAAGCCGGGTGCCGTCGGGGAATTTGGGGATGCTCAGGGAGCACCCATCTCCCTGGGTGCGGGGTTTGGGTGCTGCTGGGCAGGGGGTTGACCTGGAGTGGCCTTGGGGACGGAGATGGAGACGGGGATGGGGACAGGGATGGGACAGGGATGAGGGTGATGATGGGGTGGGGACAGGGACAGGGATGGGGACAAATATGGTGGGCTTGAGGTTGGGGATGGCACGGGCATGGGGACAAAGGTGGGAACAGATGGTGGGGTTGAAGTTGGGGACAGGGATGGGGACAGTGATGGGGACAGGGAAGGGGACGATGATGGGGATGGGGATGGGGACAGGGATGGGCATGATGAGGGGGCCGGACACAAGGATGGGGACAGGGATGGAGATTATGAGGGGGACGGGGACAAGAATGGGGACAGGGAAGGGGATGGGGACAGGGACGATGGGGTTGAAGTTGGGGATGGGGACAGGGATGATGATGGGGATGCAGATGGCGGTGGAGGTGATGGGGATGAGGACAGGGATGGGGATAGTGACAGGGCTGGTGGCAGTAGTGGGGACAGTGCCAGTGCCAGGAATGGGGACGGTGATGCCAACGAGGCAGGGATGCTGGCGGTGACAGTGACGATGATGATGCTGGTGATGGCAAAGAGGAAGGTGGGTGCCACCGGACCCCCAAGCGGGATGCAGCCCCCTGACCCAGCCCGGCTGAGGAAGGCCGGTGAGGCCCGTCAGCACCGGCCGGCTGGGGGGTGCTGGTGCCCGGCTGGGGGGGGCCACACCGTATTTTGGGGGCCGGCCAGAGCTGGCATCGGCGCGCGGAGCCCACGGGCGACTTATGCGGTTGCTTAGCAACTCCCAAACCCGGATTAGAGGCGAGTGAGGCGGGCGATGCGGGGGGCTGTGGGCTGCAGCCCCCCGCGTCGCCCTGGAGGTCCCCCCTCTTTCCCGGGGTCTCCCCGTCTCGCCCCGCCGGCCCCAGCACCTCGGCGTGGTCCAAGGGCGAACGCGGGGTCCGCAGATACCGCTGAGGGATGGCAATACGGCTGGGTTTGCAGGTCTGGCTGGAAAACACCCCAAATTTGGGGGCTCGGATGCTCCTGCGAGCAGGGAAGTGACCTCCAAACCCCAAAAACACAGAGCCCCCCTCCTCGGCGTGGAGCCCGCGTGTGGGCGCATCACCCCTGGCCTTCAGCGGGCGCTCGGTGGGAGACGTGGTGTCCCGCCATGGCCACCCTTCCTCACCATCCTTGTTTTCACCATCCCCATCCTCACCCTCCTTCGGGACCAAGCCCTAAGTAGGTCGTGAAAGTTCTGCCCCCCCCCCCCGTGCAAACAAACCCGAGAGGCAAACCCCGCGTCGTATTCCCCCCCCCAAAAAAGAAAACATTGCCCCATTTGCTGCTGCTTTGCCCCCCCCCCCCCAAAATCACTGCAAATTTCAGCATGGCCCTGTTAAACCCCAGGGCGAGACCCGAAAGCGCCGTTTAAATATTTGCTCGCATCCTCCGCGTGGAATTTTATGTTACACGAAAACTCCCGACGCGAGCTGCCGGCTCCTTTAAGCGTTAGGAGGGAGTTGGAGGCTGCGAAATAAAATTGGAGGAGGATAAAAAAAAAAAAAAAAAAAGAGGAGAAAGGGAAAAAAAAAAAAAAAAAAAAAAACACCACCCCCCCCCCCCCCAAAAAAAAAAGCCTGGCAGGGGTGTGGGGCTGATAGGCTCGCCCGGAGGAAAGCGCATTACGTAGGCAAGCGGCTCCGCTCAACTTGCCACCTGCGCCGGGAGAGCCGCTGGGGAAGCGAGACCCTGCCGGAGCCCCTCGCCCATCGCTGGCCGCCCACCCGTCCTCCGCCATGGACTGCTGCAATGTAGGTTTTTTTCCCCTTCCCTTCCTCCCCCCCCCAGCCTTTTTGTGTTTAATTTATTATTATTCTTGTTATTGGTCCCCCTTCGGAGCGGGGGGACGGGGGCGGCGGAGGGGATTTGGGGTGCTGATGGAGGCGGGGGGGGGGTATTTGCAGGGGGGGTGATGCTGCGGTGGGTGCTGCACCCAGGAGCTCAACCAACTCCCTGTGTCCCCCCCAGCGCCGCTGCAGCCCCCCAGGCCCATACCTCCCCCCAAACCCCCCCACTCCAGTCCGGGATCCGTCCCGCCGGGGCTGGCAGCCACCCCGCACTGCAGCCAGTATTCCGGCCAGGAAAGTCCCCTCTGTCCCCAAATCCAGTGGCCAGAGCGGGGGGTTCTGCTTTCCTGCCCCCCCCCCCCAAAAATTACTCTCCAGGCGGGATCGGAGGTTGCTTATCGGGGTGAGCAGGGGGCTGCACCCCTCCATCCTCACCGAGGGTGAGCACCCCTCACCACCCGGCTGCCAGCCGGCTTGGGGAGCTGATCCGGCAGAAAACCACCTCCTTTTTCTCCTTTTCTCCCTTTTTTTCCCCCCTCACCCCCCTGCTTTTTCCCCTTCCCCCCCCCCCCCCCGTTTTTTCCTCCTTTTCCCCCCTTTTTCCCCTTTCCCCCCCCGCCGGCTCAGCCAGCAGCACAGAGCGAAGCGCCCGTCTGCCCTCCTGGGCACCCCCAGAGAGGCAAAGCCCACCCTGGATATAGGATTTATCCCCCCCCCAGATATAGGATTTCTTCCCTGCATATAGGATCCCCGCCCCCCCCAAATATAGGATTTCTCCTTCTGAATATAGGATTTCTCCCCTGCATATAGGATTTCTCCCCTGGATATAGGTTTTTCACCCCCTGGATATAGGATTTCTCTCCCGAATATAGGATTTCTCCCCTGCATATAGGATTTCTCCTCTGGATATAGGATTTCTCCTCTGAACATAGGTTATGCCCCCCTGTATATAGGTTTTCTTCCCTCAGTATAGGATTTCTCCCCTGTATATATGTTTTCCCCAGCTCTATATAGGATTTCTCCCATGAATATAGGATTTCTTTCCTAGATATAGGATTTCCTCCCCCAGCTATAAGATTTCTCCCCTGGCTATAGGATTTCTCCCCTGGCTATAAGATTTCCAGCCTTGGCTATAACATTTCCACTCCAGACATATCATTTCCACCTCGGACCCGTCACTTAAGCCGCCGCCGCTCTTTTCCTTCCCTCACCTTTTGCGACGGTCAAACAACCCGAGCAACTTTGCAGAGCCGTGGCACGCTCTGAGGGGAAGAGCACCCCCCCCCCCAAATCCGCAGCTTCCAAATAACACCCCCCCCCCCAAAAAAAAAACCCCAAACCTCCTTTAAGCGTTCCCGGGGCGATGCAAAGGATGCTCCTGCATCGCTGCCGACACCAGAGCATCCAGCGCTGGCTAGCTCCCGTCTCATTCAGTTTTCCCGTGGTTTTTTTCCCCCCTCCGTCGGGATGCGGCAGGAGGGGAGTGGGGTGCAGTGGATAATCCTCAGGGGGATGCTTTTATCCCCCTCCCCACCCTCTGGCATCGCTCCCTTCCCAAATTTCCCTGTGTTTTCAGCTGAAGTCCTGAGGAAGGGATACAGGAGGATGCAACAGGCTATAAGAAGGGGAAACTGAGGCACGGCCAGCTCGGTTTGCACAGCGTGACCCCCCGCTGTGCCGAAAATCCCCCCCCCCCCCCAACCCCACAGATGCTTCCCCGGAACCCTCAGGGAAGCAGGATCCGACCCCAGCAGTGGGGGGATTGTGTCCGGGGGTGGGGGGGGTGTGTGTGGAATTAGGGCTGAGCAGGCGGGGGTGAAACATCTTCCCCTGCTGCACCTTCGGCTGCAAATCCCCAGAGACACCTGCAAAGGACCCTCATTTTTAGCAAAGAAGCCTCATTTTTAGCTAGAGACCCTCATGGTTAGCTAAGGACCCTCATTTTTAGCAAAGAAGGAACCCTAATTTTTACCACAGGGGCTAATTTAGGACCTTATTTAGTGGATTAAATTGGGGAGGGGGGGGGGAATGCTCTTTTTGGGGTGCTGCCGGCTGTAACCCTCCCGTTGCCGCTGGCAGGAGGGAGCCTGCACGAAGCTGGACGAAGACATCCTGGATATCCCCCTGGACGATCCCGACGCCAACGCGGCGGCCGCCAAGATCCAGGCTAGTTTCCGCGGCCACATGACCCGCAAGAAGATCAAAGGGGGCGAGATCGATCGGAAAACCAAGGACACCGAGTGCGCCAACAGCACCCGCGGCGGTGACCTCCGCAACGGCGACTAGGTACACCCCAAAAATTCCCTTAGCCCACCCCAAAAACTGGGTCATTTTTACAAGGCTGCTGCTCCAAGCATCCTTCCCCGTACCCGTTTGGGATGGAGCATCCTTCTCCGTACCCGTTTGGGATGGAGCATCCTTCTCCGTACCCGTTTGGGATGGAGCATCCTTTTCTGTACTGATTGGGGATGGAGCATCCTTCCCCGGGATGGAGCATCCTGCCCCGTACCCGTTTGGGATGGAGCATCCTTCCCCGGGATGGAGCATCCTGCCCCGTACCCGTTTGGGATGGAGCATCCTTCCCCGGGATGGAGCATCCTGCCCCGTACCCGTTTGGGATGGAGCATCCCGCCCTGTACCAATTGGGGATGGAGAAGGGTTTTTTTTCTTCCCAGGAGGCGAAAGCATGCAGGCAGGCAGCAGGCAGCCCCTGCCTGCCCTAATTTTGGGAGCGCGCCGTAGTAGTTAGCATGGGAAGGCGAAGCCCTAGATTTGAATTGAATTTCTCCCTTAGCAACACCACCCTGAACGCCTCGCCTCAGCACATGCTATTTTTAAAAGCCTGTGTCACAGTCTCCTGGCAGGAAAAGGTAAATTTAAAAGCGCCCACGGTGCCGAGGCCGCGTGGCATCGGGGCCCGGGGGGCGGTTGTGCCGTGCCCTGTGCCGTGCCGCGGCGGCACGGTGAGCGGGGAACGGCCCCGGCTACGGGGAGGTTGGTTTGGGGTTAGCGGCGGGGAGGGCTTGCTGCCGGCTGGGCCACGTGTGCGTGGCGGCGCTGGTGGGGATGTAACCGGGATGTAACCGGGATGCAGTGGGGATGTGATGGGGATGTGATGGGGATGCAACAGGGATGTGATGGGGATGCAACAGGGATGTGATGGGGATGCAGTGGGGATGTGATGGGGATGCAGTGGGGATGAACTGAGGCTGCGACAGAGATTCAGTGGGAATGCAGTGGGGAAGCAGTTGGAATTCAACGAGGATGCGATGGGGATGTGATGGAGATGCAGTGGGGCTGCAGTGGGGCTGCAGTGTGGGTACGGTGGGAATGCAGTGGGGGTGCAGTGTGGGTACGGTGGGAATGCAGTGGGGGTGCAGTGGGAATGAGCTGAGCATGCAGTGGGGAAGCAGTTGGAATTCAACGAGGATGCGATGGAGATGCAGCGGGGGTGCAGTGAGGATCCAGTGAGGATCCAGTTGGGACGCAACTGGGATTCGGTGAGGACGCAGCGGGACTGCGGTGAGGATGCCGTGGGGAAGCAGCTGCCAAGTGAAGCTGTGAGGCTCATTAGGGCCGTGAGGCTCGTTAGGGCCGTGAGCTGGGTTCACCCCCTCCCACCGGGGTCCTCTGCCCAGGGGGGGCCCAGGCTGGGTGTCCTCCCCCCCACCCCCAGCTCCTGGCTGCTGGGATGGGGCTGGGTGAGGGCAGGCTGCAGGCAGCAGTGGGAGGCAGGCAGGGCACGGGGGGCAGGAGTAGGGCACAGGCAAGGTGCAGGCAGGTCGTGGGCGGGCTGCAAGTAGGGCACGGGCAGGGTGTGGGCAGGGGAGGGGAGGGGGAGAGCACGGAGAGGGTGCAAGCTGCAGGAGCAGGGCGTGGGCAGGGTGCAAAGAGGGCAGGGTGCAGGCAGGGGGGAGGCAGGGGTGCTGGCAAGGAGGGGACGGGCATGGAGAGGGTGCAGGATGCAGCAGCAGGCAGGAGCACGGCAGGGACAGGGCGTGGGCAGGGTGCAGGCAGGGTGCAGCAGCAGAACGTGTACAGGGCGCGGGCAGGGTGCAAGTTGCAGGGACAGGGTGCAGGCAGGGTGCAGAAGCTGGGGGCAGGCAGGGGGCAGGCAGGGGGCAGGAGCAGGGTGGAGGATGCAGGTAAGGTGCAGGTGCAGGGTGCAGGGCATAGGCAGGGTGCAGGGACAGGAGGCAGGGTGCAGGCAGGGTGCAGGCAGGGTGCAGGCGCAGGGTGCAGGCAGGGTGCATGTTGCAGGGACAGGGCGCATGTTGCAGCAGCTGGGCACAGGCAAGTTGCAGGGTGCAGGCAGAGTGTAGGTGCAGGGTGCAGGGCGCAGGCAGGGCGCAGGCAGGGCGCAGGCAGGGCGCAGGCCCAGGGCTGACCGCTCTCTCCTTGCTTGCAGGGGCCGCCAGGCGCTCGCCGCACCCCCCTCGCCGCCGAACCCCCGCCGCCCGCCGAGGCCCAGGAGCCCCCGCTTTGCCCCGCCGCCCCCGCATGCGCCCCCCGGGGTCCCCCTGCCGCCAGGCCCTGTCCCCGGCCGCCCCCCCCCGCCCCGGCCGCCCCCCGCCCCAATAAACGTCCCTGCCAGAGGCCTGGCCTGTCCTTGGCACCTTTCGATGTCACCCGGCGGAGCGGTGAGGTCGCAGCGGTGCGGAGGTGGGATGGTGCCGGGGCGGGCGATGCCTGGCCGCGATGCCATACGCACCCGTGTGATGTCGCTGCGACGGCTGGTGTGACGTCGTACAGGCGTGCGTGACGCCGCTGCGGGGCGTGGGACGGCTGGCGTGACGTCACGCGAGCGCGCACAGCATGGCATGACGCCGCTCGCGGATGGGAGACGGCGCGTGTGATGCTCTGCAGCCAGGGGTTGGGTGGTGCGATGTCACTGCCAGACGTGTGATGGCTGGCGTGACATCATACAGGGGTGCGTGACGTCACTGCTAGGTGTGATCGTGGATGCGACGTCATACAGGCGTGGGTCACGTCACTGCTGGCTGCGTACCGGTGGGCGTGACATCACGCAGGCGCGCACGACATCACTGACGGACACGTGACAGCCAGCGTGATGTCATACAGGCACAAGTCGGACGCTGCGACACCGCACGCTCAGGACGTGGCAGGGCGCGACATCACGGTGACGGACACGCGATGGCCCTCGGGGTGTGACAACACGTGCGCGCGCCGTGACACCGCCACCCTGAGGCCAGTGCGATGCGACATCACACGGCTGTTACGACATAGCGCCCCTAAATCCCCACAAACTCACCCCAAACCACGGCGCTGGACAGTGCGGCCAGCTTTTAATCAGAAAAAACCCCTAAAAAAAGTGCGTTTCCCCTCCCTGTCGTGTCCCCCCCCCCCCTTTTTAACGCTCTTTTATGAAAAATCCCCCATTTCAACTGATATATATATTAAAAAAAAAATACGACACCCCCCCCCCCTCCTCTGGGCAGGGCCGGGGCTGGCTTGGGGTGTTATATTTACAGGGAGACTCGGCCCCCACAAACCCAGGGGGCCCCCCCAAACCTGGGGACCCCCCCCCCGCACCCATTAAACAACCCCACGACGAGTCCAGCTGCTCGAGGCGTCTTTTAAAAAGAAAAAAAAACAAAACCCACCCAAAAAGGGGGAAAAAAAACCCCAACCCACCCCAGAAAATGGAGGGGGGGTGGTTGCTGGATATGGGCACCCCCTTTTTTTGGGGGGGGGGGGTTTGGGGGGGGCTCACACCAAGGAGCCGGCCCGGCTCTGTGCTGGCACCATGACGGGCACAGCGCCCGCCCGTGCCAAGCTGGAGGGGGGCAACGAGCCCGGGGGCGCAACCGGATCCTGGCGGTGCCGGGGGGCCCCGTTAACCGCGGGGGGCGAGAGGTTGGGGGCGCGTCCCCCTCCCCGCGGCGGGGGTCCCCGATAGCTGCCGGTGGCGGTGAGGATGGAGGCGGTGTCGGAGGGGGGTTTGGCCCCGTAGGGTTTCTCCCGGGCGATGGAGGACAAGGTGCTGGTTTTGGAGATGGTGTCTGAAGCGGGGCTCCTCGCCCACGACGGCGTTTTGGGGGCCACGGCATCCTCCCTGCCGAGAGGGGACGGTGTCGGAGAGATCCGCACCGGGAAACCCCGATGTTCCCCTCCCCGGCAAAGCAATGGCCCCCCCCCGCCCCCGCCACCACCCGAGGTTGTGTGGAGCTCCTGGACCCCAAAAGGGGGCGGGGGGCAAGAGGGAAAGGTGGGGGACAGAGGTGGGGGGAAAAAAAATATACCCTTGTTAACTCTGAAACCTAACGATGGCTGGCCAAAGATGGAAACTTCCTCCTCCCCGTTAACTCTGAAAACTAGCAAGGAGCAGGCAGAGATGGAAACCTCCTCCTCCTCGTTAACTCTGAAACCTAGTGATGACTGCTCAGAGGTGGAAATCTTCTCCCCCCCCACCTCCTCCGTTAACCCTGAAACCTAACGACTGTGATTTGAACCTCCTCTGTGGGAGGGGCGCCTCACTTGATCTCATTGGCCACCTCCTCCTGGCCGTCACGTTTCTTCCTCCGGTAGCCGACGACCTGGCAGGCGAAGAAGACGATGGTGGCGAGGGCGCCCAGAGAGCCCAGCACGGCACCGGCGATGATGGCTTTGGTGCTGGCTGCCGGAGAGAGACAGAGTTCGCCTCCCCCCGCCTTATTTCCACGGGGACCCCACGGGGACACGGCAGGGACGGCGTGCGGGTGTGTCGTCGTCCCCCCCCCGCTCCCCGACCCCGCGGACACGTACTCACTTGAGTGCACCTCCAGCGCGACGCTGCACTCGGCTGAACCCGCTCGGTTTTCGGCCACGCAGACGTAGAGACCCGACATCTCCATGGAGAGGTTGGTCAGCTTGAGGGTGCCCCTGGCTGGGTCTGCGGGCGACAGATTCGGGTGCTGCCCCTGTGCGTGTGTGTGTCCCCCACTTCCGCAGGTGCTTCCCAGGATTTCCTGCTCTCCCCCCCCCCCACCCCGGTGCCACCTTACCCTGGGCGGGGGGGAAGAAGACCTGCAGGGTGGGGGCCGTGCGCTGCCACCGGTAGGCGGGCGGGGGCTTCCCCTTGGCGGAGGCGCAGCTCAGGGTGACGTTGGCTCCCACGGTGGGGGTCCCGTGCAGCTGGCAGGCGGGGGCGGCCGGCGGCACTGCGGGCACCGGCGTCAGTCCCCGGGGACGTCACCAAGGGGTCGAAGGGAGACGGTGACCCGGGGTGGGGGGGGGGCGGGGAAGACCGGCGGGACCTTACCCAGGACGGTGAGGTTGATGATGCCGACGTTCTTGCCCGTGCCGGTGGCGTCATCCACCACGTTGACGGTGCACATGTACTGGCCCGAGTCACGCTCCCGGGTGGCGTTGATGAACAATGAGATGTTGTGGGTGAGGACGGGGTACAGGAACCCCACGCGGGGCTTCAGCTCCGTCTCCTCCACCTTCACCACCCCGTCCAGGTAGGTCAGGATCTGCACGGGGGGGGAAAACACCCACTTGGTCAACTCTGGATGATGTCGTAGGAGGGGAAACCCCCCCCAAATTCCAAACTTTGGGAAGCAGCAGTTGCTGCATGAGTCTGCTCCATCCTCACCTGCCCTGAGCTTCCACAGCGTGGGCATCTCCTCACTGTAGGTGCCACAAGCATCCCCCCATTGGGGGCATCTCCCCATCACAGGTTCCATGGGCACCATCGTGGGCACCATGAGCATCACCCTATCATGGACATCTCCCCATCATGGGTATCTCCCCATCGTAGGCACCTTCCCATTGTGGTCACCTCCCCATTGCAGGTCCCATTGGCATGCCCCCAATGTGGGTATCTCCTCATCACCATGAGCTTCCCCTGTATTGTGGCCACCTCCCCATTGTGGCCACCACGATCATCCCCCCACTGCAGGCATCTCCCCATCGTGGCCACCATGAGCATCCTCCTATCAAGGGCATCTCCCTACCATGGCTACCTCCCTATTGCAGGCACCATGGGCTTGTCCCCATCGTGGGCACCTCCCCATCGTGGGCACCTCCCCATCGTGGGCACCACGATCACCCACCCAGTGTGGGCACCTCCCCATCGTGGGCACCACAATCATCCACCCACTGCAGGCATCTCCCCATTGTGGACACCATAAGCACCTCCCTGTCACGGGCATCTCCCCATGGTGGGCACCACAAGCACCTCCCCTTTGCAGGCACCACAGGCATGGCCTCATTGTGGGCATCTACACATCACCATCACCATGAGCATCCCCCCACCAAGGACACCATGAACTCGCCTCCATCGTGGGCACCTCGCCATTATGGACACCACCCCATGGTGGGCACCATGAACATCCCCCCATCATGAGCACCTCTCCATGGTGGGTTCCTTCCTATGGCGAGCACCACCCCTTGGTGGGCACCACAAGCTTCCCCTCATCGTGGGCACCATGGGCATCTCCCCATCATGGGCACCACAAACAGCTCCCCATTGCAGGCACCATGGGTATGTCTCCATCATGGGCATCTTCCCATTGTAGGTACCATGGGCACCTCCCCATCGTTGGCATCTCCCCATCATGGCCACTTCCCCATTATGGGCACCACAAACATCTCCCCCGTTGTGGGTATCTCCCCATGGCAGGCACCGTAAGCTTCACCTCATCACAGAGGCCTCCCTACCGTGGGCACCACAAACATCTCCCCATTGCAGGTACCATGGGGCACCTCCCCATCATAGGGTCCATTAACACCTCCCCATTGTGGGCATCTCCCCACCATGGGCACCACGAGTATCACCCCACTGTGAGCACCACCCCATGGTGAGCACCATGGGCACCTCCCCATGGTGGGTTCCTTCCTATGGTGGGCACCACCCCATGGTGGGCACCATGGGCACCTCCCCATGGTGGGTTCCTTCCTACGGTGGGCACCACCCCATGGTGGGCACCATGAACTTCCCTCCGTCATGGGCACCACAATCAGCTCCCCATTGCAGGTACCATGGGCATGTCCCCATCATGGGCATCTCCCCATCACAGGGTCCATGAACATTTCCCCATCGTGGACACCTCCTCATTATGGCCACCATGGGCATGTTCCCATCTTGGACACCTCCCCATGGTGGGCACCTCCTCATTATGGCCACCACGAGCATCTCCCTATGGTGGGCACCTCCCCACGGTGGGCACCATGAGGATCTCCCCACTGTGAGCACCACCCCACGGGGGGCACCATGAGCTCTCCCCCACCACAGGCACCTCCCCATCATGGACACCATGAGCCCCCTCCCCCATGGCCACCTCCCTGCTTGTCCCCCTCCCTCCCCACCGCTCACCTGGAAGGGATCAGCATCTTCCTTATCCAGCAGCCAGGTGACGTAGGGCTTCTTCTGGGAGCGGCTGGTGTACCAGGCGGGCAGCACTGCTTGCTGCCCCTCCACGGAGAAGACCGAGCTCGTCCCCACGTGTACCTCCAGCACGGCCGAGGAGACACCTGCCCGCGGCCGGAGAGGGAAGAAAAACGGGACGTGACTCAACCCCAGGTGGCATTTTTCCATAAAAACCCACTGATTGTTGGAAACCCTCCCCGTTCCCAGGGGAAAACCCAACAATCCCGCGTTATCGCCTGGAGGACATTTCTCCTCCTTCCCCGCCGCGGGAAGGGCTTTCCGGCCGCTCCAGAGGATGTAGGACAATGTCGGTCCCTCCCATCCCCATTTCCCTCCCCTCAAAAACAGGAAAACCTCCGACCGAAAATTCCCCCCCCCCCCCGCAGGAGACCAGCTCCAGCAGCTGGACACCCCCTTTAGCGCAGTATTGGGGTACTCCCGGCACCCCCCGCCACGATGCTGCGCCAGATCCTCATCCCATCCCAAATATCCCACCCCAAATACCCCATCCCATCCCAAATATTCCATCCCAAATACCCCATTCCATCCCAAATATCCCATCCCTGCATCCCAGCATTCCCAAAACCCCACTGGGAAGCGGCAATAGGATACGAGCGGGTACCACGGACCGCAGAAGGATGCTCAGCTCCCAGAGGAAGATTATTCCCCGGCTTTGCCCGTACGGCTCAGCCAGAAAATTAATCGGCTCAAGCGAGGTCGGGTTTATGCCGGGATTTTTTTTTTTTTTTTTTTTTTTTTTTTTTTTATCCTGGGGGAACGCCACCGAGGAGCCGCATCCCGGCGGCTCCATCCCTGCATCCCGCCCATCGATCCGTGTCCCCGGCTGGCCCCAGTCCTGCCAGCGCCCCAGGGATGCTCTGGATTGGGATGCGGGGGAGAAAGGATGATGCTACCCTCACTGCTACCTGGGATTTGGGGAAAAATCCCTGGTCTTGAAGGATTTAGGGAGCCTCCGATGGCCTCGCCCTCTTTCCTATAAACTCAGAGGTTTTAATTTGATTTTTCCAGGGTGGGAAGAGGAAAACAAGGCACCGGGGGGTATTTTTAGCCTCCTCCCTGCATCCGTTCATTCCCCCTCCCGGCAAGGAACTGGCGCAGTTTCCGGACGGAGCCTTCCAGCTCTGGGCAGGAAACTCTGCTCTGGCTGATAAGTCTTCCCAGGAATTAAAAAAAAAAAAAAATCAAAAAAAAATCAAATTTTTTTAAAAAAAAATCAACTTGCCCCTTCTCTGGTGAAAAACCAGGAGAATTCAGCCCTGGTCTGGTGAGGATGCTTAAAAATAGCTCGCCCGGGCTAAGAACATAAATCCTTAAGTCCCGGCGAGGGGGGAAAAAAAATGCCGCCGGGTGATGGAGACGGCAGCGGGGAGCCCGCCCGCAAATGATATCGTGGGCAAAATAACCGATATTATTGGTATTATTAATTATATTGAGCTACGGTGGCGCATAAAATACATAGCGTGGAAAAAGAATGGTAATTCTATTGTAAGTATACGTTATGGTAAAGAGAATTGTGTTAAATTTAGAGAAGATATCGGAAAATACAGCTAATGATAATATTGTAATTTTGGTAATAAAATAGATAACATATTCTGTAATGATAATAAATATACATATATTTTTATAAGAATAGTGATAATAGTGGGGATGTGATAGTGATAATAATGATCATAATAATAATAGTAATAATAAGAATTATGGTAGTGATAATAATAATAATCATGAAACTGATGTTAATAATAATATAGATCATTAATGATGCAGACGGCATCATTAAATGACATCACAGCTCCTGCACTTCTGCACATCCCCAACAGCTGGGAAAATCCAGGGTTTTTTCAGCATCGTTATAAATAGAATTGTATTAAATTTAGATAATCTAAAAGAGAATGTGTGATATATAATAATTATATTGTCATTTCTATAATAAAAGATAGAATAGTTAATATATATTATGTAATTACAATTATAATTAGATTTTAATAATGATGATAATAGTCATGACACTAATAATAATAAATATAGTTCATTAATGATGCAGATGGCATCAGTAAATAAATCAACAGCTCCTAAACCTCGGCGCATCCCCAAAAGCTGGGAAAATCCAGGTTTTTCAGCCCAATTCCTCCAACATTTTTGGGGGCAAAAAAAAAAAGGGTGATGGGCCAAAGGGTGCTGCGGGAAAATCTGGGCTCCGGAGGGGGAAAAGATGCTCCGGAACCAGGCGGGGGGTTCCCATCACACCCCCGGGCATGAAAACAGCCCCGTGTGTCTCAACCACGGCAAACCCGCCAGCACCCGCCACAGGCCGAGCTCTCTGTGTTCTTGCTGGGCCACGTTAACTCTGAAACCTAATGATGACCGCGTTAATCGTGCTCTGTGGCTGCAGCTTTGCTCTGTCATCCTTAAAGCATGGCGATAGGAGATCACGTCTCCATCGTCTGCCCTCCAGCACGTCGGGGAGAGGTGGATGGAGCCGGATCTGGAGGATGCTCGCTCCCCCAAATCCCCTTTTTCTGGCAGAATTCACCCCAAAATCCTCATTTCAGGCAAATTTGGCCCTAAAAAGGGCTGGGAGAGCCGGTGCTTGAGCTGTGGGCGCAGGACCGAACCCTTTGGCATCAGCTCCAGCTTTAGCCACCTCGCTGCTTCAAATCCTCTAATGCTTTAACCAGATCGAAAAAATTAAGCCGCTCCCGGCGCTCACACGCATATCGGCAGCGGAGGGGCGGGGGGGGGGGAACCTCGGGACCTCCCGGCTGCTATTTGGGCTGAAAAACCTTGATTTTTATCCAGCCGCCCCGAGCTAAGCACCTGCCTGGGTGTTTTCCCACTGCTCCTGCCCATCTGCTGGGATTTTTTTCCATATGGAAAAAAAAAAAAAATAAAACCACCTTTAAATTTATCTTTAAAAATACCCTTCAGTTTATTTTTTTTCTTTCCCCCAGGGAATAAAAACCTTTAAATTTTACCTTTCAAAATACTTTTCAATTCTTTCCCCATTAAAAAAAAAAAACCAACAACCAAAACACCACTTTAAATTTTTTCCCTATGGCAACAAATAAATAACTTTAAATCCCTGCGCACCTACAGCAACCTCAACGTTAAACCCCGCGCCTCCATCCAACCCCCCCCCCCCCCGTCCTCATCTAGAATCGCATCATTTCACCCCCAAAAAAGCTGTTTCCTGGCTCAAGGTTCAGCCTCAACCCCCCCCAAAAAAAGCATCCCCTCCCAAAAAAACCCAATCCCACCCGACCCTATAAGCTATTAACCGTATGGGGAATTAGAGGCTGGAGGCGGCTGGGGTTTGATGACCCTGGCCGATAGGATTAAGGTGCTGGAGTCATGTGAAACTGAGACCCAAATTAAATCCCGAGAGACCGAGCTCAGGATTTAAAATACACAGCGGGAATTTGGCCGGGAAAAAAAAAAACCCCACCCAAAACCCCCTAAAAAACTCGGAAAAAGGTCAAGGAGCACCTCGGTGATGTGACGCAGTCACCCGGGTTTTTTAAAATTTTTTTTTTTGTTGTTGTTTTTTGGTTTTTTTCTTTCCTTAACTCTGACTATTTATAAACGGGCAGATAGGAGATGCCGGGCTGCGGAGTGGCGTCCGTTGGGAAAATCCACAGCGGCTTTTCTCACGACCCTGGGGTGGGAGTGAGGGGGGGGGGGGGGGTAGAAAGCGCTGTATCCTCCGGAGAGACCAAATTTGGGAAAAAAAAAAAATTAAATAAAATAATAATAATACGTGACTTTGCTATAGATAGAAAGGCGGTTTAACCCCTTGGTGTAGGAGAAGGCGGCGGCGATGGGATGGGGACGAGGACGCCGAGCATCACCCCTTGTTTTGCTTTTTCCTGTCTCAATCCCATATGGACCCCCCAAAAAAGAAAAAAAAAAAAAGAAAGGAAAAAAAGGAAAAAAAAAAGAAAAGAAAAAAAGGAAAAAAAGGAAAAAAGCCACCTATTTGGGGCTCAGAAATGTCTTTTTGCTGCGTTTTTGTGCTCTCAGTCCATACAGCATCACGTCCCAAGCATCACTCGGGAGTGAGGGTGGGTTTTTTGGGGGGTGGGGGGTGTGCGTTCCATCACGTCCCCGTGCAAATTTACATCGTCGGGACGCAGCAAAGGAGCATCCCGGTGGGATTTAAGGACGGAGCGACCACGGCACCTCACCCCAATGCCCTTTAACTTTTATAATGGAAATAATAAAAAACAAAACAAAACAAGACAAAACCCCCCCAAAAAAAACCAACCCCATCCCTCAAGGAGCAAACCCCAGCGGCTCTGGGAGCGGGGACCCCCACCCAGCGTCCCGCCAGGGAGGAAACGCCGCTGCCATTGTTTTTTTGGGGCCGTTTCCTTTCCCCAAAGGCCTCTCCTTCACCGGGAACGCCAAGGGGACGTTTCCCTTCGGAGCAACCGTGGCTTTTCCAAAAAAAAAAACAAAAAAAACCAAAAAAACCCACCACCCCAAAAAACCCAACCAACAAACCGAACCTCAAATAGGGTTGGAAATTAGGGGGGGGGGGAGGAGGGAAAAACCCCCCGTTGGCAGAGGAAGGATGAGGCTCGTCGCCCCAAAACCAGCCGGATTAAACTCAAAGCGCTGGAAAACGAGGGAACAGGTTTTTATCATGGGGAAAAGAAAAAAAAATTGTGGGGTTTTTTTTTTTTTCTGCCCGACGCCACGTGGGGAGGTGAATTATCAGCTCCGACATATCGGGGTCCCCAGGGTGCCCCCCCCAGTGGGGTGGTTTTCAGTTTGGGGGTGCTGGCAGCTCCAAGGAGCTTTTCCCGGGAGAACCAGATTTCAGGGCACCCCAAGGAGGGGACGGGGGTGGGTTGGGGACGGGGGGGACCGGAGGCACGGAGAGGGGCCGGTGGGTGCCGTCTGCCCCCCCGGTACCCCCGCATCCCGCCCGGTGCCCCCCTGAAGCTCCCCAGGGTCCTGCCCGGTGCTCCCCGGCTCCCGTCCCTCTTGCTGGGTGCCCCCCCGGCTGCCCCACGCCCTGCCCGGTGACCCCCCCCCGTACCCCCGGGTCCTGCCCGGTGACCCCCCCCAGCTCCTCCACGCCCTGCCCGGTGCGTCCCGGTGCGTCCCGGTTCTCCTGCCTCTTGCCGGGTGCCCCCCCCCGTACCCTCGGTTCCCGCGCGACTCGACGGGTACCCCCCCCCCCCCGGTACCGCCGGGTCCTGCCCGGTGACACCCCCCCCCCCCAGCTTCCCCCTCCCCTCCCCGGTGCGCTCCGGTGCCCCCGGACCCCCCGCCCCGCCCGGTGCCCCCCCCGGTGCTCACCCAGCAGCGCAGCCAGCGCCAGCGCGGCCCGGGGCAGCGCGCCCATAGCCGGAGCCGCAGCCGCAGCAGGTGCCGGGGCCGCGCCGGGCGGGGGGGGGGGGGGGGGGGACCGGAACGGGGGGGGGGGACCGGAATGGGGGGGGGGGGGGGGGCCGGGCCCCGCAGGTGGGGGCGGGGCCTATGGAGGGGGCGGGGCCTGCGGAGGGGGCGGGGCCTCTCCCCAGCCCCAGGCAGTCTGGGGGGGGCGTGTGTCCCCCCCCCCCCCGCCGGGGGTCCAAAGCAGCCGCCCCAGCAGTGAATACCAGCCCCGCACCAACAGATTTGCGATGATTAATTAATTATTTGGCTTATTAATTACGATAGTAGGGGTTATTAGTAATTATGACATCGGGGTAAATATTAATTATGATGTTAGGGGTGTAAGGGGGGGACCCCCAGCCACATCCCTCCCGCTCAGGCATGGCCAAGCATCCCCCGCCCAAGGGCCTTTGGATAAACACCTTAATCCCTAAACACAAATTAAAAAAAAAGAAATTAAAATACCCAAAAAAGGCCATTTTGGAACCCACGGCTCCAGGTCCCTGGTTTGGGGGAGCCCCGGGACGAATCCTTCCCCGCTCGGCCGAGGTCAGTCCGGTCCTCGATCCAACCGGGGTCAGACCTCGAAGCACCAGCGGAGAGATTAGACGCTGGCAGAGGAGGGAGGAGGAGCAGGAGGAAGGGGGGAATTAATCCCTTAATCCCGCCTGGCCGCTGGGATTGCGGGATCCGGGCTCGGGGAAGTGACCTGGCCAGATCCCCCCGGGCTCTCCCCATTCCCCTGCCCGCAGCCTCACCTCCTGGTCCAGCCGACGCTGCTTCTGGGCTCCTGGCAGAGGCTCTTTGGGGTAGCGCACCCTATTTTGGGGCGATTTACCCTATTTTGAGCGCTGGGAGCAGAAGGGGAGATCTCCTCCTCTTCCTCTCTCCATCATCTCAGGGTTCAGCCGCTCCGCAGGCGACACCGAGCCCCCGCCGGGCAGCGGTCCTCGCGTTTTCAGGTTTGAGGCGGCTCCGTGGGGAAGGAAACCGGCTCCAGCAGCGCTCGCCCCCGTAAAATAAATCAATTAAACATCTCTCGCCATAACGACCCCTGGAACAAAGCCCCAGTGGAAATATCCCAGGAAAAAACCCTCCGCACCCCCCTAAAATTCCTCCCTCGAGGAGGAGAAAGAGAGGTGCCGCAGCCTGTACGTGTTTGCTTGATTTTATTAGGACCGACACATTCATCGTATGTCACAACTTCACCGATCGATGAGCTTTAGAAAATAAAAAACAACCGAAACCGCCAGCGCCAGCCAGCAAGATAATGGGGCTTATATAGTAACACATCTGAAAAAGGCATTAAATGCATCCTCCCCCATCCCCGTGTCCCCCCGTCCCCCTGTTCCCCCCCCCCAAAATCCCCCTTCCCGATTCTCACAGCTTTGATTGTATCCATAAGCATGGTTCGACGAAAATAAAAATTAAAAAAAAAAAAAAAAAAAAAAAAAAGTGTTTCCCAGCTGCCAGGTTATTCTCACAAAGAGGTTAACTAGAACTTGGGGGGGGAAGAAAAAAAAAAAAAAAAAAAGGACCCAAAACAAAATAAAAAGAAAAATAAAAAGGCCAGGAATTATTTTAATGTTAAAAAATAAAATAAAATAAAAGCAGATATGGCAACGCTACTAGTAAAGTGGAATACATCACAGAAACCAAAGTCTTTTTTGCAGGCAACACTGTTTGGAGAGAGGAAAACACTCGACGGGTGAAAAAAGTGAAGTTCTAAATTATATACAATAGTATCTAAGGGTGGCTTTGAAAAACAGTCTCCTTTAATGTGATTCAAGGTTTAACTTGCCGTTATCTATTGCTTATTTATTCAGATCCATAATAACACTTGAGAGAGACGGATGCGTAAAAATGAGACACCGTGGAATAAAGAAAAACCAAAAAAACCAGCTTTTTGTATGAAAACACCACGTGTACGTGCTTGTCCGATGTGGAATGTACCTACAGTCGTTTCACGGGCTGGGGGCTTCTCCTCGCCGCGCCGCTCCGGTAGGAAAACCGGCCGGTCCATCCGGCAAGAGAGCCAGGACGCGCTTTGCTTGCTGGGGATGAGCTCGCGGGAAGCACCCCGCAAGCCTCTTTTCACCCCAAAACTCGTTTCCAGGCGGAAGAGTCCGACTCGCCCGGCTGTGAACGGACAGGATCCGAAAGCGTCTGGTAGCGAGATGGAAAAAAAGGGGCGGAAAGCCCTAATCCTTATGAAGGACGAGACTCAGTTGTTAAATTTTAAGGGGTATCCGATGGCTTTTTCCAGGCACTCTACCAAAGAGCCGGCAGAAAGAAAATCCCTCTCCACTTCCACAAATTTGATGTAGATGGATTTGGGCGACACGCCGGGCTCTACGACGCAGTTCTGAGATAAAAAGGCGTTGATCCCGACCCAATCTTTGCTGAAGGTTTTGGTGTTTGCCTGAAAGTGTAAAAACAGGCACTGCTGGAGAGTCCGGACCTCGGCGATGCCGAGGTAACAGTAGATAATCCGGGCGGATTCCATATCCACCCGGAGGGAGGCTTGAGGAGAAGGGACCTCCAGCTCCCCCTGAGTCTCGCTGCCGGGATCGGGCCCCCTGTGCTCGGCGAGAGGGGAGGGGGGTTTCTCGTGGCACTCTTCGTAACCGATGGCGTACAAGCCGGGGCTTTTGGGGATCCCTCCCGGTAATAAATACTGAACGACGTTTCCTCCGGTGGGTTTGGAGTGAGCGATGGGTATCCAGTCGATCTCCATGTGCAGCTCGAGGCACCTGGCTTCGCTGATGGTGATCTCCAGGAATTTATAATAAACGTTTTTCCAGTTCATTTTCTGCACTCTGGTCATGATAACCCGACCCTCCGGTTTTTCCGAGTTGAAATATTCCCGGAGCCGTTTGCCGAGGGGTACCTGCGAGCTGATCTCCGCGTAGTGGTAACGGATATCCTCCTTCCAGCGGGTGTTGTAACCGATGCCGAAAATGGCCAGTTTGTTAGAAAGATGGAGCCTGGAGAAGTCCGTCCAGCTCTGAAACAGCTCCCACTTCAACTGGACCGACTCCAAGATTTGCATAATATTCTGCATGACGTCGCGCTTCCTGGAAATTAAAAAACACGGAGAGAAGGATAAAGGCATCAGTTAACTGGAGCTGCAAAACCATCCTGGCAAACGCACCCACTTTCGGAAAACAGAAATCCCTGCCGGCTTTCTCGGCTGCTTTTGGGTGATGGGTATTTTCTTACTGTATATGTCCTCCCCTAGTAATATGTGTATTTACGGATTATAACACCACCCTGATAGGTTTTTTGGTGGGCTCTTTTAAATTAAACTGACATGGTTTAGGCCCAGCCGGCAGCTGAGCGCCACGCGCCACTTGCTCACCCCTCCCCTGGTGGGATGGGGAGGAGAACAACATGGGAAAACCAACGGCAAAGCCTGGAGGGTTGGGATAAGGACAGTTTACTGGGACAACAAGGGAGAGGGAAACGATCAACAACAGTGCTGATAACAGAGAGTAACAACGGGTGATAACAGAGAACAAGTTACCGATCCAACGACCGACCCAACGCTCAGCCCATCCAGGAACTGTGACAAAACCGCGCTGCCCCCCTCCCCTGCCCGACTAGCCCCCTTTTATGGTGAGCACGACGTCATATGGCCTTTTATGGTGAGCATGACGTCATATGGCCTTTTATGGTGAGTCATATGGAATAGCCCCCGGCCAGCTTGGCTCACCTGTCCTGGCTCCTTGTGACATTAACTCTGTCCTTGCCAGAACCAGGACATTATCCACCCCTTATTCCATACCATCTACATCATGCCCAGGTTATTTCACTGACACCATTCTCTTACTCCATGGGCCATCGCTCTATAAAGTGTCCATCGAGTTCATTTAGTCCATGGCTTTGGGTTCCATCTGCCATTACAGTGTCTCAGAGCAGGAACAAAGGTGCGTGCTGCTGGATTGTTGCACGCTGCATCTGGAGTCTTTTTTTTTCACGGCTGGTGTATCTGGTATGGTCCATGCTCGCAGTCTGGAGGTCACAGATGTAATTTTCGATGAAGTTCCTGGGCACCAGTTGAAGTCACTTCCAAAGTCCATCCTTCATTAGTTTTGGGTGATTCTTATGGTTATACTAATAATACAGTGTATAGCTATTAACATCATACAATTTAATTTATTGGCTATTTTCACCCAAAATCAGATCCCCTTGGGGTACACACCGGACTTCCCCATCCTTTCTCATCACCCACCAAGCGCACCCTGGTCCCTGAGCAAAAGCAATCCCGCAGATGGGCTTGCCTTTGCCTGAAGCAGGGATAACCCAAACTGGTTTACCCAACATATTCTTCATGTGCACTACAGGAACTTTATCCCCTTCTACTGGGCGTGGGAATTTTGATTGGGCAGGGCCAGCTCGATTGGCAGATCCCCGAGTGTTAACTAACCAGGTGGCCTTTGCTAAATGTGTGTCCCAGTGTTTGAGGGTCCCACCACCCATTGCTCTCAGGGTAGTTTTTAGCAGCCCATTGCACCTTTCAACTTTCCCAGAGGCTGGTGCATGATAGGGGATGTGATACACCCACTCAATGCCATGCTCTTTGGCCCAGGTGTCTATGAGGTTGTTCCAAAAATGAGTCCTGTTGTCTGACTCAATTCTCTCTGGGGTGCCGTGTCGCCACAGGACTTGCTTTTCAAGACCCAGAATAGTGTTCCAGGCAGTGGCATGGGGCACAGGATATGTTTCCAGCCACCCAGTGGTTACTTCCACCATTGTAAGAACATAACGCTTGCCTTGGTGGCTTTGTGGGAGTGTGATGGAGTCGATTTGCCATGCTTCCCCATATTTATAGTTCAACCACCGTCCTCCATATCACAGAGGCTTTACCCGCTTGGCTTGCTTGATTGCAGCGCATGTTTCACAGTGGTGGATGGCCTGTGAGATGGCGTCCATGCTCAAGTCCACCCCTCGATCACGGGCCCATCTCTTCCTCGATGGCCTGAGGTGTCATGGGCCCACCGAGCTAGAAATAATTCACCCTTACGCTGCCAGTCCAAATCCACCTGAGCCACGTCAGCCTTGGCAGCCTGATCTACCTGCTGGTTGTTCTGATGTTCCTCAGTGGCCCGACTCTTGGGTACGTGGGCATCTACATGACGTACCTTTACAACCAGCTTCTCTAGCCGGGCAGCAATATCTTGCCACAGTGGGGCAGCCCAGATGGATTTGCCTCTGCGTTGCCAGTTGCTCCGCTTCCACTGCTGTAACCACCCCCACAGGGCATTGGCCACCATCCATGAGTCGGTACAGAGGTACAGTGTTGGCCGCTTTTCTCTTTCAGCAATATCTAAGGCCAGCTGGATGGCTTTCTCCTCTGCAAACTGGCTCGATTCACCTTCTCCTTCAGCAGCTTCCGCAACTCGCCGTGTAGGACTCCATACAGCCGCCTTCCACCTTCGATGCTTTCCCACGATGCGACAGGACCCATCAGTGAAGAGGGCATATGGTTCCTCCTCTTCTGTTAGTTTATGATACGGTGGGGCTTCTTCAGCACGTGTCACCTCCTCCTCTGGCGACATTCCGAAATCTTTCCCTTCTGGCCAGTCTGTGATCACTTCCAGAATCCCTGGACGATTGGGGCTTCCTATTCAAGCCCGTTGCGTGACCAGTGCAACCCACTTACTCCATGTAGTATCGGTTGCGTGATGTGTAGAAGGAACCCTCTCTTTGAACATCCAACCCAGCACTGGCAGTCGGGGTGCCAAGAGGAGCTGTGCTTTGGTGCCAATCACCTCTGAAGCGGCTCGAACCCCTTCGTAGGCTGCCAATATCTCCTTTTCCGTTGGAGTGTAGCGGGCCTCGGATCCTCTGTATCCCCGACTCCAAAACCCCAGGGGTCGACCTTGAGTCTCCCCTGGTGCTTTCTGCCAGAGACTCCAGGTAGGGCCATTCTCCCCGGCTGCGGTGTACAGCACATTTTTTACATCTGGTCCTGCCCGGACTGGCCCAAGAGCTATGGCATGAACTATTTCTTGTTTAATTTGTTCAAAAGCTTGTCGTTGCTCAGGGCCCCATTTGAAATCATTCTTCTTCTGGGTTACATGGTCGAGAGGGCTTACTATCAGACTGTAATTCAGGATGTGCATTCTCCAGAAACCCACAACGCCTAAGACCACCTGTGTCTCCTTTTTGTTGGTTGGTGGGGACATGGCTGCTATTCTGTTGATAATATCCATTGGGATCTGACGCCACCCATCATGCCACCTTATTCCTAAAAACTGGATTTCCTGCACAGGCCCCTTCACCTTACTTCGTTTTATGGCAAAGCCAGCCTGCAGCAGGATTTGGATTATTTTCTTCCCTTTCTCAGAAACTTCCTCTGCTGAGTTGCCCCATACAATGATGTCATCAATGTACTGCAGGTGCTCTGGGGCTTCACCCTTTTCCAGTGCAGTCTGGATCAGTCCATGGCAGATGGTGGGGCTGTGTTCCGTCCCTGGGGCAGTCGATTCCAGGTGTACTGGACGCCCCTCCAAGTGAAGGCAAACTGCGGCCTGCACTCCGCTGCCAAAGGGATCAAGAAAAATGCATTAGCGATATCAATTGTGGCATACCATTTGGCTGCCTTTGACTCCAGTTCATACTGAAGTTCCAGCATATCCGGCACGGCAGCACTCATGGGCAGTGTGACTTCATTCAGGCCACGATAGTCTACCGTCAGCCTCCACTCGCCATTGGACTTCCACACTGGCCATACGGGACTGTTAAAGGGTGAGCGGGTTCTGCTGATCACTCCCTGACCCTCCAGCTGACGAATTAGCTCGTGGATGGGAACCAGGGAGGCTCTGTTGGTGAGGAACTGCCGCCGGTGCACAGTTGTAGTAGCAATCGGCACCTGTTGCTCTTCAACCCTCAGCAACCCTACAACAGAAGGGTCCTCTGAGAGACCGGGCAAACTAGACAATGGTTCAGTTTCCTCCGCTTCCAAGGCAGCTATTCCAAAAGCCCACCGGTAACCTTTTGGGTCTTTGAAATACCCTTTCCGGAGGTAGTCTATGCCCAGGATGCACGGAGCCTCTGGCCCGGTCACAATGGGGTGCTTTTGCCACTCATTCCCAGTTAGACTTACTTCAGCCTCCAACAGAGTCAACTGTTGGGATCCCCCCGTCACACCAGAAATAGAGATGGGTTCCACCCCTTCATAGTTCGATGGCATTAGGGTACACTGTGCACCCGTGTCCACTAGGGCCTTGTACTCTTGTGGGTCTGATGTGCCAGGCCATCGGATCCACACAGTCCAATACAGTCTATTGTCCCTTTCCTCCACCTGACTGGAGGCAGGGCCCCTCTAATCCTGCTCATCATAGTCACTACTCATCTCTTGCAAAAAGGACTTAGAAGTCCCTTCAAGAGGATCATAAGTGCGATCAGGCCTTCCACTTGATCTGGGGGGCTGCCCGGTGGAAACTGGAGCAGCGTCCTTTCTGGAAGAGTCCCTTTTTACAGCTGTCTTGCCTTGTAGCTCATGTACGCGTGCCCGCAGGGTTGAGGTGGGCTTCCCATCCCATTTCCTCATGTCTTCTCCGTGGTCACGCAGGAAAAACCACAGGATACCTCTGGTGTGTATGCTCCATATCCCCTCTCCGGAGCAGAAAAACGCTTACTCCTAACAGCCGAAATACAGGTCTGTACAGGTGGGGAGTACGATATATCCTCTTTGAGTTGCCAGACGTCCTGGGACAGTTTCTCCACAGCCGAGACGAGGGAGGAAGAAAGGCTCTCTTCATATTGCCGGAGTCAACCAGCCACTTCATCCACTGTGGGTGCCTCTTCACTCTTCCAGTCAATTACTGCCAGTGAGCTGGCATACGATGATGGTGCACTTCGTACAAATTTTCGCCACGTGCATCTGGTACACTGGACTTCATCGGGGTCTGTGGGCAACTGTGCGTTGTCCGGATCATAATAAACCATCTCCCGCACAGCTAATTCCCTCAGATATTGAATACCTCTCTCCATGGTGGTCCACTTGCTTGGCCAACATACGACATCTTTGCTGAAAGGATACCTTTCCCTCACACTTGACAGGAGTCGCCTCCAGAGGCTAAGGGCCTGTGCCTTCTTCCCAATTGCCTTGTCAATGCCCCCTTCCCTAGACAAGGATCCTAGCTGCTTGGCCTCCCTGCCCTCCAATTCCAGGCTACTGGCCCCGTTATCCCAGCAGCAGAGCAGCCAGGTAATGATGTGCTCCCCTGGAAGGTGGCTGAAATCTTTCCGCCTATCTCGCAGCTCGCTCAGGGACAGAGATCGGGTGATCACTTCTGGTTCTGGCTCTTCTTCTTGTTCTCGTGATGGTCCCAGTTCATCATCATCTCTCACTAAGCGAACCGATTTCTTTGTGTATTTCTTTTTGTGTATAGGGGCGACTGATACTGGTGTGGGTTGATCTTTTGGCTCGGCTACAGTGCCTATTGTGGGGGTTTGGGTAGCTGCAGTGCCTGTTGCGGGGGTTTGGGCAGCTGCAGTGCCTGTTGCGGGGGTTTGGGCAGCTGCAGTGCCTGTGGGTCCGCTCTCTCCTTCTGGGTGGTGCTGTCTACTGTCAAGCAGTGTTTGATAAACTGTGGCCAGGGCCCAGCACAGCGCAATAAGTTGTGTCTCCTTAGAATCCCCACAGCATTTTCCTTTCAAATATTCTACCGTTTTATCAGGGTCTTGCAATTGTTCAGGAGTGAAGCTCCAAACCACTGGGGGTGAGAAGGTCTCTAGATACCCACCCATCCTCTCCCACATGCCATGCCAGCCCTGACCATTCAGCCTTGGGGAATATCCCTGGGTAATATTCTTGAAACAATTTTTGCTAACCCTGAACAGGACTTGGAAAACATGCAGGAGACCTAGCAATAGGAGTATACCGGCCTGAACATTCCAAGGGTATTCAAAATTCTCCAAAATTGTTGTAACCAACCAAAAGGGAAAAGGGGAGTTAAAAGAGTGGGAGAAGGTATCCCCCCCCGTCTTCCCCATAGATTGGGTGCAATTATTAATCAATTCTGAAAGATATTGACCAAGGTACGGGCCTGACCGAAATGCTACATACACATACCAGCTCAGACTCATGCCTGTCAATGATATCTTATCATAAGTCATTATCACACAATACAACAACATGAGAACAGGAACCCCTCTGCCAGAGGTGATAAACAGCGCCACAGGGATTACATAGAGTAAACTCAAGTTTACAAACCAGAGCCATGTGACCAAACAGAACATCATCATGACCAGCGACTGTTCAATAACATTATAAATGCTTATAACAACTTTGTTTTAATGCACTTGGGTCAGACTGATAACAGATATTCACAATGGGTGATAACAGAGAACAATGTACCGATCCAACGACCGACCGGATGCTCAGTCCCAGAACCGCGCTGCCCCCTCCCCTGCAGGACTACCCCCCTTTTATGGTGAGCATGACGTCATATGGAATAGCCCCCAGCCAGCTCGGCTCACCTGTCCTGGCTCCTTGTCAAATTAACTCTGTCCTTGCCAGAACCAGGAAAAACTCAGCAAAACCAAAGAAAAACCCACCCCAAACTCCTTCCAATCTCTCAGGCAAACTACAATCTCTGTTGGAAATCAGATTTCACTCCGAAAGTTCTGCAGGGAGTAACCTGGTAAAGAAAATGGGAGCCGATAAATCCCCAAATTCAGCTTCTGAGAAAGATTTCTGCTCTTAGCAATTCCCCAAAAACCAGGTGGTGGAAACATCCTGTTCCTACCTGAGCTGCTTCAAAGCAATTGCAAGCAAATGCATCTCTGGTGCCACTAAATAAACGCGAATTCAGTTACCGGGTTATTCCTTACAGCCGCGTGTTCCCACTGGCACACGGTCTGTTGCAGATAACCGCAACCGCATCCCTAATTTGCGACCACCACTCAAAACGCCTCCACCTCGTAATTACTGCAAAATTAATGTGGGCGAACGGGGCTGTAATTGTAAAAAAAAAAAACGAAAAACCAAAAAACACCAAGCCAAAAAACCCCACAAATGCTCGATCCCAGCACTGGATCAGAAACATGGCTCAAGGAACAGACAATGCCCGGACACAACCGATAGCGGAAATCCCTCTGGATATCAGATAAAAGAAATCCCTGCGTTTCCAAAGATTTCTTTTCGCTCTCGGTAAACGATGGCAGTATCAAAGCGAGTTCCCATGGTGGGATTTACGCTTTGCTAAGCGATCAGGAGAGAGCGTTCGTGCACGGCTGTAGCAAGCTGGAACAGCTTCTTCCAGGATGAATGAGATGCTCAGGGTGTAATTAGCTAGTAGGGAGAACTACTCATTTTAGGAGTTATTGTCCTATAATCAAAGCTGTAGGAAGATAACGCGACATATTTGGTAACGGCGGAATCTCTCTAGGTTCAACAAATGGGATTTAAAAACTTGCTCCACGCAGCTCCCCTCCCTTTTATCCATGAAGCCGAACCACGATCGCACAGGGGTCAGCGCGTCACCAGGAGGATCCCTCCTCCTCCCACACCCCACCAGAACATGCTGCATCCTCAGCCCCTGCTCCAAGCGACGATGGTTTCCTTCTGCGCGACACACCTGAACTCCCCTCCTCCTGTGGGCTCCTTTGCGAAGCTCACTTAAACTCCCTAAAATCAGCCTTTCTGCCCAAAAAATCCCCGCGTGGATCAGAAGGTCTCTTTCATAATCATATTGATATATGGGTTTGAAGAAAAAAAGTGGTTGAGAGCTGCAGCCCCTTCCTGCGGCGCTGGAGAGGTCCAACCTCATCTCAAAATGCTGCTTTTAGAGGTGTAAACACAACGCACGTGATTTGGGACGGTTCTCCAAGCGCCATTTGTCGCTCAGGTGATGTGGTGCCTGCAGGGCAGACTGAAGGCACCCGGCTCCACGCTGAACAACCTGACACACGATGGTTGGTGCACACCAGCTCTGCAAACCTCCGGCGGGGTGTCCGAACCCCCCAAACCAGGTCCAAGTAGTCCAGGCTGAGATCCCAAAGCCAGGCTCGCTCCTGATGGCAACGGGAGGAACGGCATCCATCAGCACGTCGCCCGTCTTAACTATCGAGCAGCAGCAACCGCGCCAGAAAATTCCCAGAGATCTTGAAAGGCATTTCGGCAAGTGCATCTCCGCCATGATCGAAGCATGAGTGAGTTTTCCGAGCACCAAGGAGGGGACCTGCTTGGCAAGCGGAGCTGTGTTTGAGCCAGGGGGGTTTAAAAACGCCTGTTGCATCCTCAATGAGCTCCCGCTTATTTTAAGTTACTTCTGAGGAGTCACTTCCACTTCCCCCTGTCCAGCAGCAAAGGATGCAGCAAGGAGAGAAACACCATACAGGAAAAATATGTATTTACTCCAAATCTGTCTATATTTACATACAAACGCCGCAGCAATACAAGCCTGGACTGTTTCAAAGCTTCTCTATGCCTTCCCTGATGCTTCTTCAGCAGCACAGCACCGCTACGCTTAGAAAAATATCTTTTTATAGATGTTTGGAAGTGCAAGTTCACCTTCTGGGGACAAGACGGACAGACAAGGTGACAAACGTTGTGTCACCTCGTGTTTGGTAGCATGGAGCCTGCGCTTCCCCGCTGTGATACGCTCACGCGACTCGAGACAGACAGCTGAACTCAGCTGAAGGAAGCAGTCCCATCCAAACCCAGAGACAGGAAAAAACCAGCGTGGGTAGATTTGTATTCAACAGCGGAGGAACAGAGCTAAGAACCAAAAAAAAAAAAAAGCCCCCACCTTTATTAATTAGACTATAAACACAATTGCTAAGTTTAGTTCGGCATAAAATAGAGCTGAAGCTCTGATGGAAAAAAAAAAATATAAATTAGTCACTCATCAAATTGCTCCTGCTGGGAAGAGGAATAATTTCGCTAGAGATGAGCCCTGGCAGCACCTTGCATACGGGAGAGAAGGGTTTTCCATGGAGGGAATCCATCACAAGAGGGAAAAAAGACATTTTAAAAAGGTCTGCTTTTCGGTTTTAGCATCTCCTCTTCCCACTTACAGCAGGACTCGGCAGCTGCCCCACTGAGCTTCGCTTTTCCCAGCTCTATCAGCATCTCCACAACTCGGCCGAGGAGAAGTAGAAGCAATAAGAGTCAAATTGTTACTATTATTTATTTTCCAACAGAAAAGTCTGAGCTAGCAGAGGGTTTGCCCTGTGTCAGTGCTGTGTGTCCCAGAGCAATCTCATTTTTCATCTGCAGAAGGTGCCCTAGAGCTGGATTTTACCCACCACCTCTGTATTTCTTTCTCCTCGGAAGCTTTTACAATTCAGATGAGGAAAAAGACGGGAGATGCGGTGCAAATCCTTTCTAAGGCGCCGTTTCCAAACAAAAGCAGACTTCAAAGAGGCCGAAACAGCTGGTTTCCGTGAAGGACCCAGCTCCCCAAGCTTCTTCTACTTCATCTTCACAAAGCCCACGGTGAATAAAACCGCTCCTCGAATAAATTTAAAATAGCAGAACAGAGTCTTAAGCAGTGTTTCACTTTTCAAAACAGTTTATTTGGAGGCAGCAGCGTCCTGAGGGGACACAACAGCAGAGCTGACATGGGGAAAAAAAGAGTCCAGCTGACAGAGCACGGGACCTGCGCACAGCTTACCTATTGCTCTTCGCTTCCTACACTGCCTAAAATAAAGCAACCCGGGAAATATACATCCTTATACGTTTTTGGAGGCTTATTTACTACCTGAAGCTAAGAGAGGCAGCGCCCTCCGTGCTAACGTGTCGAGCACAACACATTAGGTTTGTTGATGGGGCCAAGCCGGCAGAGCAGCCACAGAAAAACAAGTTGCCTGTTTCCGCAGGTTTGCAGTCAGTTGACAGCGACAGCAGCCTCACACGTGTGGGTTTTATCAGGAAAAGAAGAGCCAGAATAAATTCCAGCGCTCAGAGAGCTCAGGGATACATTTCCTACAGCAAGCAACTTGGAGAGACTCTTGCACAACCTCTGCTAGGAAAATAATGTCACAGTGCATGTCTGCTCCCGTGGTTTTCTGCAAGCTGCTTAGCTCCCCCCAAAAAACAAACCCTTCCAAAAACCCTTCCAAAATCCCAGGGGAAGAAAAGGAGGAAGCAAAAGACAAGATTTTTGGCAATACACATGCTTACAGCCCAGCATCGCCACACAGCAGTTTCTCCACGGCAAAAAAAACGCAGCGTGAGGTTCAGCAAAGGATCTGAATGCTCCGCTACTCCCTCTGATTTTATTGAGATTGTTTCTGCTGAAAATCTGCACATTCCCAAGAACGCAGAAGAACGGAAGCCCGACCGACCTTCTTCGAAATAAATTACATGTGTTTTAAAATGCTGGCCAAAGAGGTGAAAAAGTTTGGCATCTATTTATTGCCTGTGGCTCTTAAGAATAGACACAATTCTATTTATTGAAGATAATTAATAAATACCCAGCTTATCTTCATATCAGCCACGCTTCCCCTGACTGGTTTTAACCTAAGCCAGAGTTTAAGCGCTCCTTGCTCTTGTAGTAGGGGGAAAAAGCCAATTTTTAGCAAATCTGTGTTGGAAAATGTTCTGTGCTTCCATTGAGCATGTAAGGTGGGCTTACCACCCGCACGCTTCACAAAACGCCCGAGAGTTCAGAGACTTGTGTGCATTTTAGAGGGAATTTTGGGGGAAAAATAAACGAACCACAAAACTCCAAGAAGTCTAATCTACCAAATCTAATCCAGCCGTCCACCTATACAATAAAACCTGGAAGTTTCAGGCAGTCCCAGCCTCCAACGCAGAAAATTCAGGATTATTTTCTATGCAGTTCCCTAAAACAGGCCTTGAAAGGTAAAATTATCCCAGAACAGTCCCAAGAAACTGTTTGAAGAGGTAATAACAACATTTATACTGAAAAAGGTTATTTTTCTCCAGGTCATCCCTGAGTCGCTAAACTGAATTTGCTCCACGTTAAGGGGAAAAAAGTCACCTTTGTGTCCCATAAAAATTCATCTGAACGAGGAGTTTGATGAAGCTAGGTCATTGCAATGACAATAATCTTTTTTTATTAATTTTTTTTTTTTTTTTTTAGGTTTTGGAGGACTTTTTTTCCATTTAGTTACAGTAAAAAAGCCTCTGATGACTTCCTACCCCGCAGGAGCTCCTTTTCCAGCATAGGAAATACCAGATCGGCTTCAGATGACACTACAAAAATTACTGGCGGGGGAGCTTGCTCGCACGTGGAAACCCACCCAGAAGGGTCTGCGAGCCAATTTGCACTGGCTCACTCTCACTGCGGGCAGATCTACAACCACCCCGGGGGTTTTAAAACCCTAAAGGTCGGAAGAGAGCAGCCCCGGTTCGAGTAAATACGGCACGATTCCGTTCATTTTTCAAAATGCTCTGTGTTATTGTTGGCAAGGCAAGGGAGATTTTGAATTTAAGGCATTCAAAAATACTCCGGTATTTGTCAGATTTAACTGCTCCAAAAGGTTACAAGTCAGCTCTGGAAAGTTATAAAAAGAAAAATAAGAAAAAAAAAATCACAAGCTTTGGCATGCCTTCCCCACCAAGGAGGGGAAACGCATGAGCTTTTCTTGCGAGCCTTACTCACACCAAACCAATGCTACTACCGGGGTGCTGTGTCCCTCTTCTCACTCTTTCTTTCCTCCACTCCTCCTATATTCTCTTTTTTCCTTATATCCAGCGAGGCAAACAGCAAAAACACCCGAAGCCAAAGAGGCAAATGGCAAAAAAACCCAACAAAACCCAAACCAACCAAAATTACAAATAGATCCAAGAGTTTGGCCTCGGTCAGGATATGCACAGCCTGCCCACACACATCCCTAACGAATCTGACGGGTATTTTATCCGCATTTTAAGTCCTCGCATTCACGTAGTAAGTCTCATTTCGTTTGCTGAACGACGAGGCCAAGGAGAGACAGAGTTGTGAAGCTTTTCAGATGTTCTGAGGTAACTGGAATAATGCATAAAGCAGATTCAACTGTATGAATAGTCTTGCACAATGTATTTATAATTATAATCAGAAGTTTCAAATATCCTCCCCTCCTGCACAACATCCCCAGGGAAATACATTCCAGGGTAAAACATTCATAAATTACTTACTGCGTGTCTTCTGAAGATTCCTGTTTTATCTTTAATGTTCTTTTTGTGGTTGGCATTTCATCTGAAAGGTAAAATTCCAACATATATTTTAAATAATGTTACTGGGGCTTTTTTTTTTTTCCCTGTTAAGGCTGAAATAAAATAAAATAATAAAAAAATATCAAAGTTGCTTCCTAAACCAGGCAGTTCACCAAGTTCTACACAAGAGAGTTCTAGTTCCTAAATCCTCCGTAAGTGAATGTTACTTTCCTTGGAAGCGACATGGTCAGTTAAGAGCTAAATCTGTCTCTGCAAGTGCAAAACCTTTCAAGGACAAGACTACAATTCCTGCTATTAAAAATCGCAAATCCATTTAATTGCAAACTACATTGTTTAAAAAAAAAAGGAGAAAGAAAAAAAAGATTATTCTGCTTTCAATGGCACATTTGCAGAGCAAGCAGCAGAACAAGCGCATCTGTATTCCATTTCAACGTTGTGCGCTAAGTGCTTTTCTCATAACTTCTCCGAACACGAATATCGTCAGCCCAAGCGCACACAAATGTCTCCGATTCGGCTGAAAGAAAACGGTGACAAACCAGGAAACCAGGGTTTGACTCATCAGAACGAATCAAACTAGACAGAATTAACAGTCGTTTACATACATTTTGTAACGTCGCCTTCTCCCCACCGGTTCTCTCCCGCATATTTCTGACTTATAAATCCCCTGGGGAAGAAGTCTGGGAGAACTGGAACGTGGTTAACAGCCAACCTGCAAATTTTAGTGTTAAGCTGCGATTTAAGCCTCTTTCAAAGCGTCCCAATTCACGAGTCCCCTGAAGACAGATGTGTACGGATACGTGACTGCACCTCCTCTCCCCGTTTCATCCTACAAATCACGAGGGGAAAAAAACCCCACCAACCCATCGCACCAAGAGCCTATATCCAATTCACTTTCCAACTACCGCTTGGCTTGGGTCTCCATTGTATTTGATCCACTTAAAGTTTCCACCGTGAAAATAACCTCCTTGCTCAGGCAAGGGAGGAACAGGCCCCCATAAGATCAGTGGCTCAAGGGATATAAATATTCCTAAAGAAACCCACTTCTTCACAAAACCGCTCAGATCAGTGTGCATTTTCAACCAAGAACGTGGTACCTTGCTCCGTTTGGCAGAGTTCAATAAGCAACAAATCTCCAAATTAATTAATATACTGATTCTTATGCAGAGACACCAATAATTTGCCCAAGCAGAGTGCGTGGAGGATTTTGGTTTAGCTCTCAGTCCTAGAGTGTAAGCTTGCTTTTTTTTATTAAAAAAAGTCACACATCTGGATATAAGCATATTTATATATTTAAAACAGTTAGGGTATAGAGGAAGGAGCACCATTTCTAGTCACCAGCATTAACAGCAGTGGTCTGAAGTTCTGTTCATAATGTCAGTGAACAGTATTTTATCTAAAGGACCTCCAAAAAACAGGGTCCCACTGAAAGGGAAAATACCTCCCTGATCCCACGAGGGGAAGTAAAACTGAGCAGGGGATGGAGAGACAGGGAACGTGTGGCCGCCTCCTCCACTGTTTCTGGCCATGCAGCCCTTCTTCCCTCCTGCTAGGCTCTTTAAACTCAAGCCTCGATCCTAAAATACTTCGGGAACCACGGGGATGATGAAGTAGGGAATTTCTTTCCCTTTTTTCCCCAAAACCACCAGGTGTTTACTATCTTCAGCACACTACATCCGAAATAATGAAAGTTGGTCTTGAAGTTTGAAGTGCGTACATGTGAGATCAGGGGGGAAGAAATAAAAAAAAATAAAAATCAGAGGATGGAAATCTTACCCAATTCCTGTTCGCCGGTCTGGTAGCAGTGAAGATCCTGACTGTGGTTTCCCCAGTCCTCCTGCGAATACTCCTCCATCGTGCTGCCGTCCGACTCCAGCTCCTGGTACAAGCCGCTGCTGTTGATGAGGACGGGCTGGCAGGGCTGGGAGTCCCATCCTCCCTGCCCAAACACCTGCTCCAGCTGTTCGAACGTGTAGCTGCTTTTCCTCTTCCCAACGCCATGCTCCTTCACGCGGCTGTAGCACCTGCGAAGGGTCTGAGACAGGAAAACACACGTTAAATCAGATGGCAATGGCTTGGAAGAGCAGACATTCACTTGCAGACAGTTACAGGGCTGCTAGGCAGATTTTAGGGGTTTGGGTTTGGTTTGTTTTTTTGGTTGTTTTTTTTTTTTTTTTTTACTTCTGCTGATCAGTATTTTCCCCACACTCGCAAGCTAGATGCAATGCTCCCAAATTAATCTACGCCTGCTGGGAAGCATTGTATGTATCCAACGTTCCCACTGCAGCGATTTTAGCATTAACATCTACGACACAGGACAGAGTTGCGTAGCAGCTACAGGTTCGCCACATTTAACTCGGGCGATTTATTCTCTTCCCCACTTCAAAAAAAAATAAATCCCCAGATCTGCTATTTAACATAGGGAAAAAAAATAAAAAAAAAAATATATATATACCAAGAGATTCCCCAGTCAGAGATACCAACCAGCCAAGAAAATGCACACCTACTACGAGGAGGAGAAAGCAGAGCTGGTGTTTGTGCCCACAGCTTGCAGAAGGTGAAGCGGGGAGGAGAGAGAAAGAAAAAAAGAGAGAAAGAAGAGTCCCCCAAAGCAAAGACGGTCCAACCTTCCTTACTCTGCTAAGAAGACACAAGGTACAAAATGTATATGCCTAAGCTATTCAGCTAGGAGAATATGTATTACTTACATATTTTGCATTCCTTACTAACTCTGTCTCTTGTGAAGCTGCTGAAATTTAAAAGAGGTCAAATCAATAATGCTCCCAATTCCCAGACTTTGATATCAAGCATTAAGTAAGAAACAATACTAAGATGGTTCTGTCTAACAAGCCTTTAAAAACTGTGCTGAGGCCAAAACCTTCTGTACAGACGGATGGAAAAACCTGGTCTGCTTTTGGTGATCCCTTTAGCATCCCGCGACAGCAAGGCAAAGCCGTACCAGCCTACGATTTCCATCCACATTTCAACCCCCCCCCCCGATCCGGAGCAACGCACAGCTATTTGGGGGGGGGAATAAAAAAATCTTCATGCGTGTCCCTCAATGTGGTTTTAATTCCACCACCACTCTGCTTTTGAAAGATAATGATGTGCCCCAGGTTTGCTGGATCTTGATGGTTTTCGGACTGGTAGAGTGTTAGAAAACATTTTAATTTTTTTCATATTAAATTTATTAGATTGCTCAGGTTCTAGCTTGAATAGCAAAGCCACCTTTGGAGTTCAAAAGCAGCATTAATTTGGGAAGAGCTAGTCCCGTCACCTTGCTTTCTGGAGGAGGACTGTAACAGACTTTCAAGCACATGTCATTGCAAAAACCACTCGTGGTTTTCTTCCCCCAAAAGGAACCTTTACATCTCCGGAAAGCTTGAACCTACCTAATGCTCCTCATATACCGGTTTAACAGCATCAGCAGGAAAGGAATACATTGCTAACCAGTTTCCTCGTGATATTCAGAGCCCTGGGGGCAGAAGCAAAACCACTAAGCAGCAAGTCGGTTTTACGATGCTGTTTCAAAAAACACACACACAAAAAGAAGACAAAATAAAATAAAAAAAAATAAACCCACATAAACACCCAGGCAGCAATAAGCACCAGAGTTTTTCAGTGGTTTAAGGTGGAACCCTTCCCGATTTTGCCTTCACTACCTCTGGGGATAAACAGGTAGATCCTTTTTGGATGGACATCAAATTAGTTTCCGTCTGCAAGCAGGGGAGGAAAAAAAAAAAACAACCCGCTACAAAAACCTGGAAACAAGGAAGTGGCCAAGAAACCCACTGATATTCACTGGGGGCACACTGGGATCCTTAGGGCTGGGGGCACAGATAAGTTTGGTTGTTAAAATTCAGCAACAAGAACATTGAGGCGGTTTTAAATGGTTTGGTTTGCCCTGGTTCTCTTTCAGAGGAAAAGCACATCGGAGGATGCATCGCCCAGATTTTTCACTCCAATTTCTCTCCTTTCAGCTCAAATCTCACCAAGGGATATGGGCAAACTCTTGTTTCGCTCCCAAACTCTTTCTAAAATCCAACCAAGTCAGATTTTTTGGAAATATATTTCCCAAATCCCAGTTCTTACATCTGCCCTCGCTTATCCATGGGAGTTAACTGCAGATTTAGTGTCTCTGGCTGATTTTAGCAGCAGCCTTTACACTAAACAAACCGTCTCCAGCTCGGCTAACGAAAAAACATCAATACTCTTGGCCAAGCCCCCTTGGGAACACTCGACGTCCGCAGCCACTTGCTCGATTTTAAGCGTGTGCTTCAAACATCTCTCCCTACTGATGGGGGTACAGAGTATCTCATACCGGGTTGTAGCCTAGTAGTAATTAACTATTTTGTTCAGGCTGCAAACTGGCTTATTTTACCGTGAAAATAATTTGGCGTCAAGTCACGGAGACTGGTCCAAAGGGAGCAACACAAAAAGGGGGTAAAAATAAATGAGCAATATTCTTAATGCTCGATACTCTTGCAAGCTAAGAGAACTTTTGAGGTTACTGCCTAGATGCTTCTGGACCTGGCTGCATGATTTACTTCTGGACCTGGCAACAGATAACCTAAAATTTGCGTGAGATAATCTACAATTTGGTGCGTTCAAAAAATCACCGGAAGGCTGCGGCCAAGCAGCTGGTGGCTCCTCGGTCTTGTTTCCCGGAGAAGCAAGACTCCCAGCTCTTCCTTCTCAGACCTAAATAATTGCTCGGACTTGAGGAAACCTCCCCTGGACATTTTATAGCACTCAGTGGTTCAGAAGCCTTTCTCCCAGCAGGTTAATCTGATCGCCAAGATTTAAGATCTAGGTTTTTCTTACGCACCTCCTCTATTCCTCCCGGTGTCCAGCTCAACTCCTGCTCCAGGGTTCCTAAAGTGCACATACATATATTGATACAGATAGACAAGAAACCAGTAAATTTAGGACAAGTAACTGAAAACAGACCTGATGACTGCCCAGTGACTGCACAGACTGGAAGAGACCGAGGCTTTTGCTTATTGTTCTGCAACACTGCCTGCAATACGAAGACAGATTATCCTCGCTTAATTTATAATTATGAAATCCAAAGGAGGAGACAGTCAAAAAGCTCAACGTGGATTTTTCTCACCATTTCTAACTTACGAGCCCTCATCTTCTCTACAAGCGAAGCCACGGGAGAACCAATCACTCTGCAGGAACTGCAGCATGACGATCAGAAAAGCCTTAGGAGGCGACTTTGAGGAAGGCTGTAGACACAGTCCTCCCAGCAAAAAATAAAGACGAGGGAGAAGCATGCCACAGAGAGCTTTTTACGTATAACCCCAGCGATGTTCCAACACAAGGAACTCCAGATCCCCGCTCTGAGACGTACTCTTACTCAGCGAGAAGCTCCGGGCTCTGCAGAGCAGTTAGGTGGCCTACAGATGTGTCTGCATTAATCTATTTAAGTCTATTAAACGATAGCAGCTGGCCTAGAAGGGGTCCCGATGGCACAGAGCACCACTTAGCATGGTGTTCATCTCCAAAGATGCTCTTTTACTTAACAGGAGCTGTTGGCTTTATGTCCTGACTTACGAACATCAGTAGCAAACAGCTTCCTTCCCTGTCGCGCCAGGACGCTCACAACCAACACGAGAAGAAACTACACTGGGACAAAAGAAATGGCTTTTGAAGCCTGGAATAGTAGGACACGTAGGGATGACTGGCACAGTGAAAGGTCTTGAAGTTTTCATTCCCGAGTTGGATGGTGGGAGCACAAGGAAACAGAACTGTCTACAGTGGCCCGATAGCTCTGCTCAGCTTGCTAGCTCATGGACTGTTAGGTTAAAAAACGTGTGCGAGGCAGGAGAACACGAGACTCACGTGGGATATCGCCAGGAGAAGCCCTCTTTCTGTGCTCTATCCAGAATAAAAGGAGAAGAAAGAACACCTTAAACTCTTGAGACTGCCACACACCACTGCAGAAAGGTAGCTGATGACTTCAACGTGCCTCCAACACGAGACACCAATTCGTAACACTCCTCTGCAAAACACAAGCAGCCTCGTGCAAACCCACCTTTAAAACTTCGCCAGCGTGCGTGGCAGGAGATGCCACGGACTGGTCCGCATAGGCCCCAGTACATCTGCCAGGGCACTGCGCTTGAGGACACATCGGCAGCCAAAATAAATCATGCTTTGTACCAAAAAGCAAAACCTCAATCGTATCCCGGTGCGTCCGGGACATCCGGAAGGATTCGGCTCCAGCCCGAGGCTCTCCAGTACAGAATAAGGAAAGCGATGGGGATGTCCCAAGAGGAGAAGGGACTTTGCCAGCAACCGAGAGGGAATGAAGCCGGGGTACAACAATCTGCGGCCCAGCTGGATAATCATACAGTGATATGCAGTGCCGAGAGACAACGAACTTCCCTGCAGTGACGGCGGGCTACACCTTGCGTCTCAAAATAGCCACCTGCGAAGACGCTCCATCGGTTGCTGCTCTTAGAGCGCCGAGAGTAAAATTATTCATACCCTTCTCAGGGATTTGATGCCAATCGAGCTAGACACGTAGAGAGAAGAAACTCCCCAGTATTGCCCGCGGAAAGGCAGATGGCTGGGCACCTCCATCTCCCGATGTGCCGAGCTCCTGGTTTAAGACAGCACTGGAGGAAAAGAAGAGTAACTAGTTAGAGTTTGAGAAGGCGGACCAGCAAAACCCTCAGCAAAACCACAGTCATCGACTTGTGGCTCTGTGAAGGGTTTAGGCAGGATGGATGTGTCCTACAGACAGAGCTCGGCTTGCAGAGACACATGAGTAAGGTTCAACCTAGCCCTAACACGACCCGCTCAAACCCAGTGTTTAAAACCCATCACTAGTTACTTTAGAGCAATAAGCCATGCTTGAGTAGATTGTCTTGCCTTCAGAAACACGCTCGTTCCTAAAAGCAAACTTAAAAGTTTCACGCAACCACTGTGATGGGGACAAACACCGCTGTGCCACCCACAAAGCGCCTTTCAAGGAAAGCCCAAAGCAGTCTGAGACGTACTCGAGAGGTCATCTCTCCATCAGCAACCCGTGAGAGACCACAGACTCAAATCCCTGCTGGGTCTTGCTCTCGAACGAGCAGCACAAAGCCACGTGCCCCTCCAGAAGAAGAAGAGCAGCAGAAATCCTCCCGCAGGTGGGAGGCAGAAAGCATCAGCATGGGTGGCACCACAGGGGAAACCTCTCGTGTGGTTCAGAACACTAAAACACCTTTACGTGCAACATCACCCTGGCAGCATGTCATTGCCCACCCTGGGGCCAAGTGTCTCTCGGCAAAGGTCTGTGACGTAACTGGTGGGGAGAAATACCGACATCCATGGGAAAAGCTGGAAGTGAAAGATCAAAGGTGGCTTTAACTTTAGTTTTCACCTGGACCGGGCTGAAGGGTTGGTAACTGGCGAGATCGCAGCAGTCTGGAGAGCGTCGCCTACTCGGCCCTCAAATTTAACCACTTAGCAGGACGGAGCGTAACGAGGAAGAGTAAGGAAAGCGAATCGGCTCCCACACCGGCGTTTGAATCGGTACCCTTTCACACCGGCTTCATTCTGCTGAGCATTTCAGGTGCACCCAGTTGCTTCTAAACCAAATAAAATCCAGGATCAACCATCACTGCCGCCGGCACTCCTTCCTGATGTCAAAGCAGGCTCTGCAATAACAGATGCTGATGGGATGCCTGAAATTTCCACCTGCCTGCGAGTGCTGGCTAAGACTGAGTGACAGAAACCTCGAGGAGAATTTTTAACACCTTTCCAAGTCCTCCACAGTCAAGGAGCATGACAGGGAAAAACTGTGTGCTCCCAACCTAAAATTTAACGTTCACAAATCTCCCAAACTGAGATTTGATGTTAAAGTTCACCAAGCTCGTCCTTCTGCAATGAGTTCCTGGCCATCAACGGGTTCTGTCCCAACAAGATAACCTCCTGGCTTGCTCCCAGCTCCCTCCGGGAATCATTCTGTACCCATGCAACAAGCAGTGGATGACTCAGGTATGCCAGAACGACCGGACCAGAGTATTACAGACACCACTGGACAGTAAAAGACACTCGTCCTGCACCTGCAAAGCGAGACAGATTCTTACCGGCATGACACTGCTCTGCAAATACCCCAGCCGAAGAGAGCGGATCAGCTGCTCTGCGAGAGGGCTCGCTCCACGCAACGCTCTCCTCCCAGAGATGCTCCTCAACAGCAGCCCCACGATACGTCCAAGAAGGAGTGAAACAAGTAAATTTGTTATTTATCACTGAAGAGTTTATTTTTTCCTGCTTATAAACGTCAACAGAAAGTTGCTCCCACCTACCAGGGCCCGTGAGATCCTCCAGCGAGAAGTTGGGCTGCTGGAGGGGATTCGAGGAATGACAAGAAACGACCCAGCCTGGAAAGACCAGCATGTCTGAACCTATTTAACCCAGAGAAAGATCCGGAGGTAACTTGAACACCACCTGCACGCACTGCAGCCAGCGGAGCGACCGGGATGAGGATCCAGGCCCGAGATAATGAACGCACAACAAAGCTAAAATGCGTTCAAAGAAAAGTAGAAGGCAAAACCGTTTCGAAGGTGGACAGTTGGGCGGTTGATATGAAAAGTATCGACGCTCCATCATTTGAGATCTTCAAATTAAAAGACCTTCCTCAATGTTATTGAACCCGGCAATGAAATTCTGGGTGAAATCCAATCTCCCATATCACGCAGGAGGTCAAACTAGATTATGGCAAGTGTCACTTCTGAGAGTCTAGTTAGCGCAGCTTTTCCTTCCTTAGGAACAGCTTCACGCAAGACTTAAAGATTGTTTACATCGTAAAGCAGCTAAAACCACAGCCCCGTAAGCCCCCGTCATCACCTTACATGTAGCTTAAAGTGAGAAACACCAGTGGCTGATGTTCAGGTGTAATTTCTCATTCCTCCCTGTTTCACGTGGGTTCGCGGCATTCACTTCTCCCCTTTGTGCCTACGTTCTCCGAGGGTTTAACCAGTGTCTTCGAGTTCTTTATTTTTCCTTTGAAAAATAAATTACACGCTCAGCAGACAACCACATCCCAGCAGAAACCTCCAGTCACCCATCTGGTCGCTACCTACGGGAAAATCCAACCCCAGGGCAGTGGGTTTGCGATCGGCAGTGGGGCTCGTGAACTCCTACAGCCGGGAATTAGATGTCGGAGCCGCTCCTCTTTGAATAAACGGCTTGGCACCGACTCCGGGGAGAGGAGAACAAATTTCAGCGGCTCGCTCACAAAATAAAAAGCAGAACCAGCATTTCTGTGGTAGCTGAAGAAATGACATGTTAAATATGCCCCTGAATTCATTTTAAGAGTTTCCCTCTGCTGAACGGCAACTTTTTTTAAGGATTTTAAGGCACTGGAGTTAACAGCTAACCTCCTGCTCTGCGGCTGAAACATCGAAATCAGCTGGAAAGGGTTTTGCCAAATATTTTATCACCTGCCTTAAGCCACCGGCGCTGAGGTCAAACCTTAAAGCTTACAGGCTCTCCCACGCGCTGCTGGAGAGAGGTGACGAGTTTTGGGATACGCAAACCAGGTTAAATCCTGGATCATGAAGATATTCAGGAAATAGAAGGATGAAAACCATGTGGTAAATGACTCTTTAACGACAACTGCATGTCACAGGGACAGCCAGAAGAGATTACTAAACCAGCAAGGATTAAGGATACAACCTGACACGCCAGGATGAGGCAACTACAGAGCGCAAGACGGCTTTTCCGGGAAGCCAACAGGCAAAACCAGAGATGGTTCAATCCTCCTGCAGCTCCCAACTGCCAAATTCACCGATCCACCAACCCCAGAGGCGTGAAGTCGGATTCAAGATCTCTTTCCAAAGGAAGAAATCAGGAAAAGCTCCTGGAAAGGTTACGTGTGAATCCCTAAATCTGAACCAGACACTTCCAGAGTGGCTTGAACCCGACAGCAGTCTTGTTCCCAGCACTGCTTATGTGCAGAAAAGCACATGCAGATGTTAAGAGACAGACGAAAATCTGAACCGGGACCTTACTTTGCATCCTGTTTGAATTAGGAGAGAATACAACTGGAAAACTTTCTTCTTCGGAGTTGACTTTTTCCTTTCCAGCTCATTTCTAACTCGCTCTTCAAGCCTTGGCAGAGTCCAGGGAAGGCGGGCGTCCCGAAGAAAGCCAGTATCGAGTTCTTATCTAAAACGCATTTATAAAATAAGTTGAATCCGACACGTTTTAAGCACGATTTACACTTATAATACATCAGTAAATCCTCACGCTACTCTCCCTTGATGGGCATTAAGTCAAAGCCTATAAAATCACGGAAATATGGAGCATTACGGATAATAAACGGAAGACGAAATCCTTCATCGTCACCTCCCTAGCCCCGCTTTCAGCTCAGAAGCTGACAGCAGGGGACTACGAAGCGCCTGCGACCTTCCCTTGTTCCAACAGTGCGTTCAAGTCGTCCTACTCTGTCTTAAAGATGACTTCAGGCATCGACCCCTCCACACCCAGAAGTGATTTTCTCTCTTGGTCGAGCATGAAAGAGTAGCCGATTCTGCCTGGAATCCTACAAAAATTGGGATTTTAGGCTTGGCAATGGCTACTGCAACTACCCCAATAATCCCCGTAAGAAGGTGAACGCGAGAAACCCCAGCGAGCGCTCGTTGCACAGCGATTCCAGTGAAAAACCTCCTGTGAGCCCAAAGGCTTTGGAAAAAGCCACATTTTTGCGACTGCATCCATGAAAACCCTCACGCGATTGGGATCCAGGATAAGGAAAAAGCTCGGGCGACATCACGACGGGCGTGGGACATCGGGCACAACCGACATTGAATGGCTGACAGCCCGACCTGTGAACAAGTACAGGCAGAGGACAGCACACGGATGGAAAGCAAACCACCCCCTTCCAGCCAGACCTTTCAACCGGATTTTACGGGACTGAAGAAGCATCAGCCCCGACGTATCGCGCGTTGATCTGGAAACATCTAACGGGTCTGTCAAGAGCCGCTCTTGGAGCCACTGCAACGTGATAAATATAAGCTTTGTGCTCTTTCATTTCTTCTACGCTGTTTGACATGTGTGTGATGTGCAGTTTCTTTCAAACTTAAATATTTTATGGGCGAAGATGCATTCCAGCATCAGTTCTTAAGGGAAAGGGGGAGAAGCCCTCCTCTGCAAGAAGCTCACAAACCGCTGGGAGGATGGGATCTTCCAACGGTCACCAAAACGCTTGTTCCAGCCCCAAAGCAACCACAACCCGTGACCAGCTCCATCCGAAAGCATCGTCCGAACGCGAACAGCCAGTTTTGGGCTGCTTTAAGAGTAAAACTTCTCCTCATGACCTGCTTAGCACCCCCCAAAGAATTCATGGTCAAAAACTGGGGTAGCGGCCCTCTACAGCTGCTGCGTAAACTCCCACCCCAACCTGAAACCGTCGGAGTCTCGTGGACAAAGCCGAACCGCCTCGGGTAACTTCTCCACCGCACACCAGCCTGAGGCAAAGCCCAAAGGTCCGCAGAAAAAACGATTTAAGCAACGAGCACCTCAAAAAGCCAACAAGGGACTCGAAGAGGTTTTGCGGCGCAGCAACGTTCCTCTCAAAAAAAATATCTGGATGTGTTCGAGGGAAATAAATCCCTGAGCAGCAAATATGACAGGATGACACGAGGAAAATACATTAAAACAGCTATAGGAAGGGGGGTTGCTTCGTATTGACCACCTACTTTCAGGGATGAAGGCTGTTCTAATCAACAGGGATCGAAGAGTGACTCTCTCCCTTATTCCCAAGCATCCCCGATACTGCGGGATCTCTTATTTCACGTATTTAACAGCCTCGCTGATCCCCAGCAATAACAAGACCTTACTTTTTTTTTTTTTTCGATTGATCGGCATTTTAAGTGGCTGCATGGGCAGCCTAATGGGTCATGAAAGGGGAAAATAAAAGCCGGAGGGAGCTCAGAGCATTTAATTCGCCTTTCCGAGCTCCAGTCACATTTATAAACAGAAAAGCCACCTCATCCATGGACCCTCCAAACATCCCCTCTTTGTACAAGCGGACTCCCAAGCCGGACACCAAACCCAGCCTTTCTCTTTTTCCCCAGGGAACGATGCAACTGGAAAGATCCCTCTTTAAAACCTGCCGCCAGAGGAGACGCAGCCCATCGGGCTGGTTCAACGTGGCTCAATTATTAAAGAGGGTTCGGAGACCGCAGCACGCTCTGGCACGAGCCGGGGCAGGACATCGTACCCTGTAAAGCAGCTCCAAAGCTAAGGAGGGAGCCACGAGTGCAAGAGGGCAACCAGAGCCCAAGTCGCCCCTCGTTACTGCAGTAACTGGGAACCCCCTTTTCCCACGGGGGCTTCGTGGAGCGAGGAGGCAACTGGGGGGATGCGGTGCCCCAAAAACCCGGGGGAAAGGACGCTGCAGGGGACTGCGAACGGCTGGGACGCCGCAGTCCCTCCCCGCTCAGGACCAAAGGATGCTGCCGCAGCCCGCCCGTGCGGGAGGAACCGAGTGGCCGAACCCGAAGGACGCAGCGTCTGAAAGATGCCCGCGGGTGCGAGGGCTGAACCCGCGGGACGTGGCGCCCAACCTGCTCCGGGCCAGGAGGTGCCAACCGGGCGCTGCGGGGAGCAGCGGGGCACGGAGACCCTCGCACCCGGGACGGGGCGAAGGCGGGGGCTGAGCCCCGGGGACACCCGCGGCCAGGGCCGAAGGCTGCTCGGGAAAACGGCTGCCACGGGGGTGATCCCCCGGACGGGCTGCCCCCAGCCCCGGGGACAAGAGGCGCCCCGGGAGATCGCCCACCCGCAGGCAGACGGGCGGCCGAGCCCCGGGGACACCCGCCGCACCCCCCCCCCTCCCTCCCCGGGGACGAGCCGCCCGCCCCCCGCCGGGGTACCTTGATGCGCTCCCGGCACTGGGAGGGGGTGCGCTCGTAGCCCAGCTCGGCCAGGGCGCGGGAGACGCGCTCGTACATGGCGGGCCCGGGGGCCTTGCTGCCGAAGACGGTGCCGGCGCCCTCCAGCTGCTGGTACCGCGCCTCCACCAGCCGCTCATTGCCCCAGACGGCGATCAACGCGTTGGTCTCCGCCGGCGTCCAGGACATCCCGCGGCAAGCGGCGGCGGCGGCGGCGGCGGCGGCGCCGCCCGGCGAGAAGGAGACGGAAGGCGAGGCCCCGCCGCGGCCCCCCGCCCCGCCGCCGCCCCCCAGCCCGGCCCCGCCGGCCGCCGGCCCCGGCCCCGGGCCGAGAGGGGAGGCGCCGCTGGGGGTGGAGGGGTCGGAGAGGCTGGGGTTGCCGTCGCTCAGCGCTCCCGGCGAGCCCGGCGACAGCACCTCCATCTTGGGGATCTTCAGCGGCGGCTCGGCGGCCGGGAGCTGCGAGGAGCCGCAGGACGCCGCCATATTGGAGATGCCGGACCGAGCGGGCGGAAGTGACGCGGGGCTCCCCCGGCGGGTGGGACTTCCGGCAGCCCCGAGGCGGGGGGCGGTGGCGGCGGCGGCGGCGGGAGGTGGGGGGGGGGGGGGGGGGGGGGGAGGAGGGAGGGAGCGCGTGCCGCCGCCGCCGCCGGGGGCGCGGTTGGAGGAGAGGGGCGTGGCCATGGCCGTGGAGGGCGTGGCTCGCGAGAAGGGGCGTGTCCCAGGCGGGTAGGGGGCGGGGCGTGCCGCCAGGGGGTGTGGCCGTACGAGGGGCGTGGGAGCGCTCCGAGGGGGCGTGGCCATCCGGAAGTGGGCGTGGTCAATCGAGGAGGCGGGCGGGGCTGTTCGGGTGGGGCGGGGCTCTAGCAGAAGGGGGCGTGGCCAGGGCTGGGGCACGGGGCGGGGCCGGGGCTCGGCTCGTAGGGTGAGGCCCCGGGCAGTGGGCGTGGCCAGGGAGTGGGCGTGGCCAGGGAGTGGGCGTGGCCCCGGGACCCCACGCAGGCCCGGTGCCCACGCAGCCCGCGGGCTATGGGGCAGAGCCCCCCGGGACAGAGGCACCCCCAACCCTTCGTTACCGCCTGCGCTGCCTGCGCCCCGGGGCTGAGCACCCCCAACCCCCGGGCTGGGCACCCCCACCCGGGACTCAGCACCCCCACCCGGGACCGAGCACCCCCAACCCCCGGGCTCAGCACCCCCACCCGTGTCCCAGCCCCCCCCATCGGTGCTGACCCCCCCTTTGGGGGTGCAGGGACACACACGCCCCCGCCGGGTCCCCGCGTGTGGCCGCGGCCCCCGGGATCCTCATTAACGGGACCGGGGGGGTCCTGAGTGATGAGCGGGGGGCGGCTACCGGAGGGGAGGGGGCCCAGCACCCCACCTGCGCCCCGGCCTCTTCGTTAAGCCGAGACTAACGAGCGGCGCTGAGATTTGACACCCCCCCCCCAAAAAAACCCCCCAACCCTCTTCACCCCCGCCCAGGGGGGTCCTATGGGCCCCCCCAGCTTTGGCATCGCCCGCCGGGGCTCGTTAATTAAACGCTTTAATTACGGCCGTGTTGGTTAAACACGTTGGGGGGGGGGGGGGTTGAGAAAGGGCAGGGTTGGGGGGGGGGGGGGGTGTCTGCCTGCCCCTGCCTGCCCCTGCCTGCCCCTGCCTGCCCCTGCCTGCCCCTGCCTGCTGCAGCACATCTGGCAGGAGAGCGGCCCGGGAGCAATCAGGGGCCGTAATTATCCCCTTCTAATTACGGGGATTAGGGGCTGGCGGCGGAGGGGGGGGGGGGGGGAAGGCAGCATTAACCCCCCCTTACCGGGGGGCGTGGGGACGGTGGGGTCTTTGTCACCGGTGTCTGTCCCCGGGGGGGGTGTCCCCACTGCCGGGGTGTCCCCAAAGGGGTGTCCCCGCTGCCAGCCCCGTGCTGTGTCCCCAAAGGGGTTGCACCCGCTGCCGGCCTTGCCACGTGTCCCCAAAGCGGGTCCCCAAGGTCCGCACCCGCCCACCGCCGCCACGTCCCCAGTGGGGTGCACCCGCTGCCAGCCCTGCCGGGTGTCCCCAGCCCCTTCCCCCCACCCCCGAGCCCCCCGTCCCCGAGCCGTATGGAAACGCCCCTGCCCGGCAGCTAATCAGGCCCCAATTAGAGGGGCTCGCTGTAAGCCGGGGGAGGAATGCAAATGAGGTTAACGGTTAATTAGGGATTGAAAAATTCATTATTTCTCTAGAGCAGCTGATTGCGATGCAGCCCCGCGTCCCCATTAGGGCCATTTGACCGCTTGCTAATGGCACGGTGGCGGGGGGCTCGAGGGTCCCCCCCCCCCACAACCCGCCAAACGCCTCCGAGAGTCATTCCTGTAGAGAGTTGTGCCCGTTCTCAGCCTCGCCACAGCGGGTCGCTTTGCGCAATGAAGCTCACCCGCGCGATGAAGCGCGGCTGTTTGCAGCTGGGGCTCACCTCTGCAATGAATTGTGGTTGTTCTCAGCCAGACTTGGCCTGTGTAATGAGTTGTGGGTGTTCTTAGTGAGGCTCATCTGTGCAACCAATTGTGGCTGTTCTCAGCCAGGGCCCAACCATGCAATGAGTTGTGGCTGTTCTCAGCTGGGATCACCCTGCGCAATGAGTTGTGGCTGTTCTCGGTGGGGTTCACCTGTGCAATGAATTGTGGCTGCTCTCAGTCAGGGCTCACCTGTGCAACGAATTGTGGCTGTTCTCAGTCAGGACCACCCTGTGAAATGAGTTGTGGCTGTTCTCAGCCAAGGCTTACCCGTGCAATGAATTATGGCTGTCCTCAGCTCCTCCCAGACGCGTGAAGGGTGGGACAAGCAACTTGGGGCAGCGGTGGGAAAACACCCCCCTGCTCCCCAGTGCTCCCCCGCCGCCTCGCTTGGGCCAACCTTCCAATCCAGTAAAGACAATTAGCCAAAAAGCCAAGCAGACAAATCAGTAGATACAGACTAGTGTTTACTGCAATTTACTGACTCGTTCATAATTAACCTCCCATCACCAAAACATGGAGAAGTATAAACTTATTAACAGTGATGGTGGCTAATTAAAGCCAAAGGTTTAACGAGTTTTTTACCGCGAGGTGTGGCCACAGGCAGGAAACTGCGGTGAAAGGAGAGAAAAGGCGCTCGGTGCGATATTTCGGAGGGACGCAATATTTCGGAGGGATGCCGAGCGAGGCAGCGCCCTGCTGCCACGCCCCGGTACCCATCAGCATCCTCAGGAGCCGCATCCCGCATCCAGCTGCCCTGCCCGCCGCACAAAGGGGACCCAGGCGGGCTAATTCGGCGTGGGGAATATCGTCACGCCTCCGCCTTTGTCTCCCTTTCAAAGCCAATATCCCGGCCCCAGATGGGTTAATACATAATGCAGACAAGCAAGTAATTGCTTGCCTTTGTAGGGCCGTCAGCACTGGGTCCCCGGCCCTCTGATCCCCCATTAGCGGCCATGCAAACAAGCCTTCCACCCAATTAAGCCCAGCTTTGATAGAGCCTTTCCCAATGATGTGCCGGTCCCAAACTAGCGATTCGCACATGAGCCACTACCTGTTAAACCCGGAGTTGGCTTCCTTCGGGGACGAGCGGCCCTCGCCTCTCGCTGTGACCCAGCTGCCGAGCTCTGCCCTGTTTCCCCCGGCCCTGAAGGGAGGCTCGGCTGATAAATGATCTCGACAAACTCTGTATTAAAGAGGTGGAAATGGGATGTTAATATACCCCGAGTCGCTCGTCTCGAGAACACATGGGCTCCGGCTTCCCAAAGACGGCGGTAATGAGGCGGGCTGGGACACCCTGCGAGGAGACCTCAGCCCACCGGCCTCCTGCGTCTGCCAGGCGTGGAGGAAAGACAGCCTGACACCCGTCCTCTAAGGCACCCCGCGCCGTCCCACAGAGCTTCCCCGGGTCATCCTCTAAAGCATCTCAATCTGCTCACCTAAAGCATCTCGGCATCATCCGCTCAAGCATGCCAGCGGCATCCCCTAAAGCATCCCAGCGTTATCCCTCAGTGCATCCTGGCATCATCCCCTAAAGCATCTCGGCATCATCCTTTAAAGCCTCCCAGTATGGTCCCCCAAAGCCTCCCAGTATCATCCCCTAAAGCATCCCAGTGTGCTCCCCTGCAGCATCCCACCATCATCCCCTAAAGCATCCCAGTACGCTCCCCTAAAGCACCCCAGCATCATCCCCTAAAACATCCTGACATCAACCCCTGCAGCATCCCACCGTCATCCCCTAAAGCTCCCAGTGCTCTCCTCTGAAACATCCCAGTGTTATCCCTTAGCGCATCCTGGTATCGTCCCCTAAACATCCCAGTGACATCCCCTAAAGCTTCCCAGTATGGTCCCCATAAGCTTCCCAGGATCATCTTCTAATACATCCAGGCAACATCTCTAAAGCATCCCAGTATCTATCTTTCCCTAAAGCATCCCAGCGTCATCCTCTGAAGTATCCCAGTATGCTCACTTAACACATCCCAGTGTCATCCCCTAAAGTGTCTCACTATCATCCCCTAATACATCCTGTCATCCCTCCCTGCATCCCAGCATCATCCCCTAAAACATTCCGGTGTTAACTACCTTACAGCATCATCCCATAATGCCAGTGACATCCCCTAGAGCATCCCTGTATGCTCCCCTAAAGCATGCCAGCATCTTTCCTTAAAACATCCCACCATTATCCCCCATAGCATCCCAGTATGCTCCCTGAAAACATCCCAGTATCATTCCTTAGGGCATGCCAGCATCATCCCCCAAAGCACCCTCCATCATTCCCTAAAGCTTCCCAGTGTTGTCCCGTAAAGCATCCCAGTATGCTCACCAAAACCATCCCACCGTTGTCCCCTAAAGCACCCCAGATGTCACAGCATCCTAGTACACTCCCCTGAAACATCCCAGCGTTATCCCTCAGCGCATCCTGGCATCATCCCCTAAAGGATCCCAGTGTCATTCTGTAAAACATCCCAGTGTCATCCCCTAGAGCATCCCAGTATGCTCCCCAAAACCATCCCACCGTTGTTCCCTAAAGCACCCCAGCATCATCCCCTACAGCATCCCCTACAGCATCCCAGTATCATTCCCTAAAGCATCCCAGTGTCATTCCCACAGGCTCCCCTAGAACATCCCAGCATCTTTCCTTAAAGCACCCCACCATTATCCCCTAAAGGATTCCAGTGTCATCCCCCACAGCACCCCAGTATCACCCCTAAAGCATCCCAGTATGGTCTCCAAAAACATCCCACCATTGTCCCCTAAAGCACCCCAGCATCACCCCCTAAAGCACCCCACCATTGTCCCCTACAGCACCCCACCGCTGTCCCCTAAAGCGTCCTACCATCATCCCCTAGAGCATCCAAGTACGTCCCCCTAAAATGTCCCAGCATCTTTCCTTAAAGCATCCCACCAGCATCCTCTAAAGCATCCTAGCATTATCCCCCACTGCATCCCAGTATGCTCCCCCAAAACATCCCACCATGTCCCCTAAAGCACCCCAGTGTCATCCCTTAAATCATCCCAGTATCATTCCCTAGATCATCCCAGTGTCATTCCCTAAAGCATCCCAGTGTCATCCCTGTACGTCCCCTAAAACATCCCAGCATCTTTCCTTAAAGCACCCCAGTACCACCCCTAAAGCACCCCAGTATCACCCCTGAAGCATCCCAGTACGCTCCCCAAAACCATCCCACCATCATTCCCTACAGCATCCCAGTGGCACCCCCGTAACCGTTCAAGCACCCCACCATTGCTCCTCTCCAGACTGACACCCCCCCGGGCAGCCCCCCCTTTTCCTTCCCCCCCCCCCCCGCCCCATGAGCCTCGCCACAACCTCTATAAATATTCAAAAAGCCGCATTTTCTGGCAAACCGCCCAGCTCGGGGGGGGGGGGGGCTCCCGGGGGGTATGTTAATAACGGGGCTGCGAAGGATTGAACCCCCCCCGGCATCGGCGTTGGGGGGGGGGCCCAGCCGCTCATTTGCCCAGACAAATCTCTTGTCGCTCGTCATTACTGCCGGATCCTTCCTGCCTCAGTTTCCCCACCCTGACGCTGCCCGGCGATGCCGTGGAAGGTTGAGAAAAATAAGGAGGAATCAGGAATTAGTGAAAATAAGGAATAATGAGGATAATGAAGGGGGGAGGGGGAGCCTCCCCCCCCCCCCCATCCACAAAAGTTTGGGGGGGTGATTTTGGGCCGTGGCAGCGAGAGGTTTGGGCAAAGCCTGCGCAAACAGCCGCTAATCGCCGAATAAAAGGGCAATTAAACGCCCCGGCAGCGGTAATAAATCTGCTAACAAGGAGGCGATGCCCCCGCGCTCCCTGTTTGCCCAGCTGATTAACAGGGATGATCCGGGGAGAGGGGGGGGATTATCCGTCGGGATGAAGCGACTCCTTTGTCTCCTTTCCCCATCCCAAGCCGTCTCTGAGGAGGTGTCGGTGACGGATGCCTGGGAGCCCATCACCGCAGCCACGGGCCTGGTAGCAGGATTAATACAGAGGTTGCTTTGATCCCTGGGGCTCCCCAAAATAACCGACTCCAGGATTCCCATTAAAAAGTCCCCTCTCTTCCAAGTACTCCATGAAGAGAGGCCCAAAAGCTTTCTGGGAATTCACATCCCTTTCCATCCCTTATTCCCAGGTCGGAGATGTCCCGTCCCTGCAGCTCGGCTTTTTGGGGACACCCAAAAGGAGAGGGAGGGGGAATAACCCCAGCATTTAACAGTCCAGCATCACCTTCAGTTCCCATCCCGGTGAATTATTTGGATAATAGTTGGATAAACCTGTTATTTTATGGATAATTTATTTCTCCTTTTTTTTTTTTTTTTGGTTTTTGTTTGATCCTACTGGGATCCTGCTGCATCCCCAGAAGGAGAAACGGAAAAGCTTTGTGATCCCATTAAATTAATATTTATTTACTTTCTCCGTGCCTGGCTGAGAGAGGGACGGATGGATGGATGGATGAATAATGCATCGCCCCCAAGACGACGGGATAGAGCTTCGCCGTCGCCGGCAGCGCTGGGATCTGGCAGATTCGGTGGGATTTGGTGGATTCGGTGGGATCCGGAGAGCCCCGAGGATGCTGCTGAGGCTGAGCGGTCCCAGATGTGCGCAGGGGTGCGGATACGCGCCTGTCTGTGGCCCCAGAGCAGCTCCGGGGCGGGGGGGTGTGGGAGCTCTCCAGATGTGCATCCAGATGTGCGCTCGCCTACCTCCTACTTGTGCCTCCAGGTGTGTGTAACTGCCAACCGCCCGGGTCTCCAGATGTGCACTGCGCCTTCAGGTGTGCACACAGCTGTGACCCTGGGGACCCCTCCAGCTGTGACCTGAGCCCTCCAGATGTTTGCCCAAACGCACATGCCCCCCCCCCCCCCGAGCCCCCGACCCCCCCGGATCCCTCCCAGAGGCCCTTGGTGCCCCAGAAGTGCCCCCCAAAAGCCCTCCCCCTCCCCAGCTGTGCCCTGAGAGCCCTCCAGATGTGCACCGCCCCGGGGGCACACCCGCCCCCTCTCCGGGCGTGCAAAGGCCAGGCTCCCCACCCAGATGTGAGGCCCCCTCTCCTGCTCACCCTGCCCAGCGCGCCCCAGATGTGACCCCCCCCCCCCGTCCTCCCCCATCGCCCCTTCCCCTCCCCACCTCCTCTCTCCTCCCCATCCCCATCCAGCCCCCCAGGGGCTCCCCACACCCCCAAACCCCCTTTCCCCCCCGTCACCCCCACCTTTGCCCTATTCCAAAGAGGTCGTTAGTGCCACCGTAACGAAGCCCCCCATAATGAACCCCTCCATAATGAACACCCCCCCCAATAAAGAGCCCCCCCAAAACGACACCCCCCCCCCCGTAACGGGGGGCTCACTGGAGGAAGCGCATTGCTCCACACTTCCACCCCAGCGCATTAATTAAGCAGCTAATTGCTAATTATGAATTCAACGGCACCGTTGGCTGAGGCTCGTCCTCCCCACCCCAAGTTCAAGGCCACTGGCGGTACCAGCACCTCCAAAAGCGGGACCCACCTCCGCTGGTGGGGTACGTGCCCCCCCCCCCCCCAAAGCAGCCGCGTTTTCCCATGGGGTGGGGGGCGGAGCTGCCTTTTGGGGTTCACGGGGGGGTGACCCGGGGTGGGGGGTGACGGCAGCCCCGTGGGGTGTCGCGTTCTGTGGGACGCGGTGGGGCAGCACACCCCTTCCTCCTCCTGCCCCCCCAACACAGGAACACAGGACCCCCCGTTTTCCTCTGCTCCCCCCGAGTCACCCCAATCCCCCTCCCACCATGGAGCCCTCCCCGCCCATCCCCCTTCCCAAAAGGGGGGGCAGGGACACCCCCATCTCCCCCCCCCCCCCCGCCCCGCTCTGGCCGCGCCCCCCCCCCCCTCCCCGCCGGACCCGGGGGCGGTGCCGCGGGCTGAGCCGAGCCCAGCTGAGCCGTGCTGGGCTGAGCCGAGCTCAACCGAGTTCAGCCGCGCTGGGTCGGACCGTGCGGAGCCCAACCGGGTCGTGCGGAGCCGAGCCGAGCCGAGCCGAGCCAAGCCGAGCTCAGCCGTGCCGAGCCGTGCTGGGTCGGACCTTGCTGAGCCGAGCCGAGCCGAGCTGAGCCGTGCTGGGTCGGACCTTGCTGAGCCGAGCCGAGCCGAGCCGAGCCGCGCCGCGCCGGGTAGAACCGTGCTGAGCCCAGCCTAGCCAAGCCGAGCCGAGCCAAGCCGGGCCAGGATGCTGCGGTACCTGCTGAAGACGCTGCTGCAGATGAACCTGTTCGCCGACTCGCTGGGGGCCGAGGGCTCCAACTCCTCCCAGCTCCTGCTCGGCATCAACCGCACCATCGCCGCGCTCCATCTCCCCGGCCTCACCCCCGGCAACGGTACGTGGCCCCGAGTCCCAGTGTCCCGCTGTCCCCATGTCCCGCTGTCCCCGGGTCCCGCTGTCCCCGTGTCCCGCTGTCCCCGGGTCCCACTGTCCCCATGTCCCGGTGTCCCCGTGTCCCAGTGTCCTGCTGTCCCCATCTCCCATCATCCCAGTGTCCCGCTGTCCCAGTGTCCCACTGTCCCGGTGTCCCTCTGTCCCGGTGTCCCGCTGTCCCAGTGTCCCAGTGTCCCGGAGTCCCGGGGTCCCCGGTCCAGCAGAGATGCTGGAAATAGCCCACGGTCCCCCAGTCCTGAGCTGGGACCCCACCAGGACCAGCCCCTGGTCCCCAAATGGTCCCCATGTCCCCACACTGGGACCTGCCCCATGTCCCCAAACTGGGAGCCAGCGAGTGTCCCCAAATCAGCCCCATGTCCCCACTCTGGGACTGGTCTGTGATCCCAAACCGACCCCTGGACCCCCGGACCGGCAGTGATCCCGTGTCCCCAGACAGTCCCCATGACTCCAAACTGGGACCAGCCCTGTGTCCCCAGACCGGGAGTGACCCTGTGTCCCCAAACTGGTCCCTAGACCCCAAACCAGGACTGACCCCGTGTCCCCAAACCAGCCCCGTGTCCCCAAAGCCCAAACAGGGAGCCACCCCCTGTTCCCAAACCAGTCCCGTGTCCCCACACCAACCCCGTGTCCCCGAGCTGGGACAGAGCGGGGGGCAGAGGGGGGCAGCCCCGGGCTGGCTGTGGGTCCCGGGGAGGCGAGCAAGGGGGCATCCGTCAGAATTTTAAGCACTTTTTGAGCTTTTCTCCTCTTTTTTAGTCTGAACTTCCCCCTCTGTTTGGCTTTGGGTGGTTGATCAAAGGGGGGGTCCCCCAAACCCCCACGGGACCCCCCGCCTGGCACAGCCAGCCGGGCACAGGAGGGGGCCTGGCCTGACCCCCCGCTCGTCCCAATTAGTCACCGGGCCAGCTGCGGCCCCCTCGGCCCCCGCTGTGCCCACCCCACCCCGCTGCCGCCCCACAGGGCACCCGGTACCCCGCAGCATCCCTCCCCGTCCCCATGGCAGCCGCATCCTGTCCCCATGGCAACCCCTCCTGCCCACCCAGGGCGCCCCAAATCGCAGCCTGTCGTCCCTCCCGCCTCGACGCTCGGGAGCTGGAGCAGGAGCGTGTGTGCACGCGTGTGCAAATGGAGAGACGTGGGTGTGCAGGTGCACGTGTGCATGCGTGTGCATGCGTGTGCATGCGTGTGCGCGCAGGGATGTGGGTAAGCACAGGCTTGCGCGCCCCACCTGTGTTCATGTGTGGATGTGCACGGATGTGCGTGCCCGTGTGCGAGTGCAAATGCGTGTGCAAATGCATATCTGTGTGTGCATACACGCCCCTATGTAAATACACGTGTGTGCATGCATGTCCCTGCATGAATGCACACAGGCGTGAATGCATCTGTGTGCAAGTTCATGCACACGTGCCCCTGCGTGAATGCACATGTGTGTGCAATGTAGCTATGCGTATAAGTGCATACATGCACACCCGTGTGTCAGCGCACATGCGTGTGCACGCACCTGCACGTGTGTCTGTCTGTAAGTGCGTGCATACACACCCCTGCACACGCGTTTGAATGCTTGTGTGTGTAAGTGTGTGCATGCACGCCCCTGTGCGAACGCACACGCGCGTGTGTGCACCTGCATGGGCACGTGTGCAAGTGCATGCACGCATGCAAACACACGCTGACGCACGCGCAGCTGCACGCGTGTGCGTGCACGCGCACGCACACAGATGGGCGTGCAAGCTGTGTGTGCGTGCACATGTGTGCAACGCAGCCGGTCTCCGTGACAGCAGTGACACTCAGTGACCACAGCCCGAACTGCAGTGCCAGCCGTGGGGGACACGGGGGACACGGGTGGGCCGTGCCACCCACACCCAGCCAGTTAGACCCCAGCATTAATGAGCATTAATTACCCCACCATTAATGAGCACCCATTAATTCCCGTGCCCTAACGGTGGGGATTTTCCCGGAACAGCCCCGCAGACCCAATATATTGGGTTTTTAACTCAAAATTCAGTGTTTCCTGCAACCTGGAGCTACCAGCTCCACTGCAGAAAATCACCACTTGCAGCTGATGGAAAAAACCACCTTTTGGGGGGGAATTTAGCTCCAACCCCATTTCCCCAGGGATGCCCAGTTGGAAACTGGACAGAAAAGGGGTGTTACTGGGGGCGGAGTTACTTTGTCCCCCTGTCCCCACCCTTATGGGTCCGAGGTCTGACACCCTCCCAGTCCTGCTCCCACCCCACCAGCAGCCACCCTGCGTGGTGGGGGGGTGGAACAGAATACACTGGGCTGAGACCCAGCCACACTTCATCTCACCTCCTGGGTGGGTGGATACACTGGGCTGAGACCTGGCCACACTTCATCTCACCTCCTGGGCGGGGGGGATACACTGGGCTGAGACCTGGCCACACTTCATCTCACCTCCTGGGTGGGTGGATACACTGGGCTGAGACCCGGCCACACTTCATCTCACCTCCTGGGTGGGTGGATACACTGGGCTGAGACCCGGCCACACTTCATCTCACCTCCTGGTCATCTTAACTCTGGGGTGGGAGGAATATACTCTGGCTGAGACCCGGCCACACTTCATCTCACCTCCTGGGTGGGTGGATACACTGGGCTGAGACCCGGCCACACTTCATCTCACCTCCTGCTCACTAAGCCACGCAGGTGATGGTGCCAGGAAAGTGCTGTCCAAGCCGATGGAGGATGCTCAGCCCCCCAATGCCACTCCCCCCCCCCAATTTTTCACGCAGGGTCCCACCCCCAGCTGGAGGACACGGCCCCCCGTATCGTGGAGCACCCCACCGATCTCCTGGTCTCCAAGGGCGAACCGGCCACCCTGAGCTGCAAAGCCGAAGGTCGCCCGTCCCCGGCGGTGGAGTGGTACAAAGACGGGGAGCGCGTGGAGACGGACCGGGAGGACCCCCGCTCCCACCGCACCCTCCTCCCGGGGGGGTCCCTCTTCTTCCTCCGCATCCTCCACGGCCGGCGGGGGAAGCCCGACGAGGGGGTCTACGTCTGCGTGGCCAGGAATTACCTGGGGGAGGCCACCAGCCGAAACGCCACCCTGGAGGTGGCCGGTGAGTCCCTGGGCGGGGGGGGGGGGGGGGGGATTTTTTTTTGGGGGGGGGGGTTTGGTGTCACGGCTGAGCCCAGCTGTGGGGGGGTGAGGGACTGCAACCCCCCCGCCCCAAGGCCCAGTGCTGGTAAGTGAAAAGGGGTAAAACCAAGCGAAAATAGATGAAAAGGAGTGAAAAGAAATGAAAAGAAACAAAAAAAGGGGGGGGGGAATAATTGAAAATGAGTGAAAGTAAGGGAAAATGAGCGGAAGTAAGGGAAGATAGATGAAAATGAGGGAAAATAAGTTGAAAGAAATGAAAAGAAGTGAAAAGAAATGAAAAGAAGTGAAAAGAAAGGAAAATAACTGAAAATAAGTGAAAATAAATTAGGTGAAAATAACTGAAAATAAATTAAGTGAAAATAAATTAAGTGAAAATAATTGAAAATAAATTAAAATAAGTGAAAATAAGTGCAATAGATGAAAATAACGCCCCTGGTGCCCCCCCCAGCCCCTCACATGGCTCCGCTGGGCTGCGGCCGAGGCTCAGGGTCAGACCCAGGACTGGGATGGTGCTGGGCTTAAGTCCAGACCGGGCTTAGACCGAGATGTGAGCTTAGCTCAATCACCAGGTCTTGTCGGGGGGGGACACGACAACACTAAATTTGGGGGGTTACACCCCGCGCAGGGGGGGTCGGACCCAAGTCCTGCCGCCGTTAAGCGCAGCACCGCCACGCTGGGAAAAAGGGGAGGGGGGGGTGTCCCTGGCTCAAGGGGTGGGGGAGCAGAGGCAGGGCTGACGTCGTGCCCCCCAGTGCTGCGGGACGATTTCCGGCAGCCCCCCGGGGACGTGGCGGTGGCGGCGGGCGAACCGGCCGTCCTGGAGTGCGTCCCCCCCCGCGGCCACCCCGAACCCAGCGTCTCCTGGAAGAAGAACGGCGCCCGGCTCAGCGACAAGGACGAGCGCCTGACGGTGAGGGATACGGAGCGGGGGGTGTCCCCAAAACCAGGGGTGGGGGTGGGGGGTCCTGAGCCCCCCCGCCCCGGTTGAGTAGGGCTGCCCGGCAGATACGCGGTGGGAAGCTGATGTTGGCCAGCGCCCGCAAGAGCGACGCCGGCGTCTACGTCTGCGTGGCCACCAACGTGGTGGGGGAGAGGGACAGCGAGCCGGCCGAGCTGGTGGTCTTCGGTGCGTGGGGATGCCATTTTTGGGGTGTCGGGGGGGGGGGGGTGGTACCGTCCTGGCGGGACTGACGGCCGCCCCCGCAGAGCGCCCGGCATTTGGCAAGAGGCCCCTCAACCAGGCGGTGCTGGTGGAGGGCACGGCAGAGTTTCCCTGCGAGGCGGTGGGGGACCCCCGGCCAGCGGCTCGCTGGCGCAAGGAGGAGGGCGAGATGCCGCCGGGAAGGTAAGCGGTGGGTGAGGGGGCTGGCGCGGCGGGTGCCAGGGGAGAGGGGGGGGCCGCGGTGCAGCCGGGTGGCATTGCTACGTGCCGGCCTGGTGTGCCTGGAGCGTCTCGCAGCCTCGTTGCTCCCCGTCGCTTCCCCGTGGTACCGACTATCCCTACCGCATCCCATGCCTGTCCTCCGGCCTCGTCACATCCTGCATCCCCATCGCATCCCGTATCCCCATCACATCCCAATCCCCATCACATCCCAATCCCCATCACATCCCACATCCCCATCACATCCCACATCCCTGTAACATCCCAATGCCCATCACATCCCAATCCCCACCACATCCCAATCCCCATCACATCCCGTATCCTCACTGCATCCCACATCCCCTTGGCACCCTGCGCCCTTCCGGTGCCCCGGCACCCTGCCGGTGTGGCGGCCTCGTGGGGTCCCCCCAGGTGGGAGGTGCTGCCCGACAACACCCTGCGGATCAGCCGGCTGCGGGCAGAGGACGAGGGCACCTACACCTGCGTGGCCGACAACAGCGTGGGCAGGTCGGAGGCGTCAGGCACCCTCACCGTGCACGGTAAGGGGGGTCCCTGAGGGGGCACCCACGGGTGCCAGCGAAGCAGCCGGCAAGCCCTTTTCTCTGTGGCAGTGCCCCCCCAGCTCGTCACTGGGCCCCGTGACCAGACCGTCACTGCCGGCCAGAGCGTCACCTTCCAGTGCCAGAGCAGGGGCAACCCACCGCCCGCCGTGTTTTGGCAGAAGGAGGGCAGCCAGGTCTGTGTGTCCCCATTCCTGCCCCCGTCCCTGCCCCTGTCCCCATCCCTGTCCCCATCCCCATCCCCTTCCCTGTCCCCATCCCCGTCCCTGTCCCCATCCCCATCCCCATCCCCATCCCATGCCCATGCCAGTCCCCATCCCCATCCCTGTCCCCATTCCCGTCCCCATTCCCATCCCCATCCCATGCCCATGCCAGTCCCCATCCCTGTCTCCATCCCCATCTCCATCTCCATCCCCTTCCCTGTCCCTGTCCCCATCCCATCCCATCCCATCCCATCCCATCCCATCCCATCCCATCCCCATGCCTGTCCCCATTCCTGTCCCTATCCCATCTCCATCCCCTCCCCTGTCCCCGTCCCCATCCCCTCCCCGTCTCCATCGCTGTCCCCATCCCCACCCCACCCTTGTCCCCCTCCTGCCCCCCCTGCACTCAGCCGCCCTCTGCACCCCTCCCTCCCCCCCCAGACCCTGCTGTTCCCCAGCCAGCCCCCGCACCCCACCGGCCGCTTTTCGGTCAGCCCCGGCGGCGCCATCACCATCGCCGACGTGCAGCCCACCGACGCCGGCTACTACCTGTGCCAGGCCATCAGCGTGGCCGGCAGCGTCCTGGCCAAGGCGCGGCTGGAGGTGGCAGAGGGTAAGTCCCGCGTCGGCAGAGAACGGCCACGTTCGTTACACGAGTGGCACCGATCCCTGCCCCGAGGAATTCCCTTTTTTTTTTTTGTTTTGTTTTGTTTTGTTTTTTTTGGCCCGTAGCTGAGCACCCACTGCCGGCGATCCGTCGGGGTCCCGCTAACCGGACAGTGCTGCCGGCGGGGGCCACGGCGTGGTTGCCATGCTGGGTGGGGGGCGGTGACCCCCCGGCCAGCGTGGGGTGGCTGAAGGACGGGAGCGCGGTGGTGGGTGCCCAGCCCCGCGCCAGCCTGCTGCAGAACGGCACCCTCCAGATCACCGGCCTCCGGGTGAGCCGGCCGGGAGCGGGGGCGCAGGGCACCCACCCCCGTGGGCACCCATGGGTGGCACTGCGGGGGCAGGAGGGGTTCTGGGGGCGTGGGGGGGGGGGTGCCAGGGGGGTGGGTGCAAAGGGAGGTGAGTGTCAGGGGGGTGGGTGCTGAGCAGGGTGGGTGCTCAGGGTGGTTGGTGCTCGGGGGGGTGGGTGCTCAGGGCTGTGTGTGCTTGGGGGGGGTGAGTGCAAAGGGAGATGGGTGCTTGGGGGGGTGGGAACTCAGGGGGGTGGGTGCTCAGGGGGGTGGGTGCTCAGGGGGGTGGTGCAAAAGGAGATGGGTGCTTGAGGGGGTGGGTGCTCGGGGACGTGGGTGCAAGGGGTGAGAGGGGCAAAGGGTGGTGGGTGTAATGGGTGGTGGGTGCTCACGGATGTGGGTGCAAAGAGTGGTGGGTGCTCTGGGTGGTGGGTGCTCGGAGAGGTGGGTGCAAAGGGCAATGGGTGCTCAGGGCTGTGGATGCAAGGGGCGGTGGGTGTAAAGGGTGGTGGGTGCGAGGGTTGGTGGGTGCTCAGGGTGATGGGGCAGGAGCTCTTCCCCTCGCAGGTGACAGACTCCGGGCACTATGAGTGCGTGGCCACCAGCTCGGCAGGCGAGAGACGCTGGGGTGGCTCCCTGGAGGTGCAAGGTTGGTCACGGGGATGTCATTGCACCGGGGACACCATGGCACCGGGGACGAAACCACCCCACATCTCCATGCACCTCCACACAGATGAAGGATCCAGCCTCTCCCCACCATCCCCCAAGCCCGGCGTCCTCCCCAGGCCACCTTCCACCCCCGTGGTCACCAACGTCACCAAAACCAGCGTCACCCTGAACTGGAAAGCGAAGGAGGACAGTGGTGCCACCGATGCCACCTCCTACATTGTGGAGGCTTTCAGGTATCTCCGTGATGCACCCCACTGCAGGGGTGATGCAGTGTCGTGGTGCCACCCCACCACGGGTCACCTCTGTCCCCCGGCAGCCAGGCGGCAGGTGGCCCGTGGCAGACGGTGGCAACCGACGTAGAGGGTGAGACCCACACGGTGAGCGGCCTCGTCCCCGACACCGTCTATCTCTTCTTGGTGCGGGCGGTCAACGCCTACGGGCTCAGCGACCCCAGCGGTGTCTCGGAGCCCGTGTGCACCCAAGGTGAGACTCGTGGGGACGCTGGTGGAGGTGCCCATGGACCCACCACCCTTGGGTGCATCTTCACTTGGTGACACCAATGGAGGTGCCCATGGACCCACCACCCTTGGGTGCATCTTCACTTGGTGACACCAGTGGAGGTGCCCATGGACCCACCACCCTTGGGTGCATTTTCATTTGGCCATGCCAAAGGAGGTGCCCATGGACCCATCACCCCTGGGTGCATCCTCACTTGGTGATGCTGATGGAGGTGTCCACACACCAAACACCCTTGGGTGCTTCCCTGCTTTGTGACGTTGATGGAAGGGCCCATGCACCCACCACCCTTGGGTGCATCTCACTTGGTGACACCAATGGAGCTGCCCATGGACCTGCCACCCTTGGGTGCATTTTCATTTGGCCATGCCAAAGGAGGTGCCCATGGACCCATCACCCCTGGGTGCATCCTCACTTGGTGACACCAGTGGGGCTGCTCACGGACCCACCACCCTTGGGTGCATCCCTACCCGATGGTGCCGATGGAGGTGTGCACGGCCCCTCCACCGTCTCATGTTTTCGGCAGACGCCAGCCCCACACAGCAAGGGCCGGACCCCGAGCGGGTGCAGCGGGAGCTGGCGCAAGTGGCCGTGCACCTTCAGGAGCCCGTGGTGCTGCCGCTGGGCGCCGTCCGCCTCGCCTGGACCGTGAGTGCCGTGCCGCGCCGCGCCGTGCCGCGCCGTGCCGTGCCACCAGCACAGGGCTCCCAGTGCCGAGCATCCCCCCACCATTGCCCCCTCCCTTGCGTCCGCAGGTGGAGCGCCAAGCACCCTTCCTCGAGGGTTACCGGGTGCTGTACCGGCAGCGCGGTGGGCACTGGGAGGAGGCGCGGGCGGTGCGGGCGCCGGGGGAGCGGGGGGCCATGCTGACTGAGCTGCGGCGGGGCCGGGACTACGAGGTCAAGGTCCGACCCTACTTCCATCACCTCCACGGCCCCGACAGCGCCGTGCGCGCCCTGCGCACCCCCGAGGCGGGTGAGAGCGGGGATGTGGGGCGCGGCGGGGGTCCCGGGGTCGCCCTGGGGGGTGACACCACGTGTGCGTCTGTCCCCCCTCCCCGGTAGCCCCCAGCGCCCCGCCGCGAGCCGTCAGCGTAGACGGTAACGGCACCAGCGTCCGCATCTCGTGGCAGCCGCCGCCGCCGGCCGAGCAGAACGGCGTCATCCGCGATTACCGGGTAAGGGCTGGCGGCGGCGAGGCGGCGGCGTGTCCCCTGCATCCCCCACGACGCTGTGTCACGGCGTCCCTGCGAGTGTCCCCATCGGGTGTCCATCCCCCCCCCCACCCCCCCAGATCTGGTGCTTGGGCAACGAGAGCCGCTTCCACATCAACCAGAGCGTGGAGGGGACGGTGCTGGCGACGGTGCTGCGGGGGCTGGTCCCCGGCGTCCCTTACCGCGCTGAAGTTGCTGCCGCCACCGGTGCCGGCGTGGGAGCCCGTAGCGCTCCCGTCCCCATTCGCATCGGTGAGTCCCTCGTCACCGCCGCGCCGGGGGGTGGGGGGTGGCAGGGGTCACCCTGGCGCTGGGGACCGCTCCTCGCACCGCTGCGTCCCCCTCCCCCGTGTCGCCTGCAGACCCCCCGGCGGAGCGGGACGCGGGGCCGGCGGGTGGGAGCAGCGTGGCGGAGCGTTTGGCCGAGGTGGCCAGGCAGCCGGCCTTCATCGCCGGCGTCGGCGGCGCTTGCTGGGTCATCCTCGCCGCCTTTGCCGCTTGGCTCTACGGCCGCCGCCGGAGGAAGAAAGAGCTGAGCCACTTTGCCGGTACGGGGCGGGGGGGGGCTGCCCCTGGGGCTCCCCCTGACCCCACTCCAGCCCCCGTCACCCCACCTGCCACCCCTCGCTTTACAGCATCCTTCGCCTACACGCCCGCCGGTAAGCCTATAGGTGCCGCAGGGACCCGGCGTGGCCCCTCGCTGCCATCACCCCCACCTCTTTCCGCAGTCGCCTTCCCGGCTCCGGCACGCGGCAGCCCCAGGTAACCCCCCCGGTACCCTCCCCCCTCCCCGGGACCCTCATCGCCGACCCCCGGCACCCCTTCACCCCGTCTCCTCGCAGGGCCGCCGGCGGTGGTTACCCGTGGCTGGCGGACGCGTGGCGCGGCAGCGGCGTGGCCGGTACCGCCGGCTGCTTGGGGACCGCCGAGAGATACTACAACGGTGAGGGGCTCGTCGTGGGGACGGGTGGCTCGGGTTGGGGGGCGTCGCGGCCGACGCTGACGGGTGCCGGCCGCCCTCTGCAGAAGCCGGCATCACCCGTTACATCGCCCAGATGGAGCCATTTGGGGCGGGGGCCGGCGAGGGGCCGGTGTACAGCACCATCGAGGCGGGCGCCGAGGAGCTCTGCACCTTCCCCCGGCCGTTCTCGCAGCACGGGACCCCCCCCTGTGCCGGGGGGGTTCCCCTGCCGATGGATGCCCTGGCCCCCCAAGCGCCCCGTGGCCGGGCCGAGCATGGTAGGGCGGTGGGACGGTGGCGGGGGGACGACGACACAGAGGGGTGGCGGTGGCACGGTCCCCTCCCCGCAGCATCCTCCCCCCCCCACCCCGGCATCCTTCCTCGCCGCAGGGGCCAAAGGGAAGAAGCTGGGGCAAGTGGTGAAACCGCCGGCGGTGAGCTGGATGGAGCTGCTGCCCCCGCCGCCATCGGCCAGCGAGCTCAGCCGCTGCGCCCAGGAGGAGGAGGAGGAGGAGGAGGATGAAGAGGAAGAGGCAGCTGGAGGGTGAGTGTGGGGGCCGGAGGGGGGATCCAGGGCGTGCTGGTCCCAGCACCCGCCCCATGGCCCCCACCCCGCAGGTTGGGGACACAGGAGTGGTACCCCGGCGAGGATGTCCCCTGTGCCACCGCCGCGTCCTCGCCCGCCGCCTCCTCCGGCTGCCGGTCCACCGCCACGCTGACGCCATCGCCTCACGCCGCCGAGGACATCCCCCGCCTCCGGGACTTCGATAGCCCTCGCCTGCACCGGTAGGAGACGGGGAGATGGGCCTCGCTTGGTATGGATGTCCCATCAGGGTCTGGATGTCCCACCACAGTCTGGGTGTCCCACCACGATCCAGCCATGTTGTCACCATCAGGCCCTGGTGTGCCATCATGGTCTGGCCACGCCATTGGGGTCCAGATGTCCCATCGGGGTCTGGACGTTCCACTGGAGTCTGGATGTCCCATCATGATCCAGCCATGTTGTCATGATCCAGATGGACTGTGCCATCATGGTCCAGCCATGCCATCGGGGTCCAGATGTCCCACTGGGGTCCAGATGTTCCATCAGGGTCTGGATGTCCCACCATGGTCCAGGTGTCCCTTCATGATCCATCCATGTTGTCGCCATCCATCCCTGCTGTCCAGGTCGTGCTCTGGCCATGATGTCATGATCCATCCATGACGTGGTGGGCTGGCTGCGGTGTGACAATCCAGCTGTGCTGGCGTGATGTGGCTGCGCCCTCACGAGCTGGCTGAGGCTTTGCCATCCAGCTGTGCGGCTCTTCCAGAATCCAGCGGTGCCGCTGCAATCCAGCTGTGCCGTTGCAACCCTGGCGTGCCACTGCAATCCAGCTGTGGCATCAGGGGCCAGCTGTGCCACTGCAATCCAGCTGTGCTGCTGCAATCCAGCTGTGCAGCTGCAAACTAGCAGTGCTGGCAACCCAGCTGTGATGTGCCCCAGCTGCACAGCTGCAACCCAGCTGTGCGCTTGCAATCCAGCTGGGCAGTTCTTATCCAGCTGTGCCATCGCAACCCAGCTGTGCAGCCGTGATCCAGCTGTGGCCCTTCCGCCCAGCTGTGGCCCTTCCGCCCAGCTGTGTCGCTGCACTCACCCGGCTGCCCTTTGCAAGCCCAGCTGTGCCCCTGCCATCCAGCTGTGCCCCTGCCACCCAGCTGTGCCCCTGCCATCCAGCTGTGCCCCTGCCACCCAGCTGTGCCACCACCACATGCCTTCCCCCTGCTCTGGCACGGCACAGCACCAGGGAAGTCGTGCCAGCACCGTGGTGGTCACTGAGCCCCCCCACTCCCCACCACCCCCAGGCTTCACACCCCCCCCCCTCTTTGCCAGGAGACCCCCCCACGGCGCCGGCACCCCCTCACGGGTACCCAGCCCCCCGCCAAGTCCGGACGCCAGTGAGGGCCACCCGCCCCGAACCCGCCGCCCCCCCGGCACGGGTGAGCCCCGAGGGGGGTGTTTTGGGTGGGAGGGGGGCTGCTGGCTGGGGGGGGGGCCTGACACTGCCTTCACCCCAGGGAAAACCCGCGGGGAGACCCCGAAAAGTCGCCCGAAGCCCAAATGTAGCCGCTACCGCCGGGAAAAGCAGCCGGGAGGTGAGTGGGGCGGGGGGAAGGGGGGGGGGTCAAGGTGGGGGTGTCCGGGGGACCTCAGCCCTCTCCTCCCTCTCCGCTGCAGACCTGCCACCGCCGCCGCTGCCGCCACCAGGCGAGACCCCCGGCCCCTCGCCGGAGCAGGAGCCGAGCGGGGCCGAGCGCAAGGTCGCCCATCGCCCACCCCGCGGCGGTAAGCCGGAGCCACCGGCCACGTGCCGAAGGTGTTGGGGAGGGCAGGGGTGTCGCCACCGAACCCCGACCGCGTCCCCTGCCTTGCAGACGAGGCCGTCCCCTACGGCAAACCCTCCTGCCTGCCCCGAGGGCAGGTGTCCGGCAGCTGCTCCACTACGGGCAGCGTCTCGTCCCGCGGCTCCACCGGCTCCCGCGGCCACGGCTCGGGGCGCAGCCGGACGCCGGGGGATCGTGGTGAAGGGACCGGCCATCGCCGTCGCCCGGGCCCCCCGTTTTCCTGCCCGTCGCAGGAGAAGCGATGAAACGGAGGGCGAGACGGTGTGAGGGTTGGGGACGCGGGGATGGGGACGTGGAGGGGATGGGGGGGGATGACCTTTAATTTCTGAGTGGCACCATGTAAAGAGGGTCGCGCAGAGACAGCGGCCGGCGGGCGGCAGCGCGAGGGGGGGGATGAGGATGAGAGGGGTGGGACAAGGACAGTCAGGATGGACAAGGGTGCTCGGGAGGGACGAGGATGCTCAGGAGGGACGAGGACCCTGGGGCCAAGCACATTTGGGAGGGATGAGGATGCTGGGGAGGGATGAGGATGCTGGGGAGGGATAAGGAGGAGGGTCAGGTGGGGCAAGGACCCTGGGGACAAGGACAGTTGGGAGGGATGAGAATGCTGAGGAGGGACAAGGATAGCTGGGGGGGATGAGGAGGGTTGGAAGGGATGAGAACTGTTGGGGGACGAGCAGACGTGGGAGGGACAAGGACACTGTGGTGGGATGAGGGTGCTGGGGAGGGACAAGGAAGGTTGGGGCACAAGGATGGTTGGGGGGATGAGGACACCGGGGAAGGACGAGGTTGCCTGGGAGGGACAAGGACAGTAGGGAGGGACAAAGAGGATGGGGATGAGGATGGCGGAGAGGGATGAGGAGCCTTGCAGGGGGACAAGGACAGTGGGGCAGGATGAGGATGCTCAGGAGGGAGGAGGACCCTGGGGATGAGGAGGGTTAGGAGGGACGAGGACACTCCGGGAGGGGCACAAGGACATTCAGGAAGGACAAGGTGGCTTGGGAGGGATGAGGACACTTGGGAGGGCCAGGGATGGTTGAGGTGGGACAAAGATGCTGAGAAAGGACATGGATGGTGAGGCAGGACAAGGACAGTCAGAAGAAATGAGAACGGTCAGCGGGGATGAGGACAGTCAGGGGACAATGACCCTGGGGAAGGACAAGGACACTTGGGATGGACAATGGTGCTTGGGCTGGACGAGGATGGTTGGGGGCACAAGGATCTGGGGAAGGAGGAGGACACTGGGGAGGGATGAGGACATCTGGGGAGGATGAGGACAGTGGGGATGGGTGAGCAATTTGGGGAGGGATGAGGAGGCTGAGGAGGGGTGGGGACACTGGGGAGGGATGAGGACACTGAGGGAAGACAAGGACACTCGAGAAGGAGGGACACCTGCCCACTGTGGTGCCACCCACCCTTCGGGGGTGGCTTTTGCTAGCAAAGGGCCCCTTTTTGGGGAACCGCTTAATAAAGCTGGATTTTAGCTGAGCCGAGGGCACTCTGGCCTTGCTGCGTCCTACGCCCCGGGGACCGCTGCGCTCCTGTCCCTCCTGTCCCCGGCTCGCCGCCCACCCTGGCCCAGGGGCTGCCACCCCCCATCCCGCAGCCACCTGCAAAGAAAAGGGGACTTTTATCAGCACCTCACACCGGGCAGCAGCCTGCACCGCCCCCGGTGCCCATCACCCCGGCATCGGGGCACCACTCACCGTGCTGCGGGACGCCCACGGCCGCCTCCGTCCCTGCTCTCTGCGGGACCCCCAGTGCTGTCCCCCAGTCCCAGGCAGGGATGGGGACCCCGGGTGAGAAGACCCCGTCCAAGGGTGATGGTGGTGGTGAGGGACCTGCTGGGGACGAGGCAGCAGATGGTGGCATCACCGTGGTGTCACGACGGGGCCACCTTCCCCAGGGAGGTGACGAAGCTTGGGGTCAGAGGGGGGGTCCGGGGACGCTTCGCTCACCCCCGTAGCCCCCATCGGTGTCCTCGAGGCTGAAGCAGAGGCCATCGACGGCCACAGCCAGCGCCCGGGCGAAGCTGGCGTCCAGGAGGAAGGAGCCATCGCAGGAGCTCACCAAGCTGCAGCGGGCGCTGGCGAAGTTGTCCTCTGAGACGGACCCCCAGCCGTTCAGCAGCGACCCCCCCGGGGAGCCCCTCGTTGCTGGCCGCTCTTCCTCCTCCTCCTCCTCTTCCTCCTCCTCCTCCTCGCCCAGCTCGGAGGCTGGTGGCCCGTAGATGTAGCCATAGGTGTGCAGCGGCGAGAAGGACCGTGGAGTGGTCGGTGCCGGGGGGCTATGGGGAACACGGTGGGGATGCCGCTGGCACCGGGGGGTGCTGCCCCCACAATGGTGTCCTGCAGGGGGATGGGGTGTACCTGGGGCAGATGGTGTCCTGGTCCATCTCCAGGTCCTCAGCCACCCGCTCTGGTGTGAGGACCCCGTCGCTGAGCACCGGTGAGAGGCGACCAGGGAGCAGGGACCTGTCCCTTGGGTGCCTGGTGGCCGGGGACGTGTCCTTGGGGTACCTGTTGCCCAAGAACATGTCCCTGCGGTGACCAGTGACTGGGGACGTCTCTTCGGGGTGCTTGGTGACTGGGGATGTGTCCCTTGGGTGCCTGGTGGCTGATGACACGTCCTCAGGGTACCTGGTGATCAGGAACATGTCCCTCGGGTGCCTGGTCACCAGTGATGGGTCCCTGGGGCACCTGGCAGCCAGGGACACGTCCTTGGGGTACCTGGTGACCAAGAATGTGTCCTGGCAGTGACCGGTGACTGGGGACATCTCCTCAGGGTGCCTGGTGATGGGGGATGTGTCCCTGGGGTGCCTGGCATCTGGGGATGTGTCCTTTGGGTACCTGGTGGCCAGAAATGTGTCCCTTGGGTGCCTGGTCACTGGTGATGGGTCCCTGGGGCACTTGGTGGCCAGGGACATGTGGGGGTACCTGGCGGGTGGGAATGTGTCCCTGTAGTACCTGGTTGCTGGGGACTTCTCCTTGAGGATCCTGGTGACTGGGGACATGTCCCTTGGGTGCCCACTGGCTGGGGACATGTCCTTGGGGTGCCTGGTGGCCGGTGACATGTCCCTCTGGTGCTTGGTCACCGGTGATGGGTTCCTGGGGTGCCTGGTGGTTGGGGACATGTCCTTGGGGTACCTGCTGCCCAGGAATGTGTCCCTGCGGTGACTGGTGACTGGGGACATCTCCTCAGGGGGACTGGGGACTGGGGACATGTCCCTGGGGCACCTGGTGACCAGGGATGTGTCCTCAGGGTGCCTGGTGACCAAGATTGTGTCCCTCTGGTGCCTGGTGGCTGGTGATGGGTCCTTGGGGTGCCTGGTGGCCAGGAACATGTCCTTGGGGTGCTCAGTGACCAGGGACATGTCCCTGGGGATCCCATTGACCGAGGACATGTCCTTGGGGCGTCTGGTGACCGGGGATGTGTCACTGGGGCTCTCAGTGACCAGGGACACATCTCTGGGGATCCCATCGTCCAAGGACATGGTGACTGGGGACATCTCCCTGGGGATCCCATTGACCAAGGACATGTCCTTGGGGCACCTGGTGACCAGGGACATGTCTCTGGGGATCCCGTTGACCGAGAACATGTCCTTGGGGCGCCTGGTGACTGGGGACATCTCCCTGGGAATCCCATTGACCGAAGACATGTCCTTGGGGTGCCTGGTGACCTGTGACATGTCCCTGGGGCTCTCGGTGACCCTGGGGCAGGCGGTGGCTGGGGACCTGCAGGTGCCAGGGACACGGTGGGTTTTGCAGCAGGGGGTTGGGGTGCAGGGCACCCACCTGCGTCCCCAGGGTGGGGACACCCAGACTTACCGGGTCACCGGCGGGTGCCAGGCGTGGGGTGGCCTCGGGGGTGTCACTGGTGACCCGGTGACAGCAGAGGCCAGCGAGGCGCTGCCCCGCCGCGGTTTTGGGGAGCTGAAGACCGGCAGCTGCCGTGGGTCCTCCCCGTCCAGCACGGCGGTGATGGTGGTGTCGGTGTCACCGTCACGTGCCCTCTTCCGCGGCCACCCAGCTGACAGCCCAAAATCCGTCCCCCACTCACCTCCGCCCCCGGTGATGGGGCCGGGGCCACCCGTGATCACCGGGGTGCTGTGCACTTGGTGCAGCTCTGCGTGGGGCGACACCGAGCCGTGAGCCACCTTCCCGCTGCCCCCTCTGCTCCCCCCACCGCCCATACCCACCTCTCTTGCGGACACGCTCCCAGGGTGCCGGGTTGGGGGTGCTGGGTGAGGTGCGCACCCCAGGGTGCCCCCCACCGCAGTACCCGGTGTCCCCAAGGGGCGGTGGGTGCCCCCCACGGAGGCTGCTGCGGTTGGGGGGCGTGGGGGGGCCGAGGCTCGGCGACTCCAAGGACAGGGCTGGAGGGGACAGAGAGGCCAGGGCACCCATGGGTGCTGAGCTGGGTGTCCCTTGTCCCCTGTGTCCTTGGCTCTGTCTGTCCCCCGATCCCTGCCGCCTGCAGAAGGGTCCCACGGGAAGGGGGGGGGCACACAGGCGGGGGTCCCAGGGATAGGGTGAGGGTCTCGGTCACCCTTTGTTGGTCCCATAGCACCCATGGGGGGTCCCAGGCACTGGGTGGGGGTCCCGTAGCAGTGGGTGAGGGGTCCCATGGAACTGGGTGGGTGTCCCAGGGCACCGAGTGGGGGGGTCCCATTGGGACAAGTGGGTGTCCCAGGGCACCCTGTGGGAGGGTCCCCTGGCACTGGGGAGGGGTCCCAGCCCCCTGGGGCTCACTGGAGGGGTGGGGGTCCCTGCCATCGCTGCCCAGGAGCCGGCTGCTGAGGCTGCTGCTGCTGCTGAGGTTTCGGGGGTCACAGCCGGGTTTCCAGGGGCCACCGAGCCACGGCGAGTCACTAGCCACCAGCCTGCGGGGCAAGGGGTGCCATCAGGGCATCCCACCCCCACCACAACAGAGGCTCCCCCCCCGCCACGTCCCCCACCCCACATCCACTCACCTGCGGCGAGCCGCGGCGTCCTGGCTGGCGCGGCGCTGGCAGAGGAGGAGGAGGAGGGCGAGCAAGGCCAACCAGAGCAGCGAGCCGGTGGCCGCGATGACAGCGGGCTGCCGCAGCACCTGTGCCACCCCGGTGCTCCCTGCCGTCAGCCCTGCAAGCGTCCCACCAGCGTCACCCCCGTGCCACCACCCGGACCCCCCGCCTGCGCCCCACCTCGCTCCCCATCCCCTACCCAGGATGCCGCAGGTGGTGTTGCTGGGCACCCCCAGCCCTGCGCTGTTGAAAGCTGCCACCCGGACGCAGAATTCGGCCCCGGGGCCTGGGAGGAGGGTTTCCAGGTGACGGGTGCCTCCATCCACCGTTCTGTTGGTGGGGTGCTGCCAGCCCTCGCCCATTGACCAGACCTGGTAAGCACCAAGAGGATGGTCCCCCTTAGATGAATCCCCTTGATGGATCCTCTTTGATGGATCTCTCCTGAATGGACCCCTTTGGATGAACGCCCCTAGGATGAACCCCCCCCCTTGGATGGACTCTCTTAGATGAATCCCCTTGATGAACCCCTTTTGATGAGCCCCCTTGGGTGAATGCTGCTGGGATGAACACCCTTGGATGGGCCCCCTTAGATGAGTCCCCTTGATGGATCCCCACTGATGGACCCCTCTTGGACAGATGCCTTGGATGACCCCTTTAGATGGCTCCCCTTGATTGAGCCCGCTTGGATGGACCTCCTTGGTTTAGATCCACTTGGATGTCCCTCTTCTTTACATTGACCCCCTCAGATGGATCTCCTAGGATGGACCTCCACCTTGGTTGACCCCTTTTGGATGGACCCTCTTTGGCCAGAAGTCCCCCAGTCCCCCCCCCTCCCAGTCACCCCAAACCTTGTAGCCCCGGATGATGCCATTGTGGGCCTCAGGAGGAGGTGGCTCCCAGCTCACGACCACGGTGCCGTTCCCCATCTCAGCCTGGCCCACGGTGACGTGCTGAGGCGCCGCGCTTGGCACTGCCGGGATAGTGGTGCTGAGACTCCTGGGACCCCCAGCTGATCCCCCCATCCTCCACCCGGGCATCCCTGGGGGCACCCCACCCCAAACGCACCTTCCTCGGGTATCCAGAGGTGCCTGCTGTTGCTGTCCAAGCCCTGGGTTCCTCCAGCGTAGGGTCGGACCTTGAACTCATACTTGTAGCCCCTGCGGAGTGCGGGGATGACGGTGCTGAGCAACCCGCCCGCATCGTGCTGGACCCAGGACGTGCTGGCAGGGAGCAGGCAGCGGTACAGCACCACGTAGCCCTCCGGCACCGGCGCCAGCGTCAGCATCTGGAGGGGATGGGGGAAGGGTTACAGGGCATGGTGGGACACAGACAGGACATGGGGATGGAGCTCCAGCCTCATCCCTAAGTCCCATCCCACCCCTCCGGTGGGAACGTCCCCAGATCACACCAACCCGCCAGCGGAGGTGGACGGCGGCAGCAGGCAGCATGGTGCCGTTGTCCAGGTGCAGCCGCACGGCCAGCAGGTCCTGTGGCGCAGCCTCCCACCGGCCCGTCGGCAGCCGGTCTGTGGGGCAGAGGAAGGCTAACAGCAGTGCCGGGCAGGACCAAGGTCCCCCAGCACCTGCCCAGGCACCTGCCTCAGATACCCATGCCTGGAGACCCTGATGTCTCCCTTGAATGGACCCACTCAGATGGACCCCTGGGATGGACCCCTCTTGGATGGACGCCCTTGGACGGACACCCTTTGATAGATCTGTCTTGGATGGACACCTCTCGGATGGACCTTCTTTGATGGAGCCCATGATAGACTTCCATTCATGCATCCCTCTGAGATGGACCTTTTGGATGGACGCCTCGTGTTGGATCTGAGATGGACCCCCTTTGGAAGTACCCCTTTTAATGGACCCTCTTTGAATGGACCCCCTTAGATGACTCAGTTGGATGGACCCTTTTTGGATGGATTCCCTTGGATAGACCGCCTTGGATGGATGTCCTTGGATGGACCCCTGTGGATGGACTCCCCGTGGATGGACTCCCCTTGGATGACCTCCTTGGATGGACCCCTCTTGGACAGAACCCCCTTGGACAGACTCCTCACGGATGACCTCCTTGGATGACTCTCTTGGATGAACCCCATTGGATGGACCCTCTTAGATGGCTCCCCTTGCACAGACCCCCAGGTGGCCCCAAGTGCCCGTGGTGGTGGAGGCCCCAGAGGTCCCATCACTGACCCTCCACGTGGAGGCGCGCGGTGGCAGCAGCGGTGCCCAGCTGGCTCTGTGCCGTACACACGTAGGTGCCAGCGTCGGCGGGCGTCACAGCGTAGAGGCGCAACGTGTTCTCCTGGTCCACCTCATGCCTGCGGGTCACCGGCTCTCCATCAGCCCCATCACCGCCCCATCCCGGGGATGGGACACCTTCACCCTGCCACCACCTACCTTCCCCAGGGCAGGTCCCCGCGTTCCTTGTGCCACTGCACCCGCGGCGCTGGGTCACCTTGGGTGCCGCAGCCCAGCTCCACGGCGCTGCCGGCCACCACCACGGTGTCACTCGGGCGCCGCACGATGGTCGGCTTCTCTGCAGGGGGGGACATCGAGGACGTGGCACCAGGACCAGGCGAGATGTTTCCACCACCCACGGGACACCCTTGGCTTACCCAGGACGGAGACATGGGCGCCCCGGCTCTCCCTCTCGCCCGCCGCATTGGCCGCCACGCAGACGTAGAGCCCGGAGTCGCTCCGTCGCGCCGGTGCCACCCGTAACTTCCCGTTGGTGACCACGTACCGGTCACCGGTCAAGTCCAAGGTCACCCCGTCCTTCTTCCAGGTGACACGGGGTTCGGGGTGCCCCGAGGGGGGGACGCAATCCAGCTCCAATGCTTGCCCGGCCGTGGCCACCAAATCGCCTGGGTGCAGGCGGAAATTGTCCCGCAGCGCTGCGGTGGGGAGGGGACACCACGGCTGGGGTGGGGGCAGGATTTTTTGGGGTGTCATCGTCCCCCCCCCCCTCCCTCCCCCCCCCCCCATCCTCCCCACGGGGTGTCCTTACCAGCTGCAGTTTGGGGTGCCGTGGCCGTGCCGGGGGGGTGGCAGCCTGTGGGGTGACACATAGGCCGTGGGGATGGCGGTGGGTGCACCGAGCGGGCACGGGCTCAGCCCTGATTTGGGGGGGGGGAGGGCAGATTTAAGGGTGTTTTGCCCTCCCAGGGGCCGTGCTCACCTCCGCGGCGCAGCGCGGCGAGGCAGAGCCCCAAGCCCAGCGCAGTCACCCAGCCGCCCGCCATGCCGGCCCCAGCTAGCCTTCCCGCTTCCTCCCTAAATCCCGGTCCCTCCCCGCCAGCACCGGGGCTGGATCCGGCTCCGGATGGGGGGGGACAATAGCCGGACGCGGGGGCCGGGAAGTGCCGGGGGGGGGGGGGGAGATGGACATAAACAGCTCGGCCAAACCACAGCGGCGGGAGCGCCCGGTTGTGGTGGCACCGGCAGCACCCAGAGGCAGGGGGGCTGTGGACACCGTCGTTTTACAAATTTAATGAATCAGAAGAAATTCCCCCCTCCCCCCCCCCGCCACGTTCAAAGGAAGAAGAATTAAGAAGAAACAAGTTCTCAGCTGGGGACACCTTCAGTAGGGACCAGAGTGAACGGTCCAGGGTCTCCTGAGCTTAAATTTGGGTGCCAGCAACATGCGTCGAGCTCGTCCAGCCTCAGCTGTCGCCCACCTCTCGTGTGCGTCCCCCCACCCTGGGGCGGGGGGGGTGGCACCCTGTCCCACAAAGACACCCAAGGGTGCCGCTGCCGGCCGGGTAGTACGTTTAGTTTATTGGTTAGTAGCGCACCCTGAGCACCCCGGGGTGCCCCGGCACCCACCCCGGGCACCCTGGGGCCCGGCTCGCTCGGCCGGCCACTCTCCGGTTTTCACCCTAAACCTATTTTCCGGGAAGGCCTGGGGGAGAGGCGATGGCGCGCGCCCCAAATCTGGGGGATTTTCACAGAAAATCCAGACGTGGCGGAGGGGCGGCGCTCGGGCCGGGGGTTTGAGCCCACGTGTAGGGGACGGTGCAGCCAGGGAGCTGGGGGCAGGAGGGACCCCCCCCCACCCCCCCCCAGTTCAGGTCTCCTGTGCGCGCGGGTCTGCGCCACGGCGGGTGTACGCGGCACTCTTGCACACGCGAGGTGCGGGTGCGCGCTGTGTGCGTGCTCCTGGCGCCCGTGCACGCTCCATGCACAGTCTTATCCGCACGCTGCGTGCACGCTCCTTCCGCGTGCTCCATGCACGCCCTCTGCGTGTTCCCTCCTCACACTCTTTGCACGCTTGCTGCATGCTCCGCGCTCGCTCTCTCTGCATACTCACGCTCTCTGCACACTTCTTGCACACTCGGAAAGCACTCCAGATCCTGGCACGTGCTCCCTGCAAATGCCATGCACAGTCTTACCTGCACGCTCCACGCACACTCTCTGCACACTCCGTGCACGCTTTCTCCACGTGCTCTGCGCACGCTCTCTCCACACAATCCGTGCAGTCTTAGCAGCACACTACGTGCGTGCTCTCTCTTGCACGCTCTGTGCGCTCTCTCTTTGCTCATTGCACGCACACTCTCTGCACACCCTCGTGCATGCCCTCTTGCACCCTTTGTGCACGGTCCAGGTACGCTCTGTCCACACGCCCCGGTCACGTCCTCTCGCACGCTCGGTGCACGCTCTGCACGCTCCGTGCGTGCTCTCTCCACACATTTTGTGCACGCTCTCTCTGCGCCCTCTCTGCGTGGCAACCCTGCACGCGCTGTGTACGCTCTCTCTGCGTGCTGCGAGCACGCCTTCTTGCACGCTCTGCGCACACCCTCTCTGCTCGCTCTGTGCACGCTCGCTCTGCGCTCTACGTGCACGGTCCCTCTGCACACTCTATGTGCACGCTCCGTGCGTGCTGTCTCTGCGCTCTCTCTGCATGCTCCCTGCGCGCTTTCTCTGTGCGCTGCGTTCACGTCCTCTTGCACGCTTCGTACTTGCTCTCTCTGCACGCTGCACGCACTTTGCTCTCTCTGCGTGCTCCGTGGGTGCTCTCTTGCTCGCTCCGTGCGTGCTCTCTCTGCACGCTCTGCGCACGCCTTCTTGCACGCTCTGTGCACTGCGTGCGTGCTCTCTTGCACGCTCCCTGATTGTTCTCTCTGCGCAGCACGTGCACTCTGCTCTCTCTGCATGCTCCGTGCGCGCCCTATCGGCACGCTCTGTGCACACCTTCTTGCACACTCCGCGCGCTGCCTGCGTGCCCTCTTGCGCGCTCCCCGATTGCTCTCTCTGCACGCTGCATGCACTCCGCTCTCTCTGCATGCTCCGTGCGCGTCCTCTTGCTCGCTGCGCGCACGCTCTCTCTGCACGCCTTGTACACGGCCTCTTGCACGCTCTCTCCGTGCACTCCCGGCAAACACGCGCGCTTTCCGCACGCTCCCTGCACGCTCGTCCCGGCAAGAAAGCCATGAAAGCGACGCCCCAGGAAGGCGGGGGACGGAAGAGGGGAGCTCCGGGTGGGATCAATAGCAAATTAGTGACTTTACGCCCAACCACACGATGCCCGGTGGCGGGAGCGGGGCCGTGGCGATGTCCCCGCTCGCTTGCCGCCGCCGAAACGCGCACGTGTCCCCCCCGGCTCAGGCGCTGATCTCCACGGCGTTGACCTCCTCCTGCTCGCGGATGACGTGGACGCCAGCAGTCCGCAGCAGCCGCGGGGCACCGCGGGAACGGGCCGGCGAACCCGGCGGCGACCTGTGCGTCCGCGTCGAGGCGGGTGAGCGAGCTGGCGAGCGATGGTAACGACGAGTCGAACGCCCCACCGGTCCCGGAGAGCGACCCGCTGCCGGTACCGGCGAGCTGGCGTAACCCGGTTCGACCGCGCCGCGGGGTTCGGGCGGCGAATCCTCCTCCGCCTCCGGTGAGTCCTGCCGAAAGCCAAGGGCAGACGAGTGTGCCGAGCGCGCCGGACCTGGCACCACAGCGCGAAGCCGGCACGCTACCGGCCGCTCACCTTGTCCTTGAGGATGTACAAGGCCACCGGGTTTTTGCGCTCGTGCTCGCCGCTTCGCGGGATGCCCTCGGCTGCGTGGAGGCAAGGCGTTGCTTACCGTGCCGGTGGCGTCGGCGTCCCCCAACCCGCCGCCACCGCGCCGGGGCCGGCACTCACCCTCGTGCTTCAGACGGTCCTCGTCCTGCTCAGTGTATTCAGAGGCCGGTTGCGTCTCCGCTTGCCGCTTCTCCCTGGGGAAGGGACAGGGGATGGGGCAGCACCGGCACCGCGGGGCGGGGAACTGCGGTGCTGCGGTGAGGGAGAGGTGGGGTGGGAGAGGAGAAATGGATCAAGGCAGGATGGGATGGGATGGGATGAGATGAGATGGGACGGGACGGGATGGGATGGGATGGGATGGGATGGGATGGGATGGGATGGGATGGGATGGGATGGGATGAGGTGAGGTGAGATGAGATGACGTGACATGACGTGACATGACGTGACATGACGGGACAGGAGAGATGGATCAAGGCATAGGATGGGATAGGATAAAATGAGATGATATGATGAGATGAGACTGCATGGGATGGGACTAAACAGGATGAAGCAAGACGGGACAAGATAAGACGGGATGGGTCAAGACAGGATGGGATGGGATGGGGATGGGGATGGGGATGGGATGGGGATGGGATGGGATGCGGATGGGATGGGGATGGGGATGGGATGGGATGAGGATGGGGATAGGATGGGTATGGGATGGGATGGGATGGGATGGGATGGGATGGGATGGGGATGGGGATAGGATGGGGATGGGATGGGATGGGATGGGATGGGATGGGATGGGATGGGGATGGGATGGGGATAGGAGATGGGGATAGGATGGGGATGGGGATAGGATGGGGATGGGATGGGGACAAAATGGGATGGGATGGGATGAGGTGGGATGGGATGGGACAAGACAGCATAGGACAAGATGGGACAGGAACACCCTTTGGCTCCTGTGTTACCCCCAGCCGTACTTCTTGGAGGGTTTCCAGCAGGCACAAACTGTCACCAGGGTGACGAGGAGGAAGATGCCACCTGTGGAGAGGATGATGTAGAGGGAGCTCCGGCCTGGGAGAGAGGAATGAGGGGGGACAACCCCCCCAGAATTTTAGCTGGCAGCATCTGCAAGGGATGGCCAGCCCTGGGGGTGTGGGAGGGGGGAACGGGTGGCTCACGGTAAACAGTGAGCTTCACGGGGACACTGCGGCCATGGCTGATGGGGTTCTCCACCAGGCAGCTGTAGACATCGTCATCAGCCATGAGGACGCGGGTGATGGTGAGGATCTTCTGGTCGGGGGAGAGGAGCAGGCGGGAATCGTTGCTCAGCGGCCGCCCGCCCTTCAGCCAGGTGTAGGTGGGCTTGGTGCCGTTCTCATGCGAGCAGTTGAGGGTGAAGAACTCGCTGAGCTCCAGCACCGTCGAGGAGGCCACCAGCACTTGCGGCTTCGATATGGGGACTGTGGGCAAGCAGGGGAACCAGGCTGATGCCACGTCTTGGGGAATGGATGGGCCCAGGGGATGGGAAGGGGGACATCGAAACCCCACTGGGGACATAGCCTGGAAGCATGGGGGGGTTGAACCCCCAAAACCATCTCCCGGTTGGAGAAAGCCCTCCCAAAAAGTGGTCGGGGAAGGGGTCTGATGGAGAACTCAATCTCCACCAGACGTCCTTCTTGCACTTACTGTCCACGGTGAGGTTGATGGTCTTCTCGCCAGTGAAGGTGTCATCGGTGATGGACACCTCCACCTCGTAAGCGCCTTCATCGGCCAACTGCAAGGGGCTGATGAGCAACGAGCCGTTCTCCAGCACCCGGATGCGGTCGCGGTAGTCGGGCCGCAGGTTGCCGATGATCTCGGTGCCGATGGACTGGACGACGGTGACGGGTTTGTCACGCTTCAGCTGCCACTTGACCACCGGCTTGTCGGCACTGGCGCTGGCGTAGCGCACCGACAGCAGCGCCGCTTTGCCCGCCGTGCCGCGGACCAGCGGCGTGGGGCTGGTGATGTTCACCCCTGACAGCAGACCTTGGGGTGGGGAGAGACAATGGGGTGGTGAGTCCGGGCAGGTCTCCTGGTCCTCTGGGCCCAGAGAAAAATGGGGAACCCCCTCCCGGAGCTGTGCTGAGCACCCCCAAAACACTTCATCCGTGCCGGGATGCACAAGCACCGTGCAAGCTGGCTGTTTGCATAACCCTTTGCAAAAATGCGTGTGTCGCCCCAAAAAGTGCACGGGGGGGGGGAGTGGGGGGGGGGAGCCCTCCTGCAGCCAAGTCAACACAACACTTTGCAAAAATGCATGCACCACCTCCAAAATTAAATTGGGGGCGGGAGCGCTCTTGCAGCCGAGTCAACGCGATAATTTGCAAAGATGCACGCCTTGTCCCCAAAAATTGCGTCGGGGGGTGTGGGAGCCCTCCCACGGCTGGGTCGATGCAACGTTCTGCAAAAATGCATGTATTACCCCCCAAAATGTGCGGGGGGGGGGGCACGGGAGCTGTCTTGCAGCTGGGTCCATGCAACCGTTTGCAAAACTGCATGCATCGCCCCAAAACCTGCAGCGCTTGTGGGAGCGCTCCCGCAGCCGGGTTGCTTCAGCCCTTTGCAAAGACGCGTGCATCACCCCCAAAACTGGGGGGGGGGGGGGGGGCAGGATTTTTGCATCCCACCCCCAGGCCTGTTGGATACTCCGGTCCAGCCAACCCACCCCCCCGCTGCAAACCGCATCACGGGGGGTGGTGCACGTGCATCGCTCCTCGCCGCTGGTTTTAAGCCAAAAAAAAGGCAGGAAAAAAGTGAAAAAAAAAAAAATTTTTTTTGGAGGGGTGACACCCCAAAAGAACCTTTCTCCCCAAAACGCCGCAGCCTCATCCCCCCCCTTGCCTGCCCAGGGGTCCCGTCCACGAACCCCCATCCGGATGCTGTCATCCGACGGCGAACAAACCCCGTATTGAAGGGGGTGGCGGGGGGAGAGTGGGAAAACCAGCTGGGGAGGGCAAAGCGGGAGCAAGAAAGGCTTTAAACAAGCCCGAAAAGTCATGGGACCTATTGGTATGCAGCGTCCGTCCGTCCATCCTCCCCGGCAGCACGGAGCTCAGCCCTGACAACATGCCCCGACCTGAAAAATTTAGGGGACCCCCCCACAGGGAAAACCCAGGCATGGGGTGGGGATGTGGTTTTTAATGCATCGTTGCGCCCCAAAAATCCCCCAAATGCTGCTCTTTGACCAGTTCTTCCCTTTTTTTAAACCGATTGCTAATTTTTTCACCACTCCGGGTAATAATTTTGGGATTTAATTCATAAATCAGGCAATATTCACATCTCTACAGCATCCCTGGCTGGCTCTTGCTGAAAAAAAACCCCATCAAAAATCCTTATTTTCCCACTATTTCATGGAATAAATCCCTATTCTTTGGGAAAAAAAAAGCACAGCAGCATTTTTGGGGTGCCCTGGCTGCAACGTAGGTGCTTTTTTGGGGTGCAAATCAAAGCCGGTGGTGTGCAAAACCGACTGGTTTTGCTTTGCGTCCTCGGCTCATCCGGAGGGAAGTGGGGCCTCCCTGGGGCTGATTTTGGGTCCAAACTTTGGTAAATTGGTGCAAAATCACTGCAGGTGATTTTTCTGCATAGTCAGACCTGGGATGGGGCAGTTTGGGGTTTGTTGAACCCCAAAATGTGGATATTTGGGAAATAAATGATGGAGGCAAGCAGGGTTGCAGTGGGATGGGGCAAAGAAGAGGGAACCTAGAAATGGGGTGAAAAATGGGCTTTTTGGGAAAGCTGACGGATGGGTAAGAAAATAGATTTGGAGGTGCTGAAAAACGAGCAAAAAAGGGGTTTTGGGGAAGCTGAAAGGGGGGAAGAAGCTCGGGTGGGGGGGCTGGTGCCAGATCCACCCCCCCAGCAGGACCTGCTTGGCTCCGGAAAAGTGTTTTTCCCAGTTTTTATCCCCCAATTTTTCCCCCTTTTTCCTCTCCCAAGCAGAGGGGATGGTCGCTGGTGCAGCATCCCCCCCCCCAAACCCCCCCCTTCACCGGGTACCACCACTCTCCTCACTCCCCCCCCCCCCCGCATCCTCCATCCGGATCCCCCCCAAAACCCCTGGAAAAATGGGAAACCCCTGGAAAAATGGGCAAACCCCTGGAAAAATGGGCAAACCCCTGGAAAAATGGGCAAACCCCCTACCTGCGTGCAGCGCCAGGAGCCAGGTCACCGGCAGCAAGCAGGGGGGAGCGGGATGGCCCCGCGGGGCGGCCGGCGGTCCCCACATTTCGGGCAGGCTCGCCCCCCGAATCGCTCCGCTTCCCCACTCCGGGCACGTCCCGCGCTCCCGGCTTGGCGCTTCGCCCAGCTAATTTATTTTTTTTCCTTTTTTTTTTTTTTTTTTTGTTTTTGTTCTTTTCTTTCTCAATAGAGCCCTGTGTCCTGGCGGCTTTCGCCTCCCCAGCGGCCTCGAGCTGACATTTATTTGGGGAAAAAACACTCAGATTTGCAATTTTCCCCCTGTTACAGCCCCCACCTTTCCATGTTTTCCCAATCCCTTGAGGGTGGGGGCATCACCCCATCGAGCCTGGCCAAGGTTTGCCATCCCCTCCGCAGACAATCCCATGGGATTTGGGGCTCTGAGCATCCCATTAAGTTGTTTTTTCTTTTGGGGGGGCATTTTGCAAAGCTGAACCCCCAACCAATGGAGACACACCCCCCCCCCTTTTTTTTTTTTTCTCTTCCCAAGCTTTAAAATGAAGCCGCGGTCGCATCCAGGCTTCGTTCCAGCTCCGGTGCCAATTAGCGCTGGTTCCCCGGGCGTCGCTGAATAGGGCAGCGGGGATGGGGGCAGGGTGCCCGGAGTCGCTTCCCACCCCCCCCCCGAGACCTGCCAAGCTCATCACCCCAGTGAGGCACCGCACCACCCCCCCAGGAGGCTCCTCAGCCCCCCAAAAAAGGGGTCGAGGCCTCACAGCATCCTGCCCCAGCGGGATGGAGATGTTTTGGGGAGATTTTTGGGGGGGGGGACGTTATGGGGGGATGCTACGGGGGGGGGTGTTTTGGGGGGACTTCTGGGGGTGCTAGAGGGAGATGCTAAGGAGGTGTTTGGGGGGATGCTGTAGGGAAATGCTATGGGGAGATTTCGGGGGGCATTGTGGGGGGTACTACAGAGGTGCTTTGGGGTGATGCTATAGGGAGATGCTATGGGGGGATTTTGGGGGGGGCTGCTGCGGAGAGGTGTTGTAAGAAGATACTTTGGGGGTTCAGGGATGCTGTGGGGGCGCTATGGGGATATTCTGGGGGGACCTTCAGGGGGATACTCTGCGGGTGATTCGGGGATGCCCTGGGGGTTGTTTCGGGGGTGCGCTGGGGGCACACAGCGCACTCACCGCCCCCTCCCTTTCCCACCCGCGGCGGGACGCGAACCCGCGGCCTCAGGGGGGGGGGGTGTGTGGGGGGCGGGGCCTGCGCGGGGGCGGGGCAGGGGGCGGGGCTGGAGCGAGCAGGGGGCGGGGGGAGCGGGGGCGGGGCCTGGCGGGCGGAAGTGGCGCCGGGATTCAAAGCGTCGGTTGAGGCGGAAGTGGTGGGGGGTGCCTGGAGGGCGGGGGGGTGCTCGGGGGGGCTGCAGGGCCTGAGGGGCCGGGGAGGGGGGCGGGGGCCCGGGGGTGTCAGGGCGTGAGGGGAGGAGGGGGGGGCGCCGGGCCTGGGGTGCCCAGGGCAGGGGAGATGAGGGTGCGGGGGGTCCTGTGGGGCGCCCACGGGGTGAGGAGATTGGGGGGTGCGGGGTAAGGGGGGGTGCCCGCTGGGTGAGGGGTGCTGGGGCGCGGTGGGCTGCCCAGGGGGTGTGGGGGGGGGGCTGATGGGGACGGGAGATAGGGGTGCGTGGGGCGGGGGGTGCGCAGGGGGGGTGTGGGGGGGATCAGGGGTCCCCGGTCAGTGTTGGGGGGCTGCGGGGGTGCCGTGGGGTGGGCCCCGGGCAGGGTGGGGAGCTGTGGGTGCAGGTCGGGGTGCCTGGGGCGGGGGGGGTCACGCTCACCTCCTCTGCCCCTTCCCCAGGGCCGAAGCCGCCGCGGGGCCGGGATGGTGCCGCCCTCGAAGGAGCGGCCCCGGGGGGGCAGAGGGCACCCGGGGGGGCATCAGGCGAGACCCCCGCGGCAGAGCTGGCGGGTGCTGGCCGAGAGGAACCAGAGCGTGGCCCCCGTGGGCGTCTGGGTGGAGGGCGCCCCGGGGGAGCCGGAGGAGAGCGTGGCCTTTGTGAGTGCTGCCGCGGGGGTCCCTGGGGTGTCTCTGACCCCCCAGTTGTGCCAGTAATCCCTACGGGTGTGATCGGAGCCGAAAATGAGCTTTGTCTCTGTTTGAAGGCAGCCGGGAGTGCTGCTCCTAAGAAGAATCATTTATTTTTAATGATTTTTTGGTAGGGTTAAAAGACACCGTGGTGCCCGCATATCCTGGCGCCCCATTTACACGAGCCCTGAGTTGATTACCCTCAAAGAAACTGGGCTTTTTTTTTTAGGAGAAACGCATCACTTTTAAACATCAGTCAGGTGGAGAATCCAGCCAATGCTCTAATCAGCCGCCGTTGATTACTTAATTATTCGTACTGTGCGCTCTGCACTTTTAATTTTTGCTGGACCTATAGATTTTCAATGTGTTACTAGAAGCTGCCTTCCAACGTAGGTAGCGCAGCTAAAATTTAGCAGTTTTGTGCCCTTTCCCCAAGTTTTTTCTCACTGTTCCTGGCGGCTCCTTGCTTTATCGGCGCCGGTTTTGAACTCCACGCTGTACGTGCCTGTGCCGTACCTGGCTCCCCCATCCCGTATCAATGCTGCTCTTCGCTTTCATGTTCATCCGTAACGGCTATCAGTGAGCCAAGATTTTTATTCCACATTGCCAATTTAAAAAAAAAATAAATAAGTTGAATGTTTCAGGGTCTGGAGCCAATCTCTGCTGTACCCCATTAGAAACACTTAAGAAAATCTTTATCGATGGTTGTCTGAGGGATTTCTGCTTTGAGGGTTATTATAAGAGGACTAAAAGTGCATTAAATATAGGATGATGAGTTCAGTCCCCTGTAATTAATGTCTAAACGTTACAGAAGCTCCTGCCCTTCTGAGATGATTTATTTCCATATTGTAATTTAAATCCTGAAAGGTTGAGATAATATATGGAAATGAATCATCTCCATATTCCATGTAACTTCCATCTCAGCACCGTGAAACTTCTGGGAGAGCCAAACTCTTCCCGACTGCTTTGGGGGGGGCCTGAGTGCTCCCGGTCCTCCCCCCAGCACAGGAGCTTTCAGGCATGGATGAAAGTGCGCAGGTTTATCAGAGCTTATTTGATATACTTTTAGACGCCAGCGGATCATATTAAAATATATATGTATATGTATCAATGCCTCCTGCATCGGAATTGCTGATGAGGTTGCCGACGGGGAGCATAGCAAGCCGTCATTTCGCGTAGCTCTGACTTGGTTTCATCAATTTATTTATTATTTTTTTTTTTAGGTCATTTCTTTTAATCTTTTACTTGGGTTGGTAAAACCGTCGTGTGCGCTGCAGAGGGTTAAAGGAGGAGGTGTGCGCGCTCCACATCTGGCTAGATTCGATCCAAGCTCAAAATAATTCAATAGACGTTGTCCAAGCTGTTATCGCACAGATTTTTGAAGCAAAACATCGTAAAGTTTGCTCTGGGTGCTGCCTGCCGGGCTCGTAGATGCAGCTGTGGGAAGGGAAGATGGGATACGAGCCGCTGTGACGCTGCGATGTAGCAAAACTCACGTAAAATCTGCTTCCACCTCTTGCAGGCTTCGGCATTTCGGGTGGAGGAGGAGCTGAAGGAGCAGCAGCGGGAGAAGGCGGCGAGCCTGAGCCGCTTCCAGGGAGAGGTGAAGCGGCGCGTGAACCAGCAGGTCAGGATGCGAAGAAAGCAGCAGCTGCAGAAGTCCTGCGAAGCGGTAAGCAGACCTCTGGCCCTGCCTCGCCGGAAGTCTTTACCAGCATAAATTGGGGAAAAAAACCCCAAAAAACTCCACTAGACCTCAAGTCGAGGTGTTAATAAGAAAAAGCGAGGAAACTCATGTTGACTTTCAGAGTCTCGGTGCCCCGCGTAGAACTGCGTGGAGTTTAAAAGCAGCCAGGCCGGAGCTGAGAGCAACGTGGCTGTCTCTTGGCCACATTTGAAGCGAAGCAGCTCATTTCTGCTGTCCCTTTTCGAGGGCAGTCAAACAGTTTGCAAGCACCACTTTTCATGCTGTCTCCACGTTCCCATTTCCCCCGTGGGCTTGTTTCCTGTGAATACATTTAATCCTTTCTGCTTTTAAACAAACTGCCACCAAGACTTTGCCGGAAACTGGAGCAAGAACGGAATGCACAGAGGTGGCCGCGGTTTTGGCCACCCCTGGGGTGTTTGGGCCGTTTCCAGGGCTCGGGAGGCACAGTTGAGCAGGGATGTCCTCACGTAACTCTGCTAGCGGCCGCTCCTGACCGAAAGCCGGCGGCTGCCTTCAGCCCCTGAGAGCCCGATGGCTCTTTGTGCCCCTCGGCACAAAGAAACGCCACCGAATTGAGCCAGCAATTCCGGCGTGGCACGGGCCGCGTCCTCCTAGGCAACGGTTAGAGATTTGCGAGTGGCTTCGTAACTCTGGGCTCTGTGTTGCGGCAGGCAGAGAGGGAGAGCTCCGTTGCCGCGCAGTACTCGGACTCTGCGCTGCGCTTGACCCCCAGGAAGAACACGTGCCTGTTTCGGAGCCACCCCGCACCTGCCATCGGCGATGCTGGTGCCTGCACCGTCCCGGCGCAGTGGCAAGGTGCGGAGAGCGAGCCATTCCAGCAGCAAGCCACCGAGGTGAGCGATTCCCATCCCTGTTTCGTCACGCCGGATGCTCGTGGTTTGAAATGGAGGAGAGGTGATATTTCTTTTCCTTTTACAACCCATCCCTAATGTTTTTCTTAATATCAAATGAAAGGTCTGCTTACGTTTTCACTCTGGTTTGCCGAATATTTGGAGGAAGCCGCGGTTGTGACTTTTTCCCTCGGCCTGTGGGGACTTGTCGCTGTGCAGGCATGCCATGCTGGCCAGGCGGCACTAGGTGGTGCCACCTCATTGCAGCTTCTCTCCTGCACACCAGGGTTATGGGATGGGGAAATCTTGGAAAACCTGCCTTAGGGACTGTTTTAAACTTTTTTTTTTTAATAGCGATGCTTACGCTGTGTTTGGCGTTTTGGAAAGCACGTGCGTTCGCTTAGGAACTGGAGTTATTCCAGTTGAAGCACCACTTCTCTCAGGGTGGAGAATCGCTTCTGGCAGGACAATTGGGGATTGGGGACTTCTGGCATCTCAGCAAAGTGTTCTGAGAGCGGACGAGCTGTAACCAAGCCCTTTACCATGCCTGGATTGGGATTTCAGTGCACTGGGGCAGCTCTGAAATTCATTTTGAGTTGCAGGTTGCCTTATACCTGTTAGTGAAGCTAATTGCTTGAAGTCGCGCTCCCTTGGAGATCCCTTCCATGCAGCTAAACTTTTTGGGGTAGCCCTCAGGGAAAGCAGCTGGTGACCGCTTGCTTTGTCTTGTCTTTACCTTCCCTCTTGCCGGCAGCTCAGCAAAACTGTGAGGCAAGTTCGGCGCAAGCTGGCGTCCTGCAAAACCATGCCCGAAGGAGCCGGTCCGCTCGAGCTCCCTGGTGGCGTCTGGAGGCGAGAGGTGAGCGATGGGTGCCTGGGGTGGGGTTACGGGAATTACCTTGCAAACTGGTGAAGTTCTGGCTTTTAATTAGCAAATCCAAAGCGTAGTTCAGTGAGTTTCTCCAGCAGAAGTGAGCTTTCCCGGCCCACCTGGTGATTAGCCTGTGGATTTCAGTGGCCTGAGGACTCTGTCCCCTGGGCTCTGTTGTTCTTGCTGCTTTTTGGAGAAGGCAGCAGGATATAGTGGGTGAAAATGTCTCTGTGGAGACTGATGAGAGATGAACTAGGAAACAAGAACTCAAAAAGGATTTTTTTAAAGCCTGAGATTGTGATCTGGGTATCTGGGAGGAATGTGATGATCTGCCCTGCCCTCAGGTGCCCTTATTTCTTCAATAAACCCCTGACAGCTCTTTCCCTCGCATCAATCTCTTGTTTCGTGTGGGTGGCAAAGTTCTGGAGGGTTTTCCTCGCCCAGGGCTGGCTTTTGGTAGAGAATTGTTGGCGCACATCTGCTGTCTTTGAAGCAGCGCTTAGGGGTGAGGTAAAGCAGGTCAGTCCTGAGTGCTTCACCTTTTGTTCCATTGAATTTCATCCTGCTTTTGTCACTCCAGTTCTCAAGAGGAGCTTTATGTTGGAGCTATTATCCTGCTTTCTGTGCCAAGACCTTTCTTAAACTGACTGACTTGGTCCATCCCTGAGTCCCAGAGCACACCAGCAGCAACCCAACCCGGTATTTCGTCTCATTGCCTCCTCCGAAGCCAATTTCCTGCCCATCTTGCAATTCTTCATTCCCATCTCTTTCTCGGGTTCAGCAAAGGTGAAGTAGATCTTGGCTGGCTGTTATCTAGAAAATACCTTTATATAAGGGCTGGTCCGGCTCTTCCTCCTCTGTGCACTGTTGGATTTCTGTTCAAGGAAGCCAGCTTCGTGAACAAGAGTTACAGAAACACTATAATTATGGGCTTGAAAACCTCGTTACCTGTTTCGGACACTACACGTACCTTCTATTTAAGTCCTTGATACGTTCAGGCTGCTTAGCAAGATGGAATGATTCATTACTTGGCTATTAGCAGCACCAAAACCTCGCACAAATAAACACAGCCGCTGCCCGTGCAGCCGGAGAGTTCCCAAATGGGATGCACGGGAGTCACCCGCAGCAGTGAGAAACAAGGCTGGGAGGGGTCGGAGACCATCCTCCCACTCGAACTCACGGCAGCTACAGTTAATCTCCGCTCTCCTCAAACCTCCAGCGAGGAGGATTTAATTTATGCCGGGAGGAATTTATTGATTTATTGCATTACTCTGTCTTACTACTCCAAGATAACAGAGGAGAAAAAAAAAAAAAAGCTCTAAGATTAATCTGATCCTCTCTCCTCATGTGAAGGTTTGCCATGTTCACAGCTAGGCAGGACAACAGCTTGTTCCCTTCTCTTCAGACTCAAAAGGTTGCCACGGACTTAACCGCCTCGGTAATTGCTGCCTTTGCTTCTGTCCTCCTTGAATTTCCTCCTGCCGTCTATTCCGGCTGATTTCCTTGGTTTGAACCCAAGCATTTTTAGTCTGTTCTCAAATACTTCTGCAACTTCAAGTGGCTTGGTGGGGCCGGTAAATGTAATCAAGATTCTTTTTTCTTCCGTTATCCAGGCCAATAATGAAATTATCAAGCAGAGCCCACCTAGTTTTTACTCTATATTTGTGCAGTGACCTCCTAAGATTGAATCCGGGTAATGTTTTTAATGAGTATCGCACCTCCCATATAATAGTTTCACCTAACAGATATTTCTTTGTTGAATTAGGCCATGTCAAAAGCGAAGTTAAAATCGAGAGGTCTTCTGCTGTGCTTTGCCCGAGGCCTCTTTCTTCTATTGTAGGAGAAACTCAAACCAGCTAGACATGACTTGCTCTTGACAATTTTATGCTGGTTGCTGCTTATCTTGTTTTCTAGCAGCTTGCAGGCAGTTTGCAAGGTGATTTCCTCTTGGTTTTTCCAAAAGTCAGGCAGTTAAACTCTTGAGGCTAACATCTTCTCTTCAGTATTTCCTTTTCCCCTCCTTGCGCCTTGTTCTGATAATCTGGATACCCACAGGTTTTTTTTGGGGGGGGGTTTAGCAGCTTGTCTGCCGCTCCTGGCAGTAACCCAGGGCAGGTCCTGCCTGCTCAAAGACCTCAGGTCGTCGGAATAATCTGACTTTTTCTTCCCAAATCCAGTCCAAGATTTTTCCTGCTGCTTCTGTTGGCTCAGAGCAAGCCTTTGGCTGAATGCCGATGCCCAGAAGCACAAAACACTCTTGTTCGTGGCGTCCTCAGATAGCTGTCCTTCTTACTAAAGCCTGACTTGTTACGTCGATCTCTCTTGTTTTACTTAGAGCTTTGGCCTTTCTGGCACTTGTTTTGGGGTTTTTTTTCATCCCAGCGTGCCCGTGTCATCTCCTGCGCGATCCCTTTAGTAATCTGACCCGTGCTCCGCTTCCTCCGTGCTTGCGCGGACCGCAGGAAGAGCTTGGGGCTCAGCCAGGGCTGTCTCGTGCTGTGCTGCTTGTCTTTCAGCTCTAGCCGGGGAGTTTGCATTTGCTCGGTTTAAAGGAACTGTTGCTTCTCATTCAGTCCTGTTTTCTGCATTTTTCTTCTATTTTTACCTTCTTTCCTCTAAAGAGTTGCATTCCCTGAGAGCAATAAACCATCTTCCCAAAACTGTTGCTTTTCCTCTCTCCCAGAGATTTCTTTTCAGGTCAAATACATTTGAAGAGTTTCTTCCCTGCTTTCCCAAGCAGATACCTAGATGGTAATTGCTCGGAAATGACCCATCCCGTGGTTCAGGTGATCCCGTTCACCAAGTCTTCAGCCGCTTTGCCTTTAGGGTTTGGTAGACTGGGGTAGGTCCCCAGCGTGACAGCGCCCAAATTCCTTTCCCTAACTGATAATTCAGCAAAGTTGGGGTTTTTCCCCCCGCCCCCGCACAGTTTCATTTCCTTCTCCCTTCAGGGCTCCAGAGCATCCTTACAAAGCAATAACCGTTCCTCTATCCCCTTGTCCTCACCGCAGAAGCTCTTGTGTTGTGTTCGTGTCATAACGGGGTTGATAGAGCGATTCCTGTGCCTATCAAATAATTTCATGTTCAGAGTAACTCCGGGCTATCCTTACCGCAGCACAGCCATCTCGAGGGATCCGCGGCGTGACCTGCTCTCCTCCCGTCGATCCACCCTCTCCCTGTCAGCAGTTCTACCCTTCCCTTCCCAGCATGCTGCAAGGATAGGAGGGAAAAAAATATCCTGGCTCCGAGCTTGCTTCTGGCATTTTGATTTTTTTAGTTTGTAGGAAACAATCTGCTGCCTCTCAAAATATTGGTAATTGCCACCGGGGAGCCTGCCCACTTACCATCTGAAGGAGTACACTACGTCCCCGAGTGTCACTCCAGGGATCCCACCACCCCCCCTCCAGCTCCTTGCAGTTGCGAAACAGCGCCTGGAGAGGTCTTCTCCTTGTCTTTCCTTCGCCCCATGCGCGTCTGTCCCTCTGTTTCTGCAGTTGGTGAGAACGTAGTCACGGGTTACCCTGCTAAATTCAGATCTTCTGGGCTCTCGTGCCCTGTGGTGATGCTCGAACACGTTGCGTTGCTGCTCGCCAGATCTCAACTCGCTCTACGGAACAAACACCCTCGGGTTAAAGCTGCTTCTTACCCACGTGCAAGGGTGTCACATTTGGCCCTCAGCACCAGAGCAGATGCGTTTAAATTCTGTATTTACACCCTTCTCCTCCAGAAACCAGAGTCTTGCAAGACGGGCACGGCGCCGGCGGAAGATGAGGGTGAGGAACTGCTCCTAGCAGGACACCACGATCTTCCAGCCGAACTGCAAGGCCAGGCCGAGCGAGACGATGACTTCTACATCAAAATTGAATTTGAAAAAGTGAGACTTATACGGTGCTGGGCCAGTTGGTCTTAAGAGGTTTGGATCGTTGGGATTTGGGTTTATTTCGGCAGACGGTGAGGCAGCCATTGTAGAGCAGTTGCTCCCTCAGGCCTGGTTAACTCTTAAGCCTACTGTCGTCAAAACAGGCTCGAGAGCAGTGTCAGAGAGAAGCGAGATTGGCGGCTTCGGTTTTGCTGCTTTCATCTTACAGCTGTGCCTTCAAGAGGGGTTTTATTTGTGCCAGTTGGCTGGCGCTCAGCGGAAATCTGAGCCTGAGTCTGTGCAATTGCATCGTACGCTTAACTGAACTCCGAACTGCGGTCGGCAGGACCTGCAGCTGCCGCTGCTCCGGCTGCCCTGCTTGGAGGCGGCACCGGGCTGGAAGAGCTGCAGGTGGTGCATCAAATCAGCCAGAAACCTCCTAGAAAAGGGCGGGGGGGGGGGGGAAAAAAAAAGCTTAAAAAAGCTTTGCATCAGAGGATGGAGCTGTATGCCACAATTCCTGTGCCTTGGGGCCGGGGAAACACTTTCCTTAGAGGCAGCCGGGAATCTGTCTGCTCCTGAGGGCTGAGCCGATGGATTTATCAGTTCCTCTTTTGTTTTCAGGCAGAGCATCATTAAGCATCTGAGGTGTGGAAAGGCTTTGCCCTGATTGCCTGGAGTAGTTAGCAAATACTTTGTGGCTGTGGCAGCCGGTGCCCAACCTTACCTGGTGATTAGCCCAGCTAGGAGCAGAAATACTGGCTTGACAAATACCAAGCGGAGGGAAGGCAGCGGAGGTTTATGCTGAGGTTTTGGCAGACGTTGGCTGTTGAATTCCCCTGACACTTGTTATTTTTATTATTATTTGCATTATTGTTCTTTCTCTTGCACTTCACGAAGTTCGTAATGGAAGTTTGGCGAGGGGAGGTGTGAATCCATATTTCACCTAAACCAGAAACCTCCTCCAAGGATTTCTTTTGACAAAGAGATCTCCGATGTGGAGATGCCACAGGTGTCTCTTTCGTCTGGTGATAGGGAGAAGCCAAGGGGTACCCTGAAAAAAGCGTAGCTCGTAGGCGGGTTACCCCGTTGAGGACCGGCACAGAGGACTTGCCTCCGACAAGGAGGATTTTGCTGAGGGAAGATGAGAAACTTGACCACGGAGATGCTGATGCTGCTCTCTCCTGTTATTTCCCAGGTCTGTGACGGACTGGTGAAGGACTCGAGCTTACCCGCGCCTCCCCAGAGGCTGCACACAGATTACCGAGCTCCCCTCGTGCTCTGGGCTGGTGCAGACCAAGAGGAAACCAAGAAGCAGGTTTGTCCGCTGGAGCCAAGTCCTCATTGTTTCCTCTCTGTTTCAGGACTGAAAGGTATCGAGCATGGGGGATGCTGCTAGCTCAGATAAGAAACCTCGAGAGCAGCCTTAATGCAGACACTTGCCAGGTTTATGAGTTTCTCAGCATTGATGGTGTCTCAGGTCTTGGGCGAACCTACTGGGTTGTTGTTGTTTTTTTTAAGGTCCGTTGTGACCGTAAGCGCAAGTGTTACGTGCTCCTCCCGCAAAATAACCCCGAAGGGTTGGAGGAGGAACGGGCTTCGTGCGTTTTGCCTGGGAGAACAAAGGTGTCGCTTCCTGTAGTTGCACGGAGAGAGACAGGAGCTGCCAAAAATTCTTAAAAGGGAAAAAAAAGAACGAACGAACAAAACCCTACTCTATCTAGTGTGGGTATAATGCTGGGAATAGAAAGGTTTTTACTGTATCAGCACCTAGCAGGCGTTGGGACGCAAGCACAGACTGCAGGCCTGATGCTGAGCATCTGATTTGATGACGAGGGCTTGCCAGCCTGCATCCAGGACTGGCTCGTGCTAATCTAGGCAATGCAGAGAGGCGATGTTTCTCTTGGATGCCTAAAGGAAGTGACTTTTATTTTCCTGCTTCCTCCTGATGTGAGGAGGAACACTTCCCTCTTCTTTTTGTCAGCTTGCAGCGTAAAACTCGAAAGGACTTCGAGAGAATTTTGCATTTTTTGTCTTCCTTAACGTGCATTTTCCAACCAGCTGATCCAAAATCCGGCTGTGGTTTCTAGATAGCGTGACAGCAGCTGGGGCCTGTCAGGCCGCTCCATCCCCCAGCGATTCCCTCTGCCCCTTGTTTTTTATCTCCTTGGCTCTGATCCGCCCTGAGATAACTGGTTCTGCAGCTCTCTGTTCCGCGTGGGTTTTTTCCATCCAGCTTTCTTTTGGCCTGGTGATCTCTCCTGCTCCTTTATCCCCAGCTGGGCTCTCTCCGCTTGGGCGAGATGGACAAACTCAGCCCGAAACTATTGGCGTTGATGAGGAGAAAAATGCGCACCTTAAACTTTCTGGCATCATGGAGCTCAAACTAGCTGCATCCCGACGGATTCCCCTGGGGGTGGTAGGACTTTTGGTGTGAGCTTCAGCCAGGTTTCCCTGCCTGCGCTGCATCCGTGGGGTTAAGTCGAAGCCCAGACATTAAAGCTCCTTGTGCGCTCAGTACCCGGACAGGAGTTGTTCCCTGCAGGGCTCTTGGATTTGTCTCGACACCTCTGTGCTTCTCCTGCACGGAGTGGGTCCAGCTTGGTGTTGTACATTCTTGTATTGGGATTTTTTTTTTGAGATACAGGCTCTGTGAACCGCAGAGGACCACCGGTTCCCAGGTGGATCGAAATTCTTGGACTTGCAGTGCTCTGAAGTGGGTTGAAGTGGGAACCAGCTCTTTTACTCCCAGGAAAGTGCGAGTTGAGGAATTTTTCAGCTGACAGAGCTTCCATCCATAGGAAGGTTCAGTCAATGGATGCTGGTACCATCTCTCCAGCTTCTCAGTCCTGGGATGCGTGTGCAAGGAGACGTTTGAGGATCTCCTGGGGAGGGAGCAGGGTTTCTATCCTGATAGGTGCTCCAGAAATCAAGCTGAGCACTGCTGTCACCCGATACTGATCCCAAACCTCCTTCTCAAAGGCACCTCTTCTTTCCCACAGCGTCAGCATGAGTACCTGAGATACAGGCGCCTCTTCATGAACATCGAGCGAGAGCAGGTGAAGGAGCAGCAGAGGCAGAAAGACAGGCAGAGGAGAATCGCCGAGTGAGTACCGGGGATGAGAGCTCGCCTCTCAGTGTCGCCTCCTTTGTTGCAGGCAGGGCTGGAAAGGTCTCGCGTGCTTGTCTGGTGGGAAACAAGGCAAGGGGGTTTTGGAAAGTCCTGAGAAGACTGTCCAGCTTGATGTGGGGAAGAAAAAGCCTCCATGATGGGTGGCATCCTGCCTCCTTGGCCACAAGCTGCCCCGATGGATTAAAAAAGCCAATTTATCAACGTTTAAAAAAGCAGGGGGTAATTTGAAAGAAGCCCTGTGATACGAACGCCAGTTGTAAAGCCTGACTTATCTCCTGGGTTTATTTTAGAGCTCAATCTGTTAACCCTGGGGTGGATTCATTCCACCAACCCACCAAGAAAGACCCTAGGGCCATGTTGAGTGGTTCAGAGGTGCTCAGCACCGCTCTGTCTGCTCTCTGAGCCTCCGTGCAGCTTGGGGAGGAGTTGGGAACCAAAACTTCGGGCTGGGAGAGTTGCAGCTCACCAAACGGTGACTCTTGGGAACCGATCCCAAGACCCTGTGCCACAGTCTATGTTTAGAAACTTTGGGGTGAGGTCACGTCATTGTTAAACCGATCTTATCTCGGCAGTTTTTAATGTCAGACCTTTCACCCTCACAGCTATAAATGTATATTGTGTAATAAAAAGATTTCCCAGCATTTGTTCCAGAGTTGAAAACTCAGTATCTGTGTAAAAGTATCAGTACTTGGTGGTTTAGTGATCTTCCCCCTCTTAAAGGGTTCATTAAGGAAGAGCTCTGCAAATTCACACCAACATAGGAAAGAGACTAGATTTATTCTGTCTCTGCCTTGCTCTAAAATAAAATTATGTAGCTCTGAGCATCTCATCTAGCGCTGGCTCTGCAGCGGGCAGCACAGGCCAGGCACCCCAGGGCAGGATTTTCATGCTCACTTTTCGGAGAGAAATCGCCAGTCTGAAGAAATGCTCCTCCAGCCGCATTCCTGACGTTTAAATTGGTGCTCGGGAGCTTCGCAGACCTTTTCCTGCCCTGCAAGTGCTGGCGAGACACCAGGGATTTCCTAGTTAGCGTGATACCTTTTTATTATATTATTTTCCCCCCCCATGGTTGCAGGGGCGCTGCTGGAGCCGCAAGCTGCTCGGAGTGTATGCAGAAAAAAGCTGGTTTTGTAATTACTTAGTGTAAAGCCTTAAGTTGGCCTTGGCCTTGGTTCCTGTAGCAGAAGATTTATGGTGGGGTAGTTAAGGCTCTATTACCACTTCATTTAAAAAACATTTTGGAGTTTATAACTTGACTAGAGAAGTTTGGCTTCAGGATTTTCATCCTTGATGTAAAGATTTGACCCCCCAAATGGAGCAAGAAGTGAAACGTCTCGTTCGATTATGCTTTCTCCCCCTGGCTTCTACCCAGCCTTGATTTTTTTTTTTTATAATTTTTTTTTTCCTTTATTGAATGCCTTTTGGCAGTGATCAGCCCGTAACGTGTTATTGCATTTGGTACTCATCAGCGGGAATAAAATGGCAGATGCTTCAGTTTAAAGTCTTTGTGCTTCGTAATTGCCGCTCATCAAGGGAACGTGCTCCGTGCTTGGTATGACTTCCACAACCCAGATTCCACCGAACGGGCTGGAGCACCATGTGGGTGCAAGGCAGATTGAGGAAATAGAGGGAGATTTGGTTAAAAATGCCATTTTTTTATATTTAAAGTCATTGTTGCAATTAGTGCAGTGTTACTTTCACTTGCCAGGGGTAGTTTGGGCGAAAGCAGCAGCATCCTTTCGATCCCCTTTGCCCTGACCTCACAACAACCGGGCCCTGGCGGGGAATGGACGTTGGGATAGGGAAGCTCCGTCTCTAAGCGCCCGTCTGCCCGCAGGATTAAGAGCAAGAAGGAGAACCAGCGCCGGGTGGAAGAGCGGAGGATGCAGGAGCTGGCTGGCCAGCAGGAACCCCCCCCAGGAGAGGGAGCCTGGGAACCCCTGGCCCAGCTTAAACTGGAGGAGAGGAGGGTGAGGAAGGTTAAGGACAAACAGCAGCGAAATAAAGAGTACATGAGGTACGGCCGGGTCCCCTCTCCTTGCGCAGAGCCGGGTGTTACTGCCCGAGGTGAGTATTTTATCCATCGCAGGTACATCGAAGCTCTAAGAGCCCAGATGAGGGAGAAGATAAAACTGTATCACATCGACTTGCCCCCACTGTGCTCCTGTGGGTCTGATTTTTGGGACTCCCACCCGGATACCTGCGCCAACAACTGTGTCTTCTACAAAAACCACACAGGTAGGAGCTCCTGCTTCTGGAGGGGAGGCATCTGGGCCTGGATCCCGGATTATACGGGGAAAAATCAAACCTGGAACGATGATTCCATGGCCCTGGGCCGCTGGGTAGAGATGCTGTTGTAAATATACTCCGGAGAGGGCAAGTCGGGCACTTGGCTGCTTGTTTCTAACGCAGCCTCTTCCTCTGTCCTTTCACGGGGGTTAGTGGCATCCTCGGGGAAGCACCGGCCTGTATGTAATACGTACATGATGGCAGGGGGAGAGCCATAAAGAAAACGTGGCAAAACAGGCTTGTTACGGGCACCGGAAACCTCTTTGCCTTAAGCGCTGAATCTTCTGTTGGGAGGATACACGAAGGCGGTAGAAGTTGTCCTCGTTAGGTGACGGATCTTGAGCACAGCTCGGAAGAATACCCGGCTGAGTGACTGGGAGTTGTCTTCTAGGGGGGAAAAAGAAAAATAGAGAAATTGGGGCTTTATAAAAATCTTTGGGTTTCCTGCTTTGGCTCGTGTATTGCTTTGCAATCAGGAGCATGTGGAGCGTACAGACAATCCTGTGAAAAACTACAGGCATGTCTGCCTACCTTAAAAACCACTTCTCTCTGCTTTACGGTAAAAACCTGAAACAGAGATGCTTTTCAGGCCGTAAGTGAAACTCTCATCTCTTATCGCTGCTTCTGTGTCCCTCTCCCCCCCCCCCCAGCCTACAGCCAGGCACTGCAGTCCGTCCTTGCGTCCTGCGTCTCCGCGGACAGGAGCCCCTCGGCGAGGCCGCCACTCCGAGGCTTGGCCGCTCTCTGCGCTCGCTCAGGGAAGCATCTGTGACGCGGGCAGCTCTGCCTGCTCCTGCCTGTCCCTTCCAGCACGGCACCTTTGCTCTCCTGCTCCTCGTAGGAGCTCAGATTTAAGCTGTGCCTCTCCCCATTTGCTCCGGGCGGGTGGTTGGCCGGACCAGGAGTGCAGAGTGATGGTAGGTGTGAAGGACGTGATTGCTCTGCGGTTTGCGGGCAGGCACTTGAATTTTTGGCATTCAGCTGCAGAATAAACTGTTCTCCAGGGTTGTTTGTCTCCGGGGGAGTGTGAAATGAAGAGAAACAATGTACGTGGGGTCAATAGCTCTTGGGGTTTGAAACCCTCCCAGTTTCTAACCTCTTTGTACTCCCTTCTCTCCATTTCCCTGTGGCTCCTGCCAGGGATTTATTGCTCCTTCCCGTTCTTCCTGCCGAGGACCCTCCTCCAGTACCATCCACCCACCTCCCTACCCAACTTCTGCTCCCACAGCTTCTATTTTGCTCCGGAAAGGAGATTTTTCCTGAGAAAAAAATTGTATTTAATCTTCAACTCTGACTGCTGTGCAGCTGCAGCCCCTTGCAGGGGTTTCTGGAGCAAGATTGTTTTTACCAGGACGCTGCTTTTCCTCCCAGAATTTAAAATCCACAGATTTTTCCCTGGAAAAATGACACCGGTGTGGTAACGTGTTCCTGGACAGTGGTTGCATTAATATTTACTCCTCGCTGTTCCCCCTCCCGCCACCTCTCCAATATTAACCGCGGCAGGAAGGACGGGTGGCCGAGCGTGCCGGATGATTTCTTCTCCCCGTTACCGTCCCGCCGGGTGCGAAGCAAACCCACGACCCCTGTCCGGAGGTAGCGGGGAGGCGCTGAGCCAGGGGACGCTCCTCCGTTCTCCTTGGAGAATCATTCACCGATTTATTCGTGCCGCTCAGTGCTATTTATTAACCGCCGTTTGCGTCAGGGGAAGATGCCACGGACCTAAGAAGGGGTGTTGAGGTGGGTTTGTGAAGGGCAGGATCTGGCCCGGGAGGTTTTTGCATGTGCCAGGGCTGGGGAGAAGCGAAGGGTTAGAGCTGTGAGTGTGTGTTTTCAGTGATTTCGGGGCAGCTGAGGACACGCAGTTCCTTGGCAGGTCCCCAAGCCCTCGCTCCTGCCCCGGGGACACCCATTCCACACCTCGGGGTGGCCCCGAAAGGGCTGTGGGCTGGTTTGGGGCTTAGCTGGATGGTTCAATAAAGCCGTAGCTGCTCCTCCACCTCACGGTCTGCTCCTTGCTCAGTGGCCCGGGGGTGTAAATGGGGTCCTTTGAGACTGGGGGGATTCCTCCTGGCCTGAAAACTGGGGGAGAGTGGGACCCTCCCCAAATTCCTGTGAATAAACCCAAAAGTGTGGCTGGCGTGGCTTTGCCAAAACCAGGGCACCAAAGCCCTTTCGGGTGGTGATGGAAAAGTTAAAACCAGCATTTTTTTCTGGAAAAACAGCACCCACGGCCACTGCTGCAGCCCTGCAGAGGGGACGGGGTGCAGGTGAGTTCCCCCTTCCCCGCTGCCCGGCTTTGCTTTTCCCTCCTTCGAGTCAAATTTTTAAGTTGATTTTTGTTTTAACCGGAGCTGGGGACCGGGGGGACGCTCCGGTTTCGCACCTCGGGGCTGGAGGAGAGGCCGGGCAGGGGCTGCACCCGGGCACGGAGACGGGGCCGGGGCGGGACCGGGGCCGGGCCGGGGCGGGGAGCGGCGGCCCCGCGGGGCGGTGAAAAGGAGCCGCGGGGGGACCGGCAGCTCCGCCGCCGCCCGCCATGAGGGCAGCGCTGGCCCCCGGCGTCCGCCTGCTCCGCGCCCTGCCCCGGGACAGCCGGTGAGCGGGGACCGGGGGGGACCGGGCCGGGGGAGCGGGATGGGGACCGGTCCTGGGCCAGAGAGCCGGCCCCGGGATGGGGACCGGCACCGGGATGGGGACCGGCAGCAGGATGGGGACCGGCACTGGGATGGGGACCGGTCCTGGGCCAGAGAGCCGGCCCCGGGATGGGGACCGGCCCCGGGATGGGGACCGGCAGCAGGATGGGGACCGGCACTGGGCCAGAGAGCCGGCCCCGGGATGGGGACCGACACCGGGATGGGGACCGGCACCGGGATGGGGACCGGCACCGGGATGGGGACCAGCCCAGGGCCAGAGACCCGGCCCCGGGATGGGGACCGGCAGCAGGATGGGGACCGGCACCGGGATGGGGACCAGCCCAGGGCCAGAGGGCCGGCCCCGGGATGGGGACTGACACCGGGATGGGGACCGGCAGCAGGATGGGGACCGACACCGGGATGGGGACCAGACCGGGGCCAGACAACCAGCACTGGGATGGGGACCGGTCCTGGGCCAGAGAACCGGCCCCGGGCCGGACCCTGCCCTGGCCCAGGGGTCACTTGCCCAGGGCCCAGCATCGCCCCTCGGGCACCGGGTCCACCGTGAGACCGGACCCAGCGCAGCACCGGCACCGAGCCCAGGGGTTGCGGCATGACCCAGGAACCCCGTCCCGGGCTGGGGGCCCCGAACCCGTGGGGCTGGGCAGGGGGGAGGCGGAGGCACCCCAAGACGGGCAGCGGTGCCCGGCGAGCCTCGAGCCATCCCTTCCCATGTGCCAGGCCCTCGCCCTCAAAATTTGGTGGGATGTGGCTGGCGCAGTGAGCCCACCGGTTCCCCCGCCTTTTGGCGAGGTGGCAAGCCTGCTGCCAGTTTAATTTTATTTAATATATTTCTTTTTTGGCAGCCTGTTGCCAAACAGCTGCCATGCTTTTCCAGCAGCTGTAATTTTCCCTGCCACAACATGTGGGGGTATAGAAAAAAAACCCAAAACAACCAAACCCAAGCATCTGGCTGAGCCAGGTACCACACATGAGGTTTCTCTCCCCCCCCACTGTGCCCTCTCTGCTCCCCAGATCAGCCCTACAGTCATCAGCAGTGATTTTTTTTTGGGGGGGGGGGGGATGTGGTGTTTTGTTGATTTTTTTTTTTTTTTTTTTGGGTATAAACCAGCAATTTTTCAGCTGTGGTGCAGTCACGGAGCCGAGAGCTGATCTGGATTTGCAGGGTGTCTGTAATCGCTGCAGTTTCATGAAGAAGTGAAACTGCAAAGAGGAGCGGGATGGGCTAAAACTGAAAAAAAAAAGGCTTTTTTTTTTTTAAATAAACTTGGAGCAACCCCGTGACACATCTCGATGCCGCAGTGCCCCGACTGCTCGCATCCTCTGCATAAAACCCTCTGCACACCCCACACCCCCCCCAAAATGCAGGATGGGGGTCCCTTGGCAGGGCTCACCCCACTCTGGAGGGTACCACTCCCCTTTGGGATGCTCCAGGCTTTCTCCATTGCCTTTCCCAGGAGCAGCATCCCCCTCCCCGAGCCCACACCTCATTTTCCCCTTATTTCCCCCCCATTTTCCTGCAATTCAAGCAAAAGGGATAAAGTCCCCCGTCCCTGTCCCCCCCTTTTTTTTTTTTCCTTCCCACCTTGCCTTTAAGTAACGCCAGGCCTGATGATGAATCAGCCGTGGTCTTGTGCCCTGTTTCCACCCATGACGCGGGGAACGTGCTTGCTCACCCTGCGGTTTGCCAGGACGGCAGCTCAAGGAAGGGGGAAAACACCACTGAGAGCTTCCTCCAAAGCTCAGCTGATCTTTTTTTTTCCAGCTGCATCCCTGTTTTGGGGGGGGCTGCTCACCTCCCCCCCCAGCTCGGCTGAGCTGGTTCAGCTCACCGCTCGGGCAGAATTGTCCCTGTTTGTTGTCGGGGGGGGGGGGAGTATTTTATCGGGGAAACAAGCAGAAATACGCCAGTTTTTTCCCTTTCCCGTGTGTTTTAAGACCCCGCAGGTTAAATAGCGCTGGAGCAGCCTGTGTCAGTCCAAAATTTGCATCCCAAGCAGCTTCGGCCTGGCCCAGTGCTGGGTCTCATCCCCCCTTAGGTGATATTCTTCTCCAAAAAACATGAGTTTTGGGCTGAAAGAGCACGGCTAACGCTGAGGCTGGAGATGTCCGAGACATCCCCAGCAGGCTGGGCTTTGTCACCTCCCCCCCCATCCCCATCCTCATCCCAACCCCTCTGCTCGCTTTATCCCGCAGGTATCGGGGGCTGACGCTGGTGCTGACCTTCCTCTGCTACACCAGCTACCACCTCTCCCGAAAACCCATCAGCATCGTCAAGGTTAGCTCCCACCCTGCCCTGGGGATGTGGGGACATGGGGGGGGGGGTGGTGGTGTCCTCGAGCACCCTGATTTCACCCCTTCTCTCTCCCCGCAGAGCCAGCTGCACCCCAACTGCTCAGCCTTGGGCCCGAATCCCCACAATGACTCCAACAGCAGCACGTGGTGCAGCTGGGCGCCCTTTGGTAAGGCTGAGCACCCCTGGTCACCCCAAAACCCTCACGGCGGGTGAGATGGGCACCATGCCCTAAGCCAGGTCACGGCCAGAGGGTTTGGCAGGCAGCCGGCTGCTCGTTAGGCACCCGGAGGTAATTAAGCGGCCTGCATCTGCCCCATGCTCCTGGGCCAAAGGGCAGCAGCAGGTGGTGAAATTAGGGTCGAGACGGCACTCGGCCATGCTCCAAGAGCCCCCCCCAGGGAGGAGGGTTTTGGAGATGGGGGACGAGGACGAGCCAGCGGCCACAGGGATGGAAAACAAGATGGGGCTGTGGTGACATGGCCCTGATACTTCTTTTCCAGATGGCGGCAACTACAAGGAGCTTTTTGGGGCACTGGATAATGCCTTCCTGGTGGCTTACGCCATCGGGATGTTTATCAGGTACCCATGTCCTTTGCACCCCTTTCCCTACGCACGCCAGTTTGCACCAGTCCGCCTGGAAACTGGTTTCCATTGGGCTGAGGTCACGCTAATGGCAAAGCAGCCGGGTGCTGGGATCCGCTCGGGATTTGGGCAATAACACCCATTGGCGGCATCACCCGTGCTCCTCCCTCTCTCCGCAGTGGCATTTTCGGGGAGCGCCTTCCCCTGCGCTACTACCTGTCAGGGGGGATGGTGCTGAGTGGGCTCTTCACCGCGCTCTTTGGCCTCGGCTACTTCTGGGACATCCATGTCCTCTGGTACTTCATCGTTGTGCAGGTGCGTTGTTTGATGCTGCAGGACACCCAGGCTCTGGATTTTACTGCTGCAGCCACATCCCGGTTTTTTTGATGGCTTTCGGGGACCAGAGCGGCCCAGTTCCTGAGCGGGAGAACGTCAGGCATTTCCACTCCCTGCATAAACCCGGTCGCGTGTGGCGTGGGCGCCGAAACCTGTGGGCGAGCCCGTCTTGCCGAGCAGGGCGGGCAGCTGGTTTGGCAACACCAGCCGCTCCCAAGTTAGCCACGGGAGCGATGCAAATAGCTCCAGCAGGAAAAAAACCAAACCCAAACCGAGTGTTTTCTCGCCAGCTTTGGGATGGGGGGTGGCTATTTTTGAGCCCGGCTACCCAAAACAGCGCAGGGGCTGCACTCCAGGGATCCAGTCAGCGCTCGCTGGATGTCGCGGCACCGTGCGATGCTGCCTGTCTCTTGCCAGGTCTGCAACGGGCTGGTGCAGACGACAGGCTGGCCTTCGGTCGTGGCGTGCGTCGGCAACTGGTTCGGGAAGGGAAAGTGAGTGTTTCTCCGGCGTGTCCCACCCTGGTCCCAGTTGGCCACCCTGGCACTGCTGACCCCAGCTCTGTCTCTGCTAGGAGAGGCTTAATCATGGGCATCTGGAACTCACACACCTCCGTCGGCAACATCTTAGGGTCGCTCATCGCCGGCGTCTGGGTTTCCTCCGCCTGGGGCCTGTCCTTCGTCGTGCCCGGCATCATCATCGCTGCCACGGGCATCATCTGCTTCTTCTTCCTTGTGGAATGTGAGTGGCAGGATCTGGGGCACAGCAGATGACCGGCGTAACGCCGAAATCAGTGGGACTACAACTTTTCACCTTACCTGTCTCCAAGCATTTTTGGCAACCCCAAATATTTATTTCCAGCTTGTGGCAAGCAGGGATGCGGACCTGACCACCACAGGGATGCTCAGCATCCTCTGGGGCCACCCAAGCAGGCTCATCCCCTGTGCCGCTCCCTCCCCTCAGTTTTTGGGAAGCCCTTTGGGATTTTACCGGGGTTTTTTGCTGCTGGGAAGTGGGTACCTGGAGACACAGCCCATCCCCAGGGGTTCCCAGCCCTGTGTTTGTCCCCAGTGGGCGGAGCAGGGCTGGTCCAGGCTCTCATGAGATCTCCTTTCTCCCTGCAGATCCCGAGGACGTCGGGTGCAGTCCGCCCCTGCATCACGTGAGTCAAATCAATTCCCAAAGGGCTTGTCCTGGGCTTGGTGGTCGCTCAGTTTGCAGCAAAATAGCCGGAGTGTCAGAAATAACGTCAGAAATTACAGCAACGTTATCGCGGAGGATCCTCGTTGCTATTCCGGCGTGAGAATCCTCCAGGTCCCGTCCCGGCAGTGGATCTGATGTTTCAGCCCCTTGCAGCAACGAGAGCCTCATCTCCCACTTTTGGCTTGCTTTTAGATGGCCTCTGATGAGGAGGACGCTGGAGGGGTGACCTCCAATGAGAAGGATCCTGAAGCTGTCACCTCCAACGAGGGGCCGCTGAGCATCTCAGGCCAGAGTGGCGCGGATCGCTCTGACAGCCCCAAGGGACCGGCTGAGGACCCCGAAGCTATCAGCTTCCTCGGGGCGCTCCGGATACCCGTGAGTCGCAGGATGCCCCTCGCGTCGTGATGGGGATGGAGGAAAGAGCAAAGCCAGGGCAGCTCACCCCATCAACGGGGTGCCCACCGGGCAGAAAAACGGGGGAAAACTCCCCCTATGGAGGAGGCTTGGGAGAAAGAGGCTCCTCTGATGTCTTCTCCTCTTCTCCCAGGGGGTGGTGGAGTTCTCCCTTTGCCTGCTCTTTGCCAAGCTGGTGAGCTACACCTTCCTCTACTGGCTGCCCCTTTACATCGTGAATGTGGGTGAGTTTTTGGGAAGCAGGGTGAGGTGGGAGCAAGCCTGACAAGGGGAGCGTCTCCTCACCCCTCTCCTCTCCCTCGCAGCTCATTTTGGTGCCAAAGAAGCTGGGGACCTGTCAACCCTCTTTGACGTCGGGGGCATTTTAGGTTCGTGACGTACCTGGGCAGGTGGATCTGGGATGATTTGGGGACAATCCTGGCTTTGATGGAAGGTCCCCTCCACAGAGCACTGCATCGAGGTTTATTCAGCATTCATAGCACTCAGCAGGCAGTGAACAGCCCTTGCTTTTATTTTACCATCCAGGTGACCATTGCAACACGTTTCCTCGGGTCTTGCTTGCTCAGGCTCTCCTTTTTCTTAGAGAAATAATACATTCTGGAAGCATGGAGTGGACCAGAGCTGCATGCAGGTGTAGGGAAACCATCTGCAGGGAGAAAGCGGTGTGGATAAATCAAAGCTCTTCACTCTGATAGTATTATACGTAACCTTGGGGGTGTCTCGCTGAAAAGATGGGGCAGGAAAGAACATGACGGTGCAGCATCCTGTTGGATTTTGGGTTAAGCCAGGGTGAAGCTTTGCCACTGGTGTGGCATGACCGACACCTGCGACTCCTTCTTGCAGGCGGGATCTTTGCCGGCCTCATCTCTGACTACACCGGTGGCAGGGCCACCACGTGCTGCGTGATGCTGGTCATCGCTGCTCCCATGGTGCGTTGTCACACGGAAAATAAACCCAGTCACGAGGTTTTCCTCGCCTCCGGCTCCTTTGCGTCATGGCCGCCTTTCTCTTCCCGAGCGCCCGGGATGAGCTGGTCATGCGCTTGGCTGAGACAAGAGCTGGGATTGAGCCGCCTGCCCAGATGCTCCAGGGATGGACGTCCAGATCTGGGGGCTGGGAGGGGATTGTAGAGTCCTTGACAGCTGAAAAACAAAACCCTTTACAGTTGTTTTTTTTTTTTCCCCTCCATCCTGCCATAACACTGCTCTGTCTTAAAGCCTTGAGGGTCCCATTGAGCTGGTCCAGCTTTCGCCTCTTTGCTTTGCATCCCGAAAGCCTCCGTGCTGACGGCTTCATGCTCCGCTGGCGCTTGGACAGGACGTCCTTCCTGAGCACCTGCGTGGAGCTTGTTTGGCTTTGCTGCTGCAAAAAGCGCAGCTAATTAGCTGTAACCCAAGCCTGGCTGGCGCTGGGTTGCGAGCCTCTCCCCTCCGAAGAAGCTGGCGCATGCCGAAAAGCAAAGAGGCCACGTCACGTCCGCGTCCCCTGATAGCGCCGGCGGGGCAAATTACCGTCTGGCTTCAGGCGGCGGGGAGGCGCGTGAGCCTTGCTGGGCCATAAATCGCGGCAGCACCTCTGTTTGCCAGCTGCCAGGTATTTCATCTGGCAGGCAGACAGCGGGACGCGGAGCCAAGGGCGCGCTTGGCTCCCCATCCTGGCTGGTGCTCTCCTCTTCAAATGCCGCGGCGGGCGGGGGGGGTGTGCGTGTGAAGTTTGGCGCCAGCGGTAATTCAGGTCCCCACTTTCTCCGTCCTGTCCTCGGGGTGCCGCGGCAAGAAGAACGCTTGGGGAAAACAGCCGGAATAGCCGTAAACTGGTTCATCCTGTGTCTCTCTTCCAGTTGTTCCTGTATAACCACGTTGGCCAGAATGGCATCGGCACATCGATAGGTAAGGAGCTCTGCAGCGCAGCCAGCTCCCGTCACCGAAGGGAGAAGGTGCTGCGGACTCACCTGCCTTTATTTCTCCTCTCGAGCCGGGCTCCTGGCCCAGAATTTGGGGAGGGTGGTTCCAGGTGAGCATTTGCTGCCTGCTGGGTGGGATCTCTGGGGGAAAAGGGAGACAAGCAGGAGACAGATGCGCGGTACGGGGCGAACAGACCCAGAGTCCTGCTGCTGCCCGCACTTAAAGACTTAATCTCTTCCGGGGTACCTCTGCGGCCGCTTCGCTCCTCGCAGCGATGCTGATTGTCTGCGGTGCTCTGGTTAACGGGCCCTACGCTCTCATCACGACAGCGGTTTCGGCAGATTTGGTGAGTTGCACCTCGGATCCCTCGCCCCAGCTTCCCTGCACACCCAAAGGCTGCTCCCTCTCTCCTAGAGGGATATTTGCTGGAATTCTTGCATTTTAGCTTTGTTTTCTGACACCTCTGAAGCCCAGCGGAGAAGGGCAGGGCTGTCACACCTTGTGCCATGGCCACACGTTCCCTTAAACATGGCTTCTTTTCCTGTTGCTTTTTCACCCTGTCTACGCGACTCTGCTCTGGCCCTGATGAGTCTCCCTCTAAGCACAATCCCAGGGGAAAAATTTGCTGGGAAATCACCTGGGATTGCTGTCCGCTGTTGGCATTCCCGGTTTTGCCATGGTTTGGCTGCAGCCAGTGTCCGAGTTTGATCCTTCTCGTACATCTCTGGGTCCGATGCAGGGAAATTGCTGCCTGGGGCATCAATGGCCTCACGCTATGACTTGCCAGCTGTGAACCCCAAAGCCGCTTTTCCTCCTTACATTTTGCTCCTCCATCCCTACAGGGAACCCACGAGTCTCTCAAAGGAAACGCCAAAGCCCTTTCTACCGTCACAGCCATCATCGACGGCACAGGATCCATAGGTACATGCATCCAGGGAACGCCGAGCGCCAATTTCTCCTGGTGCCGCAGTGGTGGTGGGCACTTCCCAAGCACGGGGCATCTCCTAACGTGCCTTGTGCCCCCCTCGCAGGTGCCGCGCTAGGGCCACTGCTTGCAGGGCTCATCTCCCCCACGGGCTGGAATAACGTCTTCTACATGTTGATAGCAGCCGACGTCTTGGCTTGCCTGGTAGGTCCCTCCTCGGCAGGACTCATTTTGCTACGCTGGATATTCAAGGGCTCCCTTACAGCCGCTTGCTCGCCAGTGGAGGGCAGGGACGGCCCTTGGGAGACAGCCAGGCACAGGGTGAATTGCAAAGCCCTGTGTTGACTCCAAACCTTTGCCTCCATTCACTCGGCTTTTCCTAACGACCTCCTCCACACACGGTTTTAGTCCATGCAATCTTCCCTAGGAAGAGCCTTAAAATTTATCTGCCGGCAATGGAAATGCTCATGCTGAGGCTGGTGGCTGCAGAGGGTCGGCCCCATGGCTGATCCTCCACCTTTCCTCTTGCAGCTCCTCGCTCGCGTGGTGGTCAAAGAGGTCCGCGGGTGGTGTGGCTGTATGGCGAGGAAGAGAGGGTACGTACGTACCACCCTGGGGCGGCCTCTGGTCCCACGATGCCAAAACATGGCGTCGATGCTGCTCCGGAAAGACGTTTGTTACCCCTTGTTGTCACTGCTGCGTCTCCACGCGGGCATCACGTCAGGTTTCGTAGGGCTGTCTGCCCGACGTCTCGCTCCTGTGGGCGCAAAGACATTTCCACCTTAAGCCAAGGCAGCACCCATGGGATTTTATCCACCTGTGCCTCATAAAACACTCTCGGTGCTAAACGTGCCGTCCTTGTGTCTTTGTAGCTCTAGCGTGCAGCTAACAGAGTCAGTGCTGGACGGGAAGTAGCTCGGTGTGAGTATCCCTGCTTGAGCCCTGAGAATTACATGCAAACTTAAGCCCGATTCACCTCGATTTTGAATTTTGCTTGGCAGGCTCAGCCTAGCAACAGCCACTCTGCTGATAATTTAAGGGCCAAGATCAAGATTTGGGATCAAATCATGATGGCTGGGGAAAAGAGTGCAGACGGGCGGGTGGGCAGCGCATCCTGGTCTCCGGCTGACTTACGAAACATCAGCCCAGATGCACGATTAGCAAAACATTGATTAATGCACTCAAAATGGCCAAATTTATAGCCTGACTTGCCCACCCATGCTAATGAGCTTGATTACACAGAGCGTGGGCTCGCTAATCAAATCTGTGGCCAAATCACTGCAGCAAGGGTGTAAATAATCTCTGAATCAGCGCTGGCCCATCTCCAATCGCCACCGAAGCCCCCGCGCGAGCACCGAGGGACAAGGGGCCGCAGCCAGTCCCGGTGGTGGGGGTGCCAGACCCCAGACCTGCTCCCACGAACGTTCGGTCCTTTATATCTTGTGTTTGCAGGTGAAAGACCAATAGTCTCGGCCTCGCGCTGCGGTAAGTGCGGCCCAGATCTTCTCCGGCCGCCGGTGGAGGGCTGTCAGGTTCCGCTCTCCTGTGCTGGGGCTGGCTGGGGTGAACACTATCCTGGCCGGGTTGGCACCAATCCCATTTGCACCAAAATCCGGCCATTTTGTGCTGAGGGGAAGCAGCTGCCTCAGTCTGTGGAAATACTGCAATGCCTTTGAGGGCTTTGGGGAGCGCGTTGTCTCTGGAGCAGCTTACAGAGAGGAGGCGCAAACACTGAGGGGTTTTTTTGGGGGATGTTTCAGCTTTGGCTGGAGACCAAACGGTGGCTGGGTGTCCTCCTCGTGCCTGCTTCTCCTCCGGGCTTGTGGTGCAGGTGGGGCTGGGGTTGCCCAGCAGAGCCGTTTTTCATTTCCATCTCTCTGGCAGCACTGTGGCACCCATCGCCGATCCCAACACCTGCCAAATGGCGCCTGCCATGCTCAGTCGCTCACTTCTCTCCCTGCAGGTTTAAGGAGTTTTGACATGCCCCCACCATGAGCCGCCCCGAGCCAAGAGGCCCGGAGGGAGGAGAGAGGCTGGGGCGCGCCGGGGAGCGCCTTCGTCTCAGCAGAGCCAAGGCACGGCCTCAGGCACGGAACGGCCCCACAGGCTCGTACTGCCACCGTGGGTTTGCTTCGGAGGGAGGCAGTGGCGAGGAGCAGTCTGAGAGCCCTGGCTGACTGGTTTTCTGGGCCGATTCTTCACCGTCGGCTGTTTTTATTAATAAAAATGTGCAAAAGCTGTGCTGCCACTCTGTGCCCTTTCCTGGTGGGGCTCGGCCAGGTCCGTGTGAACTTGGGGGAGATGACTACACCCCTTTTCTTGCTTTTCTCCACGTGCAGCCTCTCGTTCGCAAGCCTGCCCCATCCTGGCACTCAGTATTTCACGATATTGGACCAGGAGGGCTGCCACATGGACAAAGCGCTGCTTATTCTATGTAGAGAACATCCCCAAGCTTTTCACTGAGCCCAAATTAAGTTGGTTTTGCTGCTTGTCTCATCCCACTGCAAAAAAACCCACCCAAACCCCAGCATTTTTCCTGATTGTTATGATTCCTAATTCATACCATTTAGCCCCAAAAGGACCCATAGCCACGCATCAGCTGCTCAAGCACTGTGGCTGCTCTCCCTCAGTCCAACGTGGGCAGCTGATGGTCTTCGTTAGACACCTCCTAATTAGGAGGAGTCGTGCACCAGGCGCCCGGGAGGTTAAACCGCGCCAGGCTGGCCATGCGGGCTCCCTTGGGCAGAGGTGGGTCTGGGAGGCCCCCGGCAGCGTCACTTAAGGCGAGGGCCAGCTGTGAACTCTTGGGGGGGCCCCCAAACTTTGATGCACAAGGGGCTGGGGCGCACAGGGTGTTCGCGAGCCCTGGGGTGCATTTCCCCAGCAAGAAATTGCGCCTGGGGCAGGCTCCAGCTCTCTGTCCAGAGGAGAGCAGCGCCGGGTGCCAGGGGCTGCGTTTATACCTGGTATAAATCTGAACTAATTGACTTCACCTCCTTGGATCTTAACCTGAGGAGAAAACATCTGGGCCTGATGTGATTTTATTAAGTGCTGATTTCATCAGCAAAGGGGAAAAAAAAAGAAGAGAAAAAAAAAGAAAACCTGCTGGCCGGTTGGATCAGCTCCCTGTAAATCCCTGCAAGGTGATGGAGCGGCACGGGGGTGGGGGAGAGCAGCAGCTGCATGTTTGAGGTGGTGGTGGCCTTCAGTCGCCTCCACGCTGACCCCTGGGAGCGAGCAGAGATGCTCAATGGGGCTTTGAAAACTCGCCGGTTGCCTGCTGGTCCCTGAGGGAAAAAGCAGGAAAAAAAATGATGGGGCAGGCAGATAAAAGCAAAATCCCCAATTGCCCCTTTTTCCCAGAAAAATAACTGCCCCTCGGGGCAAACCCCGATGGAGCCAAGATGCCATGCACCAGGCTGAGAACGGTTATTTCAGTGCACACATGACTGAGCTTTCTCTTTTGCCATCCACCTTGTGGGGGAGGACAGTGGGGTGAGGCTTGAAACACATTTTCTAGCAAAAAATCCCACAAGCCCTGACACATGCAGGAACTTATTGCAAAAGCAAGTTGGTTTGGTTTGGGTTTTTTCTGCCCCCCACCTCCTGCCTGTTCTTTCAGCTGCTCCAGGACAAATTTAGGCTTGGGCCACATCCCGCTCGTGTTTGGAAAGTCTGAGCAGCTTTGGCTGCACTGCCAGGAGCGAGAAGAAAGGGCAGACGGCCCATGACTGTTTTAAACTTAAAAAAAAAAAAAAAAAAGGCAGCAAATGCCAAAGAAAACCCCAGATCTCGCCGAGATTTTAGAGATCGAGGGGTGGGTGGGAAGGCAGGGGGGATCCCCTGGGTTTGCCTCAGCCAAAGGACTTTAAATCGAGCCGAGCTCCTCCGGGAGAAGTCTGCAAGACTCACCTTGTCTTGTTCCTCCTCCGCCGGAGAAGGGGCCGCTGCTTTTCCCCCTCCCGCGAGCCCCTTCAGCGCAGCATGGCGGCGAGGGAGCTGTGCGAGCCAGGAGACCATGAACATGCATCCACTGCTGTCCTGCAGACGGGAAGAAACATCGTGCACGAAACGAGCTTGTTAGGATCACATTTGGTAAATGCGGAGCTTGGGTGTTTTTCTATAGGTGACACCGCACCCTCCCCCCAGCGACACCGTTTCGGCTGAGCTTTGCCAGGAGAGGCGGCGAGGGAAGGGGCTGCAGGTTTGGAGGAACGCCAACAGTCCGCCGAGCTGCTGTGAAGGTGAAGAGGTGGCTGGGGCACGGTCCGTAATTACCTATGCAAGGAGCGGGCAGCGAACGCTGAAGGGCTTTTTAATTAGCAGCCAAAGGCAAAGCGGGATTCAACAGCAGGGAAGCTGAAGTCAGCAAAGTCAAGGTGGAAATAAGAGGCCAGCTTTTACCAGTGAGGGTAATTAACTGCCGGCAGAGCGCAGCACGAGGCGTGAGGAATTGCCGTCATTCAAGGACCTTAAATCAAGGAGAGGAGTTTCTCCCGCAGACGCTCGCTCTCCCTCCATCCCCACTCGGGCACCGCTCACCGCCCGGCCTCGGGCAGGAGGGAGCAGCTGCTGAGCCTGGGATAAACTGGGTACCGGCATCCTGGAGTGGGAGCATCCCTGCTTGTTTCTAACGAAGCAGGCAGGGAATTTAGGAAGGAAAAGGGCTGTTTTCCCGCCTGACCTGAAAGCTTGGCCGCCCTCCTCCTGGCGCGCGCGGTATCTTGTGCAAACATCCCTTTTTGGCACGGCAGGCTTCTTTCGCTGGGATTTAGTGGAATTTTTCGCCTGCACGGGGCTGGCTCCTCAGGCCACGGAGCATCCGGCGCTCCCACCTTGCAAGAGGAAAACTGGGATCGTTTGCTCGCAGTTTTGGGAAAAAACTGGGCTGGAGTGGGGCTCCTTGGCTATACCATCTCCCAAGCTCCCAACACCTCCACCAGCAACTGAGAGGTTGGGATTTAAGCCAAATCTACCCTCCTGCTACACATTAATTGCAAAAAAAAAAAAAAAAAAAAAAAAAAAAATCAGGGTGCTAGGCAGATGTGCTAGCAAAAGGTTATCCTCCAGGAGCCGAAGGTTTGGGAGGGGGACAGCAAGGAAAAAAAAAATAAAAAAAATCACCATTTGGGGCTGGCTGGAAAGCAGCTCAGGCTCATACCAATTCCTTGACGCGGTCTTTCCTTTCCCAAAAATAAACAGGAACCGTCTGGAAAGCCCCTGCGCGGGGAGGAGCAGAATTGCCCAGAATAAATAAATACATGGAGAGAGCCGGGGTTGAGTTCATCCAGCCGGTTGTTCCCAGCTGCCAAGGGTGGCGAAGGATGAGGACAGAGCTCGAAATGTCTTGGGGGGGAAAATGAGAGCACGTGGGGCTCTTTCCCCAGTTAACGGGATTTTTGGGAAAGCAGCCTCCTCACGCAGGAGCCACCACGTCCCCCCTGCAGCACAGCTTTCCCCAAAACACCCCTCGCACAATGAGCCTTTTGACCGATTTTTAGTTACAAACAGATTAAGGGGACGGAAAAAGCAAGTATCTTGGGCTTATCTACAGCACAAAACTCAAAGAAGCTTCACATTTCCGCTTTTAGGGTTGTTTTTTTTAGTGCCCCAGCTGCTTTTCCCACAGCTTCCCCATTTGTCGGGCTCGGAGCCTGGCAAAATGCTGCCGTCTCTGGCTGGCATGGTTTGCCCCCGCAGCCTCACCGAGGCTCTGCGAACCAGCCCGCTGCTCTCGCACAAACACAGGGAATAAAGACACAGCAGGCACGGAGCCGGAGTGAGCTGCAAGACTAGCTTTGTGTTCATAAATGTTATTAAGATGATGAATTAAATATGAATTTTGTTTCAGGCGTAACTTCAAAATCACCAAGAGACCCGACACGCTTGTGTTGCATAAATGCTCGGCGTGTTCCTTAACACGCTAGTTCAACTCCCTTGGACCTAGGCTTCAGGATGGGAAGGGATTGAGTGTTTACGTGGCTCGAAAAGTAGAGACACCTCTCCTCTGGCTTTTTTTGAAATGTACTTACACGTTTTTCGCTGACCGAGTTAGGGCTCCTGGGTGCTGGGGCATTTTCTGCAGGGGAAGTGCTGTCTCTGAGCCCACTAGCTCTGCCTTATTAATCTTTCATGTCCTGATAGCGATATTTTGTGATTGACAGCTGGCAAGACAGGGCTGGAAGAAGCCAGACAGTTCTTTTATTTACTGTTCACCATCTTCAGTTCAAAATGAAAAAAAAAAAATTCTCTAAAATGAGGGGGGGGCAAAAAAAAAAATCTGTACAAGAGCTGTGAGTTTCTTGCCCTCAGGTTTTTGGCTATATTGCCCCTGAACGCCGCTCAGGGCTGCGGCGCTGTCTGGCACGTCAACCTCATAGCCATGAAAGGCTGAGCGGCTTCATCCCTCCAGGGCTGGAAAACGCAAGCCGTAACATAACTCACCTCACCCAGCTACCGCGGGGCACCTGCGGGAACCTCTCCTGGCGTGGTACGGATGATGAAGGCTCCTTCTCTGCTCCAAAATGACCGTGACACTCTCCGGGTCGCTGAAACCCCTTTTTTCCTGCAAACGAGTTAAAAGCCTTGTGATTTTTCACATGAGAAAATAAACCATCGCTGGTGAGGGATGGCTAAGATGGCACAAAGCAGTTGTTAGCGGTAGTCAAGTACAGACATCCAGCCTGCGCGAGCCGCTGCTATCAATGGATTGATTTGCGCGCCGAGCTGTCTGCCAGCTGATGGCTTGGCCTAGCCTCCCTGCTTCGCTTCACAGGGCTGTTCCTCCCCATTTCTGTGAAAAAAGTAGGGAGAAAAATGGGATTTGACCCCATTGCTGCTGCTGAACAACATAAAAAGTGTTTTTTTCACCCCTACGAGGAAAGGCATCGGAGTCAACTACTGGCTTCAGCCAGGGATCTGTAGCGTGAACGATGTTTTTGTTTTAGGGTAGCAGAAACTAAGTTTTCTGCTCCCCACCCAGGATGGCAACTCAGGGTCCCAAGTGGATTGTTGAGCGCAGGGAGGCGAGACCTGACGATTTTAATTTGCCCGTTTCAGGATTATTTCGCACATTGTTCCCTCCCCACTCCAAAGGCTCAGGCTTCCAGTCAAAGGGACGATCCCCAACGATCCACAACCACATGCCAAATTTCCAAAAAACCCCACGTCTGTCAGGCGGTTTTCCAAGACACTGTCACCAAAGGTGACATCCCTGAAGAATAAATAAATGCTGAGCCAGGGGTTTCTAAGAGAGTTTTATTAAACTAATGTGAAAAAGGAATGATAACAAACCATCTCTTGTGGTTAACAATAACAAACCATCTCCGCTCAGTTCAACTCATTGAATCAAGTGTAGTACAAAGTGCATGGATTTCAACTCTCCTGTAAAAGAGAAGAGAAGAGAGATTAAAACACCTTTGCAGTCTGCAGAGGCTTTAACTCCCCCCAGAGAGGAAGGTGCTTGTGCTTAGTCCAAATTTTGCTTTTAAAGATGAAAGATGCAGGGCTGGGTGCAAGCGACACGCTTCACTTGCTTTGCCAGCTCTTTCTGAGCTCGGAAAAATCAACGTGTTCACCTCCACAACAGTCTCCCGGTCTCCCTTCCTGGTTTACTGCCATGAAAATAGGATTTCCTCTTTGCTGCCGCTAGCTGCTGTGGAGCGGTTTGGCGTGCACCGGCTCCATGAGGTGGTAAATCAGTAGCAAGAACAGGCACCCAAGCACAACCAAGCTCATCATGGCCAGAAGGACGAAGCGGCCGATAAAGAAGGTATCCACGATCTGCGGAAAATGGGGAGAAAAAAAAAATAAAAGTGACCACAACACATGTCACAGTGTTGGTCTGCTCCAGGAGGGAGCATGCCACGTCCTGGAAAAGAGGGCTCGCCAAGAAGATCGCCCCAGGAGGAAAACCTTGGGGGTTCACGCAGATTTCTCCCCTCACTTTTCATTCCCGACACGAGCGCTCTCTGTGGGAAGTGGGGTGCGCGACAAGCGATTGAAACAATCCCGCTCCTCTGAAAAAAGCCACTTGTGGGAAAGCTAACGTGGAGGAAAGGAGCAGCACAGTACCAAGCATGGGGAAGAAACATGAGTCAAAACCAGCAGCAGCTCTCCCCAGCCACAAACCTCCTGGCGCTGCAAGGACCTGTGCACAATTCTTCCCTTTTAGAAGGGAAATGGGGAAAAAAAGAAAAAAAATTACAAAAAGAAGACACGGCAGCAAGGCACAATGAGAAGCCAACCACAAGAAGGCTGGTTATGAAATCATCCTCTCGGCCCCTGAGACTACCCCAGAGCTTCGCTCACCCCTGGCTCAGTTTTATAAATCGCATTAGCACACACTCAGCCTTGGCGCTGCTGCAGAAAGAGTCTCTTGTGAGCAACGCGTTGGCTCCTTCTGCACGTTTCACTTTTTAATTAGCCAATTAGCAGAGTTTCAGTGCAGGAAACCCAGGTCATGTATTATTGATACTCAGGGCAGGTCCAGTCCAATTGAAGATCTGAAAAAAAAAGCTTTCCATTTCTGCTGGCCTCCCAGGCACAAACATGCACTCAGCTGCCCTTCATCTCGCTTCCAACCTTTACATGAGCAGGTCCCACACAAGGCAGAAAAAAGAAAAAAACTTACAAGGATGTTTAGTAGGGATTTACACAGATCAAGATCGAGAAGAGCAATAATTAACGTGCATTAATAATAGAACAGAGGAAACGACACCTAAAACGCCACAAAACTTCGTGTATTCAAAGCTTGAAGAGCTCTGGGAAAGCTCAAGACGGCTGTGCAGGCAGCCCGAGGAGACCTGAAATCGGGAGATCCCCATGCCTGACAAGGGGCTGACTAAAACCACAGATGGCTCCACGCTTGAACATAGAAATAACCTTTGAGAGAGCCAAAGAGCCATTAAAACAGAAAACGGAGCTGGGGGAAGTGAAAGGCTGCAGAATTAAGGAGAAAATTATCAAAACGACCTGCCACGTGACTATCGGCGTGCTCCAAGGTGTGCTGGAAGACAGAGGCAGACGGGGAACACGCAGAGAGCCAGGACCAAGCTGTGAAAGGGGATGGCAGAGCAGGAGCAGAAGCTGCTTGGAGCTCAGGGCGGAGCTGGGAAGGATAAAAGTACGAGGGCGATTCCTGCACAGAGCCCCTTGTGCCTGGAGATGGGGGCTAAAGCCCACGGGTCACGTATGACGGCACGTAAATACGGGATTTTGTTAAGGAAATGAACAGATCCCTGCTCTGTGAGCGACACGGCCTGCACTGACAGGAGCCTGCACCGGAGCAGGAGCCGCAGGAGACAGAAAAGGTAGTGCAGGGCCAGCCCCGAGGAAAAGGCCCTTCCCCGGGGCCGTGGGGCACCCCTGGGGCCCATCCCTGAGGTAAAGGCCCATCCCGGGGGCCTCAGGGCAGCTGCTGGGGCCCATCCCCGAGGTAAAGGCCCATCCCCGGGGCCTCGGGGCGGCTGCTGGGGCCCATCCCCGAGGTAAAGGCCCATCCCCGGGGCCTCGGGGCACCCACGGGGCCCATCCCTGAGGAAACGTCCCGTCACCCCCGGGCCCGCTCGGCCACGCAGGCCGCGGTGTGGGCTCACCTCGGCGGCGGCGGCGGCTGTGGCCGGGCGCTCGTCCTCCCGGGGGAAGAGCAGCAGCGCGGCGCTGAGGATGGCGGCTCCCAGCGTCACCAGCACCACGGCCAGCCTACGGGGAGAGGCGGGCGGAGCGGCCTCAGCACCGGGCCCGGCCTGATCCCCGCTCCCCACCCCTTCCTTCCCGCTGCTCACCGGGCCCGGCCGGAGGCGCGGGAGAGCGCCAGGCAGAGCAGCAGCGCCAGACCCCAGAGCAGCTGCAGCACCAGCACCCCGGGCCCCACACCGAGCACCGTGCCCGCCATGCCGCTCCACCGCCTCTTCTCCCTAGCAACTGCGCCGCGCCGCAACGGCTGAGCCAATCAGCGCTGCCCACCGCTTGTCCGCCGCTTTCCATTGGCTGTAGGGCGGGGCGGGGGGCGGGGCCGAGGTTTTTCCCGCGCTGTGAGAGGCGGGGCGTGGCATCGGGCTCCGTGCACCCCGGTCCCGCTCCCCGCTCCCCGGTCCCGCTCCCCGCTCCCCGCTCCCCGCTCCCCGGTCCCCGTCCCCGTTGCGGTCCCCGTCCCCATCCTCCCGGCAGCAAGGCGCTCACAGAACGCTCCTCCAGCCGCTGGCCGGTATCCCCATTCCCATCCTGGAAAGCGCCTCCCGGTAGAACGGGAATTTCCCCCACCCCTGGCTCCCGTTGCAAACGGATCGGTGCTTAATTAACCCTGCGTGGCTCGTTGCATAGGCTGTGCCACCGGCCTAGCCGCCAGCCTGCTCCTGCCCACCACGCTGCAGGGAGCACCTCTCTCTCTGAGCAAGGTTTCACCCCCCAACCCCAGAAATTTAGCTGCCCGCGCCCCCAGAATATTTAGGGCCAAAATCAGGCAGGTTTGGTTAATACGAACACGGTTGGCTACAGCAGGGTTTTGCACCGCTGTGTGACAGCCGCACCGGGGGCTGAGGGCCTCCGAGCCAAGCCAAGGAGGTTTGTCAGCGCACCGAGCAGCTTTTAATACCAAAACAAGAGGAATTTCCATTTTCGACCCAATTTTCTGCCTGTTTCTTCCCCATCGCATCTCGCCCATCAGATTCCGGCCGGTAGTCGCGGCTCGTCTACCAGTTAACCTGGATAAAAGTAAATACGTTGATATATTCAGTTTTTCCTCTCAACTACTTGAAGTCTGACGGTACTTTGCATAAAACGTCGCGTAACTGATGTTTTCTTTCTGTCATTTCTTTTAATGGGAGGAATAAAACGGCGATTAATTATGCTGCGCGGCACCGACCTGCCTTTTCCTGCGATGAAATCAAAGTCGCCAGCGTGACATCAACCAGTTTGACAAGCGGAGCACAAACTGTCTCTGACACCTGCCTTTACTTGGCATCAAGTAGGAGCCGCCTGCCAACATATTAAAAGCGTATGTTTGATAGCAAACCCCTTCCCGCACCGTCTCGTGCCGTTAATCCCACCAGAAACATGTTTTTTTTCCCTTCTGCAAACCCCACGTTGGCAATGTCCGTTTTCGCCATCGTTTTCCCAACCCTTCTCTTCTGTTCTCACCCGTGTTTCCTGCTCCTGTTGGCAATCAGAAATTGTAAATTTGCCCCTGTTGTTTGCGAATCTCCCTTTGCTTTTCTCTGTTTTCCCATTTCTTTGCATTTTTTTGGACTCTAGTTGTTTGTAAACCCCCAAATTTCTTCTTTATAGCCCTGTTTTCATAGAGACCCTTCCCTTTCTGCCATTCCTCTTCCATCCTTTGGCTTTCCACCTAAACCTGATCATTTTTGTCCATCAGCCAGCAAGGCTTTTCCTTTACTGAATTTTCCCTATTCTACCTTTTATCCGCAGCCTTTACAACGGCATCTTTAACCCGTTCCCGTATCGACTGGGTCTTTTCACTATTTATTATCTCCTCCGTGTCCTCTTGGTGCTGCCCGGTAGTTTCTCAATGCCAGCAATGACATCATTAAGCGAGTTCAAGAGGTTGCAGCAGAGAGCTTGAATCATCCAGTTATTCAACCCACGCCACATCCCAGATATTTGGCCGGAGGTCGAAGAATAAATCTGATATATGCCCCGGCAGCCACGTCCAGCGGCCAGGTTTTAGCCATGTCGATGGTGATTTTAATCCCATTTGTTGTATCCAGCATAGTTGGGCTGGTGGTGACTCAAGCACTAAGATTTGGAGATGAAATGACGCCCAGCATCCCAATGCACTCCAAAACATCCCTATAATATTTATTTATATGGCGCATACGGTGTTGCGGCAGGGCTATGTGTTCCTCTGAGCACAACGGAGGCAAACTATAAATCCACGGGTAAGGAATTGGGAGAACGAACCTCACCAGTGTGATATTCCCAAGCACAACCTTCCTTAGAAATTTCTTCAACCCATCTGCAACGAAACGCATGGTCCTAAGCATCCTCTTCTTTACCTCAACCTCCCCGCCCCCGGCATCAGAAATGCCTCGGCAGGGATTTGCCTTACGGCATTGCTCCGGCAGCTGCTCACTTGAATGGGAAGATTAGATTTTATGGCCAAAGAAATATATTGCTGTCCTGAAATAGGGTGGTTTTTTCCCAGCTTTTAGCTGCTAGGATTTGGTACCATTTACTGCTTGTGACAGAGTTGCATTGCACCTGTAAAAAAAAAAACAAAACAAAACACCACAAGAAAGGGGGTGAAAAGCAATGCTGATTATAAAATGTGAATTAAAAAATGTAGGAAAGCAGCAGAAATTGAGGATTTTTGCATTGCTTGCAGCAATTGCTTGAGAAACTTCATATTTGTGGTGTTTTTTTCCCAGGATACCAGTCGATGTGGGGACGTCTGCCGGTATTGCAGATCCAGGTTTCTCCGAGACTTTTGACTTGCACCACGTGGGGTTTGCATCCAAACCCTTGTGCTGGGGACAGGACACATCAAACTGATGACGAACAATGTGGTGATTAATTCCAGGTCCGACGGATATCGATATCGATAACCTAGGTACCGTAAAGCCTTTACTGGCAAGGCTCTCGAGCAATACCCTGCTTCACATGGTAAATAAGGAGAAGCTGAGTCATTTGGATGCTCACAGCCCGGCAAAACCCAACACAAAAGGTTTATTTGGACACAAGTAATTCAGGTGGTCACCAATGAATGGGAGATGCTGTCCTGGAGTGATTCGAAGGATGCTTCATCACCGCGGGCGGGTTTTCCCAAGGAAAAGATGAAGGCGTTGTGGCATTTCTTGGCAAAAATATGAAGAAGATCCTGACTTTGGAATTGGACAAAATGGGCTGGGCAGAGAGATGTAATTAGCAACGGGCTAATTAAACACTTGGCCCAGGAGGATGGAGAGGTCACCTTACTGCAAGGCAGGATCAGACGGATCAAAGCTCTTTTGTAAGATGCCACTCGAGGAGCACCCCCGGGAAACGGGGCGGTTTTGGGTCGAGATGGCCTTTTTTGAGTTAAAACCTGCAAATCTACCGTGCCCAGCTCATCCCAGCAGCCAAAATGACCAACATGATCTAATATCAAATAATATTAAATGATCAAACTCTTGGCGACGGAGTTGGAAGCATTGGAGGAATTGATTTAAAACTCTTCGCGCAGTCGTAAAACTTGCAGTTTTACAGCTGGAGCTCCCCGACGCTCAAATATTAGAATTAAAAAGAAACAGGCGTTGATGCAAGCAAGAAAATATTCTGCTCCTGATTTAAAGACTAGCAAATTGCTAAATATTTTTATTAGCGGCAAATTTGCAGCTTGCTGGAACTAATTTCACGCCCGGTAGATATGGAGCTTAAGCTGGGGATGGCGTTAAATTACTCTCTTGTAAAGGTATTTAATGATGGGGATGCCGTTAGATGGTGGGGACCTGGCTGGGGACCCCTTTTTTGGGGTGTCACCTCCTGGATTGGGAGCCCAAGGGCAGCGGCCGGGGAAAGTTCTTGAAATATTGGTACAAACCCATCATTTCCCCCTGCAAGGTGCGTTAGGAACCACCAAATCCCCCTCATTTGCATAGATTTGCTTATGGAGGTTTGCTGCAAATGGGTGCAGGAGCGGGGCGGTCGCGGGGCCCCAGGATCCCCCAGCCTGGAAAGATGCTGTTTGTATTTTTGGGGTGGTTTTGGCCTTATTTCAGAGATTATTTAGGATGTTCAGAGTTTGATTGCTTTAATTGCTTTAAAAATGTATTTAATTTATTTTAAAATATATTTAATTGATTTAAAAATGTATTTAATTGATTTTAATTATTTTAATTGATTTTTTTTGTTTAGGATATTCTGGGTTTAATTGATTTAAGAGGTGGGTAAAAGCGGGCACGGCTGAATCCCTGCATGCCGCTCGCCCTCCATACCCATTATTTCCACGTCTTCTTCCTCGGCCAGAGGTTTTACACCTTGGAGATGGTTTTCCAGCCTGGATCCTTCCATCCTCCTTCTACAAAGCCTCCGGGTGCACTGGGAACCACCCAGCTTCATGCAATGAGCAAAACCCATCCCGTTTCGGTTTGCCCGGATACAAACTGGGACAGGTGCAGGGATGGGGTCGGAGGATGCGGAGCCCGAGAAAGCAAAGCGAAGGCGTCGAGAGGATCCAATTACCCCTCTAAAAATACCTCCGGGAGGGTGGCGGTGGTAAACAAGAGCTATTTAAATCCCCCGGTCCACTTTCTGCGGTGGAAATACATGAGGTTAAATAGTTCTCCCTGACTTTTTTGGAGGACGCGTGTGGCCGAGAAGCGCTAAGCTGCCCTTTTCTGAAAAGAAATCCCTAAGAAAAGAAATTTAAAATAATAGGAGAGGGTTTGTAATGGCTCCAGTGGGGATACGGCGCTCTCTCGCAGGAACCCACTTCGGATTATCTTTCTTTTGCTGATGGCGGAAATCAATTTTAATCGTCCTGACGGGAAATGAGGATGTAAGACTTCAAACAGAACAAATCCTGCAGCATTCACAAAAAAAAAAAAAAAAGGGGGATATGAAGTCACTTTTAAAATAAAAAAAAAAATTAAAAAATCCCATCCCAGCAAGAGGAGATACCTCTAAATGCCCCGAAAGGCCTCAGCTGGTGGGGAGGTGGAGGAGCGAAAGTATTTCCTGCGGTGGGACGAGTCCGACCTCAACCGAGAAGCACTTGGAGAAGGTGGATGGAGGAAGAGGAGGTGTCTCCGTCATCGCCCGTTATGGTTCAAAATGCTCCCGAGTGGGAGGAAGTTGGTCATTTTTTGGTTTTGGTGACTTTTTTATACTAAGTGCAATTTTAATTCAGTGCAGTAAATTTGTACACCAGTACAAATCAGGCTTTTTTCATACTTGGCTCTCCGAAGTTAAAGCAACTGCAGAGTGATTTCCCTAAAAAACCCTAAAAAAAAAAGAGTCCTACAGTTGTCTTCTGGGGATCCTTAAATGTCATAGGGTGACATTTCCCCATGGGATCAAAGGCCCTGGGTGACATCGCGACAAAATCTGACCCAGCCAAGGAGAGGAAGGAGGGGAGAAACCTCCTGTGGAACATAAATTGGGTTGTAGAGCTCTCCCTGGGTGCTGCAAGTGACGGGGCAGAGGCAAAGCTAAAGGAAGGAGACAAAGAACTGATGGAAAATGAATATTAGAAGGTCGAGGAGAAAAAGGAAAGGCAAGAACAGGGTCTGGGGAGATGCTAAAAATTAAAATGTGCTTTTATAATGGCATTCCCAAAGGTGCTAAAGCCCATGGTGTGACGTTTTTCCAAGAAACTTCTATTTCCCATAAGTTTCTCCAAAAGCCACTATTTCCCATCAATCTTATCCTTAAAAGAGCACCAATGTGGGACCTCCTTGTGTCATGGCTTCTGGAAACGTCTCACCTTTACCCGTGTCAACCTCTTCCTCCTTCCAACCCGAGAGTTTTCAGGTGAGAAACCGAGGAGTCATCGATAATGAAACCCTCGACACTTCACTTAAAGTGGCTCATCATCATTAGTTCTTTTGGTATTCCTCGTAATGGCATTAATCACCCGCCACTCATTAGGCTGTAATGTGCCCGTAATATGTTCATCCGTAGTAATTCAATCGCAATTGAGTGGTCGATGATGTCTCCTTATTGGAAAGGGTTGGGCGATGGCAACGTCCATCCATGGCGGGATGTTGGGTGACCGCGAGCAACCAACATCTGTTGAAACGGCCCAAATTTGTCGCCGCACTCCCCAAGACTTGCAGGCAGGGTTTTTTGTGGCTGCCAAGCCTGTTTGCAGTTTTAATTATGGTTTTATCCCCCACTCCTTGCGACACCTTGCTCTCGCCCTTTTTCATTTGACATATATCGATTTTTTTCCCCCGTTCCCCAGGCAGCAGCTTGGAAATGATGCGGCTGCTGGTGGTGGTGGTTTTTTGTTTGTTTTTTGTTTTAAATTTAATTTCAATTTCCTTCCTTATTTGTGCGTGGTGGCGATTGGGCCTGGACATGCAAGGTCAAAGCACTGTGCGGCTCCCGGGAGCTTCCTTCAAAAGTCACAGTGTTGTCCTTAGGGCCTCCTCTCCCTGAGTCCTGAGGATGTGGGATGTTGCTTTCATATCCCAAAATTAAATTTTGGATTTTCACACACCTCAGGGTCACTGGTAAAAAGGATGTCCTTGTGTATCCGGCCATCACGGCACTCGATCAACTTCTGGCTTCATCCTACCACCCATAGAAGGGACAACCCAAGGACGGAGATCGCCCACCTCTCAGGGACTTCTCTGGGCTGCACCAACCTCTCCGGCCAGGCGTTTCTCCTCGTCTGGAACCTAATTTTTTAATTACTGGTGGATGGGAAGCAAAATAGGAGATGAGTCCTTTCTGCTGTGTCATGACTTCGTGGTGCTTCCAAAACTACGCACCGGTTGCCCCATGTTCTCCAAGGGCACCATTTTATTTCAGCCCTGGGGTTTTGGTCTCGGACCTGAGGATCTTTGCATCCCAATGAATGCGTAAAACTTATTTTGTTTTCCTTTGCCTGCGGAGGAGATATTACATAGTGCTTTGGTTTTCCGAGGTCCATCAGCAAGTCTCTGAGATAACTCCAGCAGCCAAGGCTATGAATCCCTTAGGTGGTATTTAAGATCCTTTTGGGTAACCTGTGCAAAAAAAAAAAAAAAAAAAAAAAAAAAAAAAAAATTAAAAGGCGGCTAATCAAATGGCTTTGAGGGCTGTAAAAAAGCCGAATTCAATACCTGCAAACTTTTCCTAGATGTAATTTCAGGAGAGATCAAAGATGACACTAACCTAAGGAAGTAAAGCTACTCAAAATTCAAAGTTTATAGTCCATCTGTCTCTTTGCTTCAGGGAGCCGGTATTAAATTTATTGCTAAATAAAACAAATAAGCCTAGGAAAAGTCAGCGTCAAAATCTGCATACTCGTAAGAGAATTAACAGAGCTCTCTTGTTATGATGGCTGCTTCTCAATTTGCATCTTTAAAGAGTTGTGACCATCTCCCCGCTTCTCCCTTCGCCGGATCCTCCGAAGCCGGGCCGGTGCCGGTGGTTGGCACCGCGCTGCATCGCTTGGTTAAAGAGATGCTCAGGATGAAGGTTGAATTCCCATTGTGGACCGAAGCAAAACGAGGGTGGGGAAGTGATGCTGAAGCCCAGCCAAGGTGAAGAAACATCTCAGGTGGAGCCAAAATTTAAAAGGGCAGGATTCAGCATCTCCACGTCACTTGTGCCAGCTGTCTGGCACCCAACTACCGCAGATATCCAAGTAAAAAATAAGTTGGGGGGGTGTTTATTGCTTTACCTGGCTCATACCATGAGTCATCACTAGTTTTTATCATCGCACTGTTTGTACAAGGTGTAGTTTAAGGATAATTTAGATTTTTTTTTATTCCCCCCACTGCGTGTCCCTCCAGCCCATCCCTTTCTCAACCAGCTGATATCGCCTCTGGAAAACAGACTCCAAATCTTGCCCAAGTGCTGGAGGTAAGTTGCTTTAAACATCCAGATCCTCCTTTTTTTCTTTTTTCTTTTCTTTTCTTTTCTTTTCTTTTCTTTTCTTTTCTTTTCTTTTCTTTTCTTTTCTTTTCTTTTCTTTTCTTTTCTTTTCTTTTCTTTTCTTTTCTTTTCTTTTCTTTTCTTTTCTTTTCTTTTCTTTTCTTTTCTTTTCTTTTCTTTTCTTTTCTTTTCTTCTCTTCTCTTCTCTTCTCTTCTCTTCTCCTTTTCTTCTCCTTTTCTTTTCTTTTCTTTTCTTTTTTCTTTTCTTTTCTTTTCTTCTCCTTTTCTTTTCTTTTCTTTTCTTTTCTTTTCTTTTCTTTTCTTTTCTTTTCTTTTCTTTTCTTTTCTTTTCTTTTCTTTTCTTTTCTTTTCTTTTCTTTTCTTTTCTTTTCTTTTCTTTTCTTTTCTCTTCTCTTCTTTTCTTTTCTTTTCTTCGCCTGGAAATGCTTGGGAAAGGATCGGTCAATGGGATGTTCGCAGTGACTTTGCATGGGAGAGCCTGAAGGAGCGGCAAGAACCAGCCATAGACTTTATTACACCTTGAAATTAAACATTTAAAGGGAGTAAGTTGGCAGTGGGGGTTTTCTAATCAAAATATATATAACCTGCCATTTATCCAGCATTTTTCCTCCAGAAGGACCCCAAAGTGTCATCATTAATGAGCCAGCATTAACCCCCGCTCAGCCGGTATGGGGGGGGAAGAAAACCCATTTTTTCAGGTATTTTCCCACTCAATCCTGGCTGCTTTGCAGAGGGAACAACAGGGAAAAATCCTTTCTTTTGGCTTTAGCTGTCTTTATTATCGATCTGTCAATCCCGCACAAGAAATAAGCTTTAATCTTATTTAATCTCGCACGGGGAAACCTCTGGGAATATCGAGCCATCCTGGCATCGATCGCTTATTCTCAATACATCCTCCTTGTGCCTATGGATTATCGATAAAGCCTTTAATTATATTCTCCCGTGTATTCATCTATTAATAGTTGTCAAATCTTGTGTAGCGTTACTCGCTATTATTCGCGCGTCTGAAACTATTTAAAATGCACGGTGGCTTCAAAAATAACGCTGTAAATCTTTTTTGGGTTTACTCTCTTATTATTCCCAGGAAAATCATGCGCAGAGGTAAAAATAAACGTTCTTAAGAGGAGTTGTCCTGTGGGTATCTGAAGTACCGCAAACGGAGGGAAATCAGCTTTAATAGAAATCCTCCATGAGTTAAATAGTTAAAATTTGTGGAATTCCTTAACTTCAGCCTGGATTTGGTGTGAGCATCACTGGGTTCGGACAGACAGCTGTCCGTGTGTCCCGGATTAATTATGTTGCTTTTAAGGCTGCGTTGGATGATGCTGATTTTTTTTTTCCTCTCTTCTTGAAACTAACTGGAGAGGGTTTTGAAAGGTGTGGGAAAATATCTGTATCCTAAATGTCTTATAAAAATCCAAACTAATTGATGGCTGATTCGTATTAAGCATCGTCTCTTGACTGCGATGGCCAAGCTGGAGGGACGAAGGGCCTGGTGGGTACCGCCAACGTCTGAGCCGGGACAGTTTGGAGCATCATCTGAGCTGAAACTAGTCCTGAATTTTCTTTAGGCATCCCTTTTTAGCATCTTTTACCCCCCGAGGGGGTCGGACATCCGACATTTGGAGGGGTTACCTTACCCCTCTAACCCATCGCAGTGCTTAAGCCAGGCTCAGCCATAAAGCTCAGCCTTAGGAGCCAAGCCCTGGCTGTGGCAGCATCCTAAAACCCCATCTTGTTTTTAACATCTACCATTTAATAATTTACTCGGCTTCGCTCTTATGTATTTTTCAGACTATCCCGTCACAGTTTTCTTAGAGAAATCCGACACGAGCAATAATGCAATCTTGGAAAGAGAATTGAATTATTTATGGAGGAGCAGTCAAATGACAGAGACTAAACCGCTATATTTTATGTAATTTGTTTTCTCCTGAAGCCCGTTATGTAAAAATGTAAATATTGCTGGTTATATATGTTGCCGCTCTTGCCAAATGTTTAATATTTTAGCAAACTCGCTCAGAGTACTCGTCACTTTTGAGAAGGAACCGTCTGGGTGCTCTTGAATAAGCACTGATTAGTTCGTGGTAATTATATATTTACGACGCTGACTTTCAGTGCGCAAAACCCCCCCAGTCTTCTGAGATGCCCGTGCCCCAGCTTTGGGGCAGGTAAACGGCACAACCCCCAAAATTTGGGGGGACCCCTGGGTGAAGAGGGTTTAATTTCAGGGAGGTTTCCCAGTGGCCTGTGCCCCAGCTTGGGATGGGGATGTGGAATAAGGTGTTTGATCACGGGGTTCGTGTTTTTTTGGGGTTTGGATGTCTCTTCCAGCTGGGTACCACCTGCATCCCTGGGCTGCGGTCACAGGTGGGTGGTCCAGGGTGGGAGAAGCGGGTCGGTACCCGCTGGACCCCCCTGTGGGAGCCGGGGTCTGCATCCCAGCAGGGATGCTGCCGAGCATCCCTGGTCCTGCAGATCTGGGGGCTCAGGGCTGGCAGGATGAGATCCGATGAAAAAAAGACCATCCAGGGGTGACCTGTTACAGCAGAAAGATGCTTTTCTGGGGGAAAAAGCCCCAAGACTGGGTGCAGGAGACCTTTAATTTACCGCCGAAAAAATACAGCAAGACCCCACGGCTGGATGTTGAAGTGGAGCCAATTCAACTGGGAAATCAGGCGCCGGGTTTTTAACCAGGGATTATAATTAACCTCTGGAAAAACTCTCCAGGGAAGAAGCAGCTTTTGCATCTGTGGAGGAAAAATCCAGGCCTGGCTACTGTTCCTGGAAGGATGAGCGCGAGTTTCCGAAACCAGCGGTGGAACCGCTCGAGTGATTGGCAACAGAAATTGGGGATGAGGAATGAGGGGTGCTGGAGGAGTGAACGTGGGATGCTCGAGGGATGAACGTGGGATGCTCGAGGAGCGGACGTGGGATGCTCAAGGAGCAAACATGGGATGGTCGCTGCTGCTGGCACCAGAAGAAACAGCCCCGCATCAGGAGAACCCTCAAATATTGGACACTTGGACACTTTTGGTGACGGTGGCACTTAAAATATTCCCCGTGCATGCCTGCCCTCTTTGAATCTCCGTTTTTCAAGATGAGATGCTGAGCGCAGATGATCCCATGGTCCTTTGATACCACAACGAGGGATTTCTGTCCCCTTCCCCTTACCTCTCCCATTCAAACTCTCCGGCTCCTGAAAAACCCGAAATATTTTTTTGCCCGGCATCCCCAGCTGGCTGAAACGACCAACGACAGCTTTATGGCTCCTCGTCTTTGCTCGCTCCCGTGGAATAGTAATGAGCATGGAGGGGGGGGGGGGGCGGGAAAACGTCCCGTCGGCTGATTTACAAGGCAAGAAATTCTTATCTATCATTGCCCCAACCTCTCCGAAGGGTGGGGGGATGCTCTGCCTTGTCCCGGCAACGCGACGCAGTGATGCTTTTTTTTTTTTTGGGGGGGGGGGTGAGGGGGAAAGAACGCATCCCAACCTCCCTTCTGCATTTCAGCGTTATTTTGTCGATGGAGCCCAAGCACGAATCATCTATTTTTGGTTGCTCTCCACCGGCCAACCTGAAGGAGGTCGGAGGATTTTAGAGGCTGCTCTCAAGTACGAGGAGCAAACGTCAGAGCAAATATTTTCCGAACGTAATTTTTTTTGGGGGGGGGGGGGGGGATGAGCTGAAAGGAGGGATTTAGAAAGGGGGTTTTGCAAGGGGTCGCAAGAGGGGAAATTGGGGTTTTTTTTGGGTTCCTAGCTTTAAATTTAAGCTCATTTTTCCACCTTTCCCATCACATCCCTGGCCTTATGGCCATCCCTTACACATCATTTATTGTGGCTGGCTCCCACCTCCCACTGTAACTCTTCAGAACTGACTTTAACCCATCCCGAAAGAATTTTGGGGCTGTTTCGAGTGATTCCGTCTCCAATATTCCTCAGGAAACAGGCAGAAATTCAGCGTTTCTTACCAAACCCAGGTTTAATGGCATTTTTTATCGGGGAAAGGGATGGAAGATCACGAGGGACCAAATTGTGGCTCATCCAAAAAAATCCGTCCCGGTGGTTTTTGCAATAAAATGTGGGAAAATTTGGCTAGAGGACCCAGTGCTCCCAGTGCTCCCAGTGGATGCAACTCCAGGGAAACCTCATCTCCAGGTCCTTGGGAGAAGAGGGAGGTTAATGTATCACGTGGCCAAAATTTGGGCGGGGGGGGGCAGCCAAACACCCCCACCCCCCCAATTAATAATAATAATTAATAGATTTTCCCAAAATGGGAGCCTTTTGCCTTGGGGGATAATCCCACAGGAAGTGCCTGGGGCGGGAAGCATCCCGAGGAGGGATTTTTGGGGGTGCCCTAAATTTAAGGGGGGGGGAAGGTCATGCTGGGGGAGGGGTTGGCGACCTGGATGGGGGTGGCACCCGAGGGGGGCGTCTGTGGTTGGAGTGCGGGGGGCCAAGCGCCACCGGGGGCTCTGAATGTGGCTGGAAGAGGGGGGCAGATGCGGTTGGGGGGGCAGATGCAGTTGGGGGGCAGATGTGTTGGGGGGGGCAGATGTGTTTGGGGGGGCAGATGTGTTTGGGGGGGCACATGTATTTTGGGGGGCAGATGCGGTTGGGGGGCAGATGTGTTGGGGGGCAGATGTGTTTGGGGGGGCAGATGTATTTTGGGGGGGCAGATGCGGTTGGGGGGGCAGATGTGTTGGGGGGGCAGATGTGTTTGGGGGGGCAGATGTATTTTGGGGGGGCAGATGCGGTTGGGGGGGCAGATGTGTTGGGGGGCAGATGTGTTTGGGGGGGCAGATGTATTTTGGGGGGCAGATGCGGTTGGGGGGGCAGATGTGTTGGGGGGGCAGATGTGTTTGGGGGGGCAGATGTGTTTGGGGGGGCAGATGTATTTTGGGGGGGCAGATGCGGTTGGGGGGCACATGTGTTTGGGGGGGCAGATGTGTTTGGGGGGGCAGATGTATTTTGGGGGGGCAGATGCGGTTGGGGGGGCAGATGTGTTGGGGGGGCAGATGTGTTTGGGGGGGCAGATGTATTTTGGGGGGGCAGATGCGGTTGGGGGGCAGATGTGTTGGGGGGGCAGATGTGTTTGGGGGGGCAGATGTATTTTGGGGGGGCAGATGCGGTTGGGGGGGCAGATGTGTTGGGGGGGCAGATGTATTTTGGGGGGGCAGATGCGGTTGGGGGGGCAGATGTGTTGGGGGGGCAGATGTGTTTGGGGGGGCAGATGTGTTTGGGGGGGCAAACGCTGCTGGGAGGGGGGCAAATGCGGTTGGGCGGCAGATGCGGGGTGGGGAGCAAACGCCACCGGGGGCTCTGACTGTGGCTGAAGGAGGGGGACAAATGCTGCGGGGGGGTCCGAGGTGCTGGGGGGGGGGTTCTGAGGGGCCGAGGGGGGTCCGCGGCACGGGGGTGTCCGTGTGTGTGTGCCGGGGGGGGCGCACGGGACGCGATGTGTGCGCGAGAGGCGCCGGCCAGCAGGGGGCGCTGTGCGGCGCGCCGGGGAGGGGCGTGCCCTGGGGGCGTGGCCACCGGTGCGCGGCGGCGGGAGTGGGCGTGTCGGCGGCGGGAGTGGGCGGGGCGTAGCGGCGAGGGGGGCGTGTCCCGGCGGCGGGGCGGGGCGGGGCGGGGCGGGGCGTGTCGGCGGCGGCGCGGCGGGGCCGGGCGGGCGGGCGGGCGGCGAGCGGCGGCCGCGCTGTCAGGCCGGTGTCGGTGTGATGAAGATTGGCGGGCAGGTAGGCTGTCACTCACCGGCGGGCCGCCGCGCGGGGGCGGGCGGAGCCGCGCCGAGCGCCGCGGACAAAGCGGCCCGGGCGGCGGGGCACGTGTGGCGGCGGCGGCGGCGGCGGCGGGGACCCCGCACCCCCCTCCCACCCCCCCACCCCCCCTCCCCCGCTCCATCCCCTCCGGTGCGGGAAGTAACTTGCCGTTCCGCACCGCCTCCCCTCCCGGTGCGGGGCCGGGGGTAGCGCGGGCCTCGGCTGCAGCGTGTGTGTCCCCGTGTGTGTGTGTCCGTGTGTGTGTCCGTGTCCGTGTGTCCCCGGTGTCCGGTTCCCCCCCCGCCAGCCCCCCCCCCCCCCGGGCTGACCTCCAGCCGGCTGCGGTTTGCCCCCGCCGTTGCGGTTCTCCGCGGTGACCCCCCCCCCCTCGCCCCGGGCCGGTCGCGGTGATTTGGGGGGGTTGCGGTGCTCCAGGGGGGTTGCAATGAACCGGGGCGGTTGCAGCCCCCCCCCCCCCCCCGCCCCAGCCGGTTGCGGTAATCCCGGGGGGTCGCAGTGGTCTCGGGGGGCTGCGCTGCCCCCCCGGCCGCTTGCAGTCCCCGCTGCCCGGTTGCGGTGCCCCCCCCGGGGGGTCGCAGTGCTCCTAAGGGGGGTTGCACCCCCCCGGCCGGTTGCAATGCGCTCGGACTGGTTGCGGGACCCCCCCCAGCCGCTTGCAATGCCCCCGGGGGTTGCAGTGCCTCTAGGGGGGGTCGCACCCCCACCCCCGGCCGGTCGCAATGCCCTCGGGCTGGCTGCACCCCCCCCACCGGTTGCAGTGCCCCCCCCGGGGGGGGGGTTGCAGCCCCCCCAAGCTAGTTGCAATCCCCTCGGACTTGCAGCAGACGGTCCGAGCGGTTGCAGTGCCCGCCGGGGGGGCTAGCAACCCCCCAGCCGGTTGCAATCCCCTCTGCAGACCCCTCACCGGTTGCAGTGCCCCCCCCGGGGGAGTTGCAGCCCCCCCCCCGCCCCCGGACGGTTGCGGTGCCCTCTGGGAGGCTGCACACCGGTTGCAGTGTGTGTCCCCCCCCCCCGCACTGTTTGCAACCTCCCCGACCGGTTGCAATCCCCTCTGCAGACCCCCGACCGGTTGCAATGCCCCCCCCTGAGCCCCCCGCCGGGCCCTTGGCAACCCCCTCCCTACGGGGTGCAGTGCCCTCCGGGGGGTTTGCAGCCCCCCAGCTGGTTGCGATCCCCCCCAGGGGCTGCAAACTCCCCGGCCGGTTGCAGCCCCCCCCGGGGGAGGTTGCAGCCCCCCCAGCCAGTTGCAGCCCCCCCAGCCAGTTGCAGCCCCCCCCCAGCCAGTTGCAGCCCCCCCCCAGCCTGTTGCAGCCCCCCCCGGGCCGGTTGCAGCCCCCCCGGCCGGTTGCAGCCCCCCCAGCCGGTTGCAGCCCCCCCCGGGGGAGGTTGCAGCCCCCCCAGCCGGTTGCAGCCCCCCCGGCCGGTTGCAGCCCCCCCGGGCCGGTTGCAGCCCCCCCAGCCGGTTGCAGCCCCCCCCCGGCCGGTTGCAGCCCCCCCGGGCCGGTTGCAGCCCCCCCAGCCGGTTGCAGCCCCCCCCCAGCCAGTTGCAGCCCCCCCCGGCCGGTTGCAGCCCCCCCAGCTCATTGCATTCTGCAGCTGGAAAGTTGCCCCCTGTGCAAAGCGGGGGGGGGGTGTGTGCATGTGTGCAGCGGACAGGGGCTCCCAGCGTTGGAAGACACCCCTTTACCTCGGGGTGCCCCCCCCCCCCCCAGCACCCACAGGGCACCCACGGGCGGGGAGGACACCGCTGCCGCCTTGCAGGGCCCCACGCGGGCTCGACGCCAGCGCCGAAACGCGGCCCTCGCCGGTGTGCCGTAGCCCGTCGCTTCTGCCGGTGGTAAACCACAACACCCCCCCCCCGTGCACCCCCTTTTCCCCCGCGCGCCCCATTCTCCCGGTGCACCCCATTTCCCCCGGTGCACCCCGTTTCCCCCGGGACGGCTCAGTGGGACCCCCCCTGCGCATCCCTCCCGTGCCCACGGGGTTCAATAAACCCTGAAAAAAAAAAAATAATCAATTTTAGCAGCTTTGTGGCGAGGTGGTGGTGGGGGGGTGATACGCACTTTTTTTGGTAACAATTCTGATTATTTTGAATTTATTTTGAATTTTTTTAGCGTATTTGCATCCACAGGAGGGCGGCTCCGCCGGCAGCATCGCGCAGCACGGGAAAGTTTTGGCGAGAGGATGGGGTCCGCGTCTCGTGTGTGTGTGTGTGCGCGCGCGCGCGTGCGGTGTCCCCCTTCATCCCGCTCCTCGCCGAGCGTCGAAGCTCAACTTGGGCTCCGGCTCTTTGTTTCGGCTCTTCCCGGTTTTTCTCCTTCCCAAGGATCCTTTTTTCCCCCCACTATCTTGCTGCCCGCCGGGTAACGGGAAACCCTAAACCCGGCAGGATATTTTCAAACTCCCAGCCGGGGAGATTAGATTAAGGGAAAGGGGGGGGGGACACGACGGATTATTTTTGGCCGGGATGCGGGGGCGGCTGTCCGCGGGGGGAAAAAGGAGAAAATCGGAGGGGAAACGGCTCAATTTTGCTTTTTTTTTTTTTTTTTTAAGACTTCTTTTACCTTAAAATCCTAAAAAATGATGTGAGCCAAGGAGGGGGGAGGTTTGGTAGACCCAGCTTCGGCGAAACTTTCGGGCGTCGCGCCTTCAAAAAGTGCTGACTCGGCATGTTTGGCATCTTCCCGGCGCGGGGAAAGGGGGTTCTCCCTGAAAAAAACACCCCAAAACCTTTGGGGGGGTGGTGTGTCTGATGTTTCGGGGGATGTTTTCAGCCCCAGGCGGATGGGGAGAGGGATTTGGGTGAATTAATGGGATTTTGGGTGAGTTGGGTTAAAAAAGAACACCTTTTTTTGGGGGGGTTTAAGCCACACAGAGCTGACGGATGATGGGATCGGGATTCCCCTTTATTTTTTTTTCCCCTCCCTCCTATTTTATTTGACTCCTGGCGCTGAGATTCCTTCATTAGGGGCAAAAGTTAATTGCTCGAGGCTAATTACGGGTGAGGTTAATAGGGGAGCTGGCGGCATGGGGAAGAGGAGGAGATGCGTTCCCCACCGTCCCAAAATTGGGCTTTTTAAGGCAATTTTCAGCCCCGATGCCCCCAAAAACAGCATTGGGGGGTCCCATAACCCCTTAATTTTAACATGATATGTTTATATATATATAACATTATGTATAGAACATTACATATATATAAAAAACATTAAACACTCCCCCCCGGTATCATGGTGAGGGGGGAAAAAGGGAATAAAAGTGATGCTCAGCATCCCCGCCGGGCTGGCAGGAGTGTTGTCCCTTCTCCCTCCATCATTTTTGGGAGCGGGAGGTAAAGGAAATATCTTTTTTTTTAAAGAAATAGGATTTTTTTTTTAAGGAACTCTCCCCTTTTCTTAAGGAAATCGCCTCTTAAGGGCAATCTTTTTTCAAGGAAATATCTCTTTTAAGGCAAACCTCCTATTTTTAAGGGAAACTCCCCTTTTTTTAAGGGATACCCCCTTTTTTTTCAAGAGAAGCCTCCTTCTTTTTTAAGGGAAACCTCCTTTTTTTAAGGAAACCTTTTTTTTTTTAAAAGACATGTCCTTTTTTTTTAAGTAAAGGCAGGAAGTTGTGTTGGGAGAGGAACGTTTTTTCCCACTGAGCATCAGGGAATAACCTTTTATCCCAACTCCTGGATAAAACAAGTTCCTGCAATGGGGGCAGCTTTGGATTTTGGGTGATTTTTTGCTTTTCCAGTGAACTTTTAAATTACTACTTTTTTTTTTTTAAATTTTTTTTTTTCATGTTGATCGACAGCATCCATAAGTCTCCGAGCAATAATAAGATTTTATTTTAACTCCCATAGTTATAGTGGTGCGGTCCCGGTGGGAAGAGCATCCTTCATCGTCTATCCTCATCCCCAGGGATGCGGAGGGCTGGACCGCACCGTCGGATTTGAGATGCACGATGGATACCAGGGGGGATTTCCTGAGAACACGGCGAAAAATAATTTGGGGTGCTGCGACACCCACAGTTTTGCTTAATTTATTTTCCTGGGAGCTGCTCCAGCTTCAAATAACTGGGAAAATTCGTCCCAGTGATGGGATGGGGCGGCTGAGAGTCAGTTGGTGGGAGTGCCTGTCGCAAGTGTGGTGCAAAAGCAGGCAGGGATATAAAAAAAAAAAAAAAAAAAAGAAGATTTTACACCCCTGCTACAGTGGGAAATACTGATTTAAAAGAGTAAAGTGAGAGTTTTAGGATGCTGAGCTCCCTTTTAGGATGCTGAGCTCCCTTTCCCCCGGCTCCGTCCTTCTTTTTTCCTCGCAGAAGTACTGAGTTTGACCAACGAGCCGTGTTTCCTGAAGTCGAGAGGAAACTTTTGCAATGATCGGGGGTAAATTAGGGGAGATTTGGCATCCCTGACCCCTGTGGGAAAGCAGGACCGAGCATCGAGGTCTTTTTTTTCAGGTCGTGGGTACCACCAGAGCATCCCATCCTCAATTATTCTCCATCCTTATTTTACTCCGGGACGTGGGAAAAATGCTTTTTTTGGGGGTCTTCGTGGGGTAATTTGCTGGGTCCAGACAACTCTTGCTGGAATTTAATATCCCACGCGCCGCTAAATACCGCGATTCCCAAATAATTTTTGCTGCCACCAAAGAGGGTGTTAACGAATGCCCTCTAATTAGCAAAAAAAAAAAAAAAAAAAAAAATTATTTCCCGGCATCATTAATCAGATCGTTAAGATGCTGCCTCAAAATAATAATCCGGAGGGACCGGGAGTTAATCCCTGCTTAAATTTAGACCTGGTTTTGATCACCCTCCAGCCTTGCGAGGACTGAGGTGATGCTCCAGGTAATCCCCATGGGAAAACCATCCCATCCCGGCGGGATGAGGTCGCTTTTGCCCAGCTGTGATTTGCAGCTGTATAAATAAGATGAGAATTTGGCCTCAGGTCTTCCCTCCCCCCCTGATTATATCTTATTTTTTTTTGCCCTTGCCTCTTCTGAAAGGGAAAATAAACCCTCGTTAGTCCACACCGCGATTTATTTTTATATATTTATATCTATTTTTTTATATTTGCAAGCTTCTGGTGTATTATTTTGGGTTTTTTTTCCTTTTTTAGGAGGCCAAAAGGGCTTTTTTTTTTTTTTTTTTTTTGGGGGGGGGGGGAGCAGTGCTGCGCTAGCGGGATGCTCTTTGCGGCTAACAAGATGCAGATGCTGCGAGGGACCGATGCTGGAGGAGCGAGGGGTGAGATGGGCTTGGGAAGAGGTTGAGGCTTATCTAAAACTCTGGTTTAGGGGCTCTTTCAAAGAGGAATAATTTTCTGTGACCCTCAAAATTTTCTTTAATTTTGTATTTAATTTTCTATTTCATTGTTGTATTCAATTTTTGCTTAAATTTTTCTTATTATAATTAATTACTTTATTATTTTATTTTTAGCATTTGTATTTTATTTTTGTTTTTTACTTTTACTTTTTATTTTATTTTATTTTTTATTTTCATAGAATCATTTAGTTTGGAAAACACCTTTAAGATCATTGAGTCCAACTGCCAAGTCCGCCACTAAACCATACCCCCAAGCACCATATTTACACATTTGTTTTTCAATTTTTTTTCTTTTTTTAAATTTCATTTTTAAATTTTGCATATATTTTAAAATTCTATTTTCATTTAATTTTTTTATATTGAGTTTTATTTTCCATTTTTTTGCTTCAGCCATCGTTCAGCATCCCGTGCCGGGCGACCTGTCCCATCCCACAAGTATGATCCAGGCAGGAAAATCCCAAATATCCAGGTAACCCCAGCAAAAGGCCATAAAAATTCAAATTAGGGATGCAGAACCCAAAGTTAGGGATATTCCCCCCAAAAAATCAGATTATTTTGGTGCAGGTGGAGGAAAGTTTTGGGAGCTGCCATGAAATCCTACTTGGGTGGATAAGAAAAAAATAAAATACCCCCAATAATGTTCTATACGGAGCTTTCAACTTTAATAAGGTGTTGCAAGAACTATGAAAACAGTTATAACCAAAACCACATTTTTTTAACTCGGTTCTGGCTTTCCCCGGCCGCAACAGCTTGCTCACTCCTATCAATAAATCCCATAAAGCCAATTAAAAATAATCCCAGTTGCGGACCGTTTTGAGAGGTTTTTCTTTTATTTCGCCCCGATTTGATATTTTTTTTCACGGATGTGCTTGCGAACAGGATTTGGCCCCTGAAAACCCCATCGTCCCCGTCAGGGTGACAGCAGCCGAGAGACGCCGCCCCCGGATTCGGGCTCGGAATTTATTTTAGGGCTTGAACCCCCCGGAAATTTTCCTGCATGGGAAAAGCTGCTTTCCCTTTTTTTTCCCCTCCTTTTTTTTTTCCCCTTTCCCCCATTTTTCCTTTTTTCCCAACCTTTTTCCCTTTTTTCTTTTTTCTTTTTTCTTTTTTCTTTTTTCTTTTTTCTTTTTTCTTTTTTCTTTTTTCTTTTTTCTTTTTTCTTTTTTCTTTTTTCTTTTTTCTTTTTTCTTTTTTCTTTTTCTTTTTTTCTCCTTTTCTCCTTTTTCTCCTTTTTCTCCTTTCCTTTTTCCCCTTTTTCTACTTTTTCCCTTTCCTTTCCCCTTTCTTCCCCTTTCCCTTTTCCTTTTTTTTCCTTTTTCACTCTTTTTTTCCTTTTTTTTTTTTCCTTTTTTTTTTTGGCTTTTTCTTTTTGACTTTTGGGGGGGAGCGGGGCTTTTTCCTTATATTTTTCACTTTTTTTCCTGTTTTAAATCTTTTTACCCTCTTTTCGGCCGCAGAAAACCCCAAACGGGGCTCCCCCATCTCCCCGGGGGCACTCACCGATGCTCCCCCCTCCCACGCTGCAAGCGATGCCCAAACACCGCCACCGATCAGGCAGCGAGTCAAAACTTTTCCAAATAATTAAAAAAAAAAATCAGAATATTTGATTTCAGCGCTTTCGTTTCACATTATTTTATCAGCGGTGTGTTATTCCTCAGATTATTTGCCGGGGGCAGGACTAGTCTTTTGCAGATATATCACTTCTAGGTACGTCGGAAGGCACTTTATAGCTTTATAAAGCCCTTAAAATGTTTTTTTAAACACTACTTGAAGCTTCTAAGGCAAGTTTTAGAACAGCAATTACAAGCTCCCTTTTCCCCAAGGAAATTCCCACTGCGATGGTGGATGTAAACCGCTGCAGACATTTTTAATGCTCCCGAGCAATAAATTTAAAAGGGAATTTATTGTTGCAAGCTGCTAATTTCTCCGTCCCAACGCCGCCGCCGCCTGTTGCTGGTGGCGATGCCGGGATGCGGTTTGGTGATTTTGGTGCTATCCCCCCAAAAAAAAGCCATTTACCAGCTTGATTTTTTTCTGTTTTTTCCCTTATTTCCTATTTTTTTTCCCCATTTTCCAGCATCTTTCCGCTGCCTCTTTCCACGGCAAGTGGGGTTGATGAGCTGAACCCCATCCAGGTCTTATATTTTATTAACGCCTTGATCAGCTCGTAATAAATAATTACAAATAATCGGCTCGGAGATGGCGGGCATCCCACGCTCTCCATCCCTCCTGTCACCTCCTGCATCCTCTCCCTGCTCCTCCTCCTCACTCACCCACTTTAAATAAAATTATTTAAACCCCCACCCCAAAATCTGGATTCTGAGTAGATTGACTTTGCTGGAAAAGTTAAAAAAAATTAAAAAATTAAATTTTTATTATTATTTATTATCTCAATCCCAAGAAAATCCCATTTATATAAAGTGCCTGGAAAGGTCTTTTAATACATTTACGTGCAGAAATTGGTTTCTTTATATCTCGTTGCCAGATCCAACATCTCTTAACTCCGGCAATTAATTAATTGCCGTAAAAAAAATTAAAAATTAAGTGGGGCATTTTGTCAGGTGTTGCTACACCGCGGCCACCCCTTTGTTTCTGGAACGTGTTTTAAGCTTTAAAAATAGCTTTTCCAGTGCATTTTGAACTTGTTCGCTAGATGGAAATGGGCCTTTTGGCAAATAATTTAGCCAGCGCATAATAATTCATAAATAATAACAATAATAATAACAATAGCAATAATAAAAATAAATAATAAATAATGAAGAATAATAGCAAATAAAAATAAATAAATAATAAATAATAAACAGTATATAGTAAATAATAAACAGTATCAGTGGTTTATTTTCCCTTAAGGATAATAAAAGGATGGGTAAAATAAACCAGGATTAGGAGACAGATTTCTGGGCAGAATCTGAATTGAATTTAATCCGGCTCAAATGTTAGTCCTGACTTTGTTTCCCGGGGTCAGGCTGGAGCATCCCCCTACCTGGATTTAAACAGCGTGGGTGGGTTTGAAAGCGGATGGCGAATAATGGAAGGAGGAGCTTGATTTGTGCTCTTAAATAAATACATTTAAGGAAAAAACCTTTTTTTTTTTTTTTTTTTTTTTTTTATATATATTCCCGGAGACTTTCCTCCCCATCCATCACTTTTCCCGGGATAAGGGCTGGGAAGTCCTCGGATGGTAGCCACTTCCCTTCTCCCCTTCGTTAGTGGGGTCGTTTGCAGCCCGGTCCCGCCGCATTTGGGGTTGTGGGGCGCAGGAGGGGTGCTGGGCTGGATGGAGCTCCATCTGATAACGCCCTGCCGTAACGAGCCCGTAATTAAAACCCCTGTCAGTGCCCGCGAGCTGGCCCCGCCGGCCCTCATGCTGGGGACGCTGGTGCCGTTTTTAGGGACGCTGGTGCAAATTTTAGGGACGCTGGTGCAAATTTTAGGGATGCTGGTGCCATTTTTAGGGATGCTGATGCGATTTTTAAGGATGTTAGTGCAATTTTTAGGGATGCTGGTACAATTTTTGGGGATGCTGGTGTGATTTTTAGGGATACTGGTGCAGTTTTAGGAATGCTGGTGCGATTTTTAGTGATGGTGCAATTTTTAGGGATGCTGGTACAATTTTTGGGGATGCTGGTGTGATTTTTAGGGATACTGGTGCAGTTTTAGGAATGCTGGTGCGATTTTTAGTGATGGTGCAATTTTTAGGGATGCTGGTACAATTTTTGGGGATGCTGGCGTGATTTTTGGGGATACTGGTGCAGTTTTAGGGATGCTGGTGCGATTTTTAGTGATGGTGCAATTTTTAGGGATGCTGGTACAATTTTTGGGGATGCTGGTGTGATTTTTGGGGATACTGGTGCAGTTTTAGGGATGCTGGTGCGATTTTTAGTGATGCTGGTACAATTTTTGGGGATGCTGGTGTGATTTTTAGGGATACTGGTGCAGTTTTAGGGATGCTGTTGTAGTTTTAGGGATATTGGTGCAGTTTCGTGGATGCTGGTGGGATTTTGGTGACGCTCATCCAGTTTTGGTGATAGTGGTGCAATTTTGAGGATACTCGTCTGGTTTTGGTAATGCTGCAATTTTAGGGATGCTTGTCATCCAGTTTTGGTGATGCTGGTGCAATTTTTAGGGATGCTGGTACAGTTTTAGTGACGTTGGTGCAGTTTTGGTGACGCTTGTCCAATTTTGGTGGTGGTGGTGCGATTTTGGGGATACTCATCCGGTTTTGGTAATGCTGCAAATTTTAGGGATGCCGGTGCAGTTTTAGGGACGCTGGTGCAGTTTTTAGGGATGCTGGTACAATTCTAGGGATGCTGGTGCAATTCTAGGGATGCTGGTGCGATTTTGGGGATATTCGGCCAGTTTTGGTAATGCTGCAATTCGAGGGATACTGGTGCAGTTTTAGGGATACTGGTACAATTTTTAGGGATGCTGGTGCAATTTTGGGGATGCTGGTGCAATTAGTTCTAGGGATGCTGGTGCAGTTTTAGTGATGCCGGTGCAGTTTTAATGACGCTCGTACGTTTTTAGCGACGCTCCTCCAGCTTTGGGGTGCGACTCACCCCAAACCTGCCCCCCTCCCCCACCCCCCCAAATTCCACCGTTGCGCCCGTTGCTTTTTATTGAGTTGCCTTTCACTCTTTGTGAGCATTTTAGTGTTTTCTCCTCATCCTGGGAGCCACCTCTTGCCATCGGAAGCTTTTCCTTCTATTTAACGTAACCTTTTCCATTTTAATCCCACCCTACGCCGCACTAAATCATTCCTCCTTACCTAAACAACCTCCAAAAGCATAGGTTGGGGGTTTTTTTGCCTTTCCTCCCCTTTTAGAATTACCGTCCCAAACAGCGTAGCCGAAGGACCCGGTGAGAGTATTTATGCTAAAAGCACCAAATAAAGCGATTTAGGAGCATCTTTAATAGCAGAGCGCCAAGGTTATCTCAAGGTGTAGACATCGGGGCGGGGGAGGTATTTTCCCTGCAACCGTTTATGTTGGGATTTGGCTCGGCGGGGGGAAGCCAGAGAAATTCCCGGTGCTGTTATCTCTGTGGGAATTACTGGGAGCTTTTTCACCCCGGATTAGTTGCGCTCGAGACGGGCTCAGTGCATAAGCACTCTCGCAGTCCTCTGATGAGTTGGGAAGGGCTCAGGCGTTTTAGGGGATTTTTCCCCCCCCCCCCCCCATTTCTTTAAGAGTTAATTGCCAGATCGTGATGGAGCAAAGCCCCTTTGCAGACTCCCCTTAGCAAGACCCCCCGTTGCAAGCCCCCATTGCAAACCCCCCTTAGCAAAACCCCCATTGCAAGACCTCCTTTGCAACCCCCCCTTAGCAAAACTCCCATAGCAAGACCCCTGCTGCAAGACCCTCTTTGCAAACCCCCCTTAGCAAAACCTCCATTGCAAGACGCCCCTTCGCAAATGCCCTGTAGCAAGACTTCCTTTGCAAGACCCTCGTTGCAAAACCCCCTTGGCAAAACCCCCTTTGCAAAGCCCCCTTGACAAAACCCCCTTGGCAAACCCCTCTTAGCAAAACCCCTATTGCAAGACCCCCATTGCAAGACCTCCTTTGCAAACCCCCCATGGCAAAACTCCCATTACAAGACCTCCTTTGCAAACCCCACTTAGCAAGACCTCGTTTCAAGACCCCCTTTGCAAACCCCCCTTTGCAGACCCCCATTGCAAGACCCCCTTTGCAAACTCCCTTTAGCAAGACCCCCTTCGCCCAACCGTGCCAGCCCAGCGCGGGGGGCTCTCCCCATCCTCCCCACCGCAGCGATGGGGCGGGGGGCTCTTTTCCCTGGGGGCGGGGGGGGGGGGGGGCACCCCTGGCCCCGCTCCAGCGCCTGCCCGGGGCACACAGCACCCTTCAGCCGACCAGACAGAATTCAACCCTTTGTTTCCTGTGCGCCAGCTCGACTTCGCGAGGCCGGAGCCCTCAACAAGCCCCTCTTTGTGCTAATTTAATTAATCGCCGCGGCCGAGGGCAGCGGGGATGAGACGCGTCGCCTATAAATACCTGCTCTATTTTGGGGGGGGGGGGATGATGCACAGTGGCGCTTGAACCTAAATCTAATTCAATTTGCTTTAATTCCAATTGACTTGTAATAAAACCCGATTGATGGCTTGATTTATGGCAGAAATCCGTGGGTCCGTTGGGTCTTGTTATCGAATTATCGATGGATAATTTTTTGGGGGAGGAGGAAAATCATCGTTGCGTCCTCCGCGAGCGAGCCGGGCGTTGACCCGCTCAGCTACTTGTAACCAAAAATAACTTTTCCGAGGCGAGTTCAGCATCCCAGCGCCTCGGAGGACGGCGGTTTCCGGGGAAAACGCCACTCGGATGCACACGCGTGTGTTTGCACACGCGCCCGGCACGCTTCCCGCCAGCGTTCGAGTGCGCGAGCGTCGCGGGTGCTCGGATTCCTTAAAAAAAAAATCTTTGCCCCGTTGCTGATTTTTTTTTTTTTTTTTTTGCTTACAGCACAAGTTTTAAACTTTACGTCCCATTTGCAAGTGAGGAAAGTAAATCTGGGAGAGGTGAGGTCCCCAGGGGTGCAGAAATCGAGTCAAAAATAACTTCAGGGCTTGCTGCCGAGCAAGATTTAGTTGCAAAAAAGTGGCTTTTATCTTCCACGAGAGATGCAAATGATTTTTCCAGCTGATAAAGGGTAATTTTCAATCAAGACGTTGAAATTTTAGTGGAATTTTTGAAATGCATAATATGTATAACATGAAATTCTTTTAACGCGTAATAATAATAATAACCAGCTCCAGGGACTGGGAGTATGGGGGTAACCCTAAATTAGAGATTTTTTGGCCCCAAACAGCAAAAATCCTCGTTGGGCTCATTGTGGGTGGCAAATTAGAAAAAAAAATAAATCAGTGAACACCGATTTTCCCAGCCGTTTGGCTACATCGGCACACGGAGCATCACGTCTTTGCCACCACTTTGGGTAAGAAAACCCCAAGCGTGCAGCTGGCGGGGACCAATCCTGCCCGGAGAGTGATGCCTTTTATTTATTTATTTTAATTTCTGTGGGGAAACTCCCGAAATATGGGGTAAAAATCCCCCAAATCCCTCTGCCATCCCAAGCTCCACATCCCAGTAGCATCTTTGAGTCCGCCGTATGAGATTGCCAAATATTTGCCAAATTCCAAAGCGCTTTTCGCCATTGGTGTGCTTTTATTCTCCTTCCTATAAATAACCTAAAATAAGAAAAATCATTTATATAAATTATTTGGGCGTGTGCGTCGTTATATTTAACATTTATTTTTCTATTCCCTTTAAGGCGGGGGAGCGCTCGCCCGATTATTTGAGGGCTGCTGGGTGGATGTCACATGAAACCCGGGGACATTGTTGGTGAAACGATACCTTGGCTTAAAATAGCGGCTTTACGGCACGGCCCTGCAATTTCTCGGCGAGACCGGATCCCGCAACACGAGCCGGATCCTCGCCGGGTCCGGCGCATCCCTTGGTTACATCCCGGGTTTATTTAGATGAGCGGCCGCTCGCTCCTCCTTTTGCTTTTTTTTGGGGGGGGATGTAAACCAGCTTGTGCCCACCGTTCCGGTTGAGTTTTCCGTGTGGATAGCCCGAATCCTCGTGGGAAAAATCTGGGAATTGAGTAAATCTGCGCTTGGTGCTTATTTTTCCCGCCGTGCGTGGGGAGCTGGAGCATCCCTGAGCATCCCAGGATGATCCCGCGTCCCCATCCTCCTCCAGTCCCGAGCGGCTTCTCAACAGCGGGAGCGGGTTTTAATAATTATCCTCCCCTGGCATTTTTAGGGGGGAAAAAAATTAGGATTTTTTTTTCCCATAGGAAAAAGCTCTCGAGCCTCCTTGGGGGTTTTTTGGCGTGATGGGAGGGAAGCTGTCCTGTAGCCGGAGATGGGCATCGCAGCCGGGTTTTGGGATACAGTCAGACACGGCATCCTTGCAAACGCTGTTGCGTTACCAGTATGATTTGGGGCATTAATAAAACCCACTGGTTTTTACTGGTTTTTTGGCTCCTGGGTGATGTAGCTTGGTTGGAAAACACAGATTTTTCCCGTCGCATATTTTAGATTTTTAAAAGCGCTGATGACGTCCGCTGGGTTGTCGCGTCTGTATTTACACAACTTCATATAAATACTCCACATCCGCTTTTAATCCCAGTTTTCCTGGAATTAAGGGCTTTGCTCGCACCCAAACTTTCCTGAGCAAAAGTTTTTTGCCTTGGGGTGGGTTTTTTTTCTCTGAAGGGAAAGTTTAGGGGCAGGGATATTCATACACTTGGGTTTTCATCCCAAATATTCTGAAATAATTAAACTGGGATGAAATAGGGCTGGGAAAAGGGTTGGATGGGAGCTACTGAAAATAGGGATCGGGAATCCCGTGGCTGCTGTGTTGGCGGCTGGCTGGGGGTGCTGGTGTGTTAAGAGATTTGGGTGGGTTTTTTACAGCCCTGATGTAGCAGGGAAATTGTTGAGTTTTCTCAAGGAGAGGGGAAAGAAAATAGAAAAAAAGAAAATTGGTGAAAAAAGAAAATTGGTGAAAAGAGAAAATTGGTAAAATGCGAGAAGAAAATTGGGAAAGAGAAAGGAAAGAGAAAGAAAATGGAAAAATTAAAAAAGAAGGAAATTAAAGAAAAGGCAAATAAAAATAAAATTGAAAAAAATAATTAAAAAAAAAGAAAATAAAAAGAGAACATGCCCAGCTTTGGGTACACCCCCAGCAAGTTGTTTTCCAGCAGCATTCCCCTCCGGCCCCCTCCAACCCGCGCTTCCAGAGCCCGATCCGGCAGAAAGCGCCCGGCTCCCGCGGGATGCTGTCGGCCCCTTTCCCCCCTCGCTCCCCTCTCCTGCGTGCCCCCCCACGTCCCGGGGCGGTGCCGGGATGCTCCGGCTCTCCCTGCTCACCTCCAGAATCGTTCCCGCTCCGGAGGTCCCCCGCGTGATGGACGGCGCCGTGAGCGACCCCCGTATGGAGCGACCCCCCCTCGGTATGACATTATTCTATTAGAGTTTCAAAGCTGGTATTAAGTGGACATGATTTCTTCCCACGGACCATTAATTTTGGTTTATTGCTGGCCTGATGGCCATTACCCTTTTTTTTTTTTTTTTTTTCCCTCCCCGCCAGCGCCTTCCCCCATTAGGTTTGTACAATTACCAAAATACGAGCCCAAAATACGAGCCGTTAACGCGGCGCACAGGGGCTGCGGATGGGATTCGGGATGCTCGTCCCGGGAGCGGCCTGGGTACCCCCGTGAGGACGCGCATCGCCTGCTCCTCGCAGGGTTGTGGGGTGCGAAGCCATCGGCACCCCAAAATTCCCCCAGCTGAGGGACGGATGCAGCCGGCATCCTGAGCAGCGTCGTGCGGGAGCGGCACCCATAGCATCCATACATCCAACGCATCTTTCTGCGGCACCCACCGCCGAATCAGCAAAGACCCTCGCAGGGCACCCAAAATAAAGACCCCAGCAAGGCACCTTAATTAGCAAAGATGCTCGCAGGGCACCCAAATTAACGACCCCGGCAGGGTGCTCAAATTAGCAAAGACTGTGGGATGGCACCCAAATTAGCGAAGATGCTCGCAGGGCACCCAAAACAAACACCCCAGCAAGGCACCCAGATCAGCAAAGGTGCTCTCGGAGCACCCTAATTAACACTCTCAGTAGGGCACCCAAATTAGCAACGATCCCGATGGGACACCCAAATCAGCAAAGACCCTTGCCGGGCACCCTAATTAGCAAAGACTATGGGATGGTACCCAGACCAGCAAAGACCCTCGCAAGGCACCCTAATTAGCAAAGATGCTCTCAGGGCTCCCAAATTAACGACCCCAGCAGGGCACCCAAATCAGCAAAGACCATGGGGTGGCACCCAAATTAGCAAGGACCCTCACGGGGCACCCTAATTAGCAAAGATGCTCACAGGCCACCCAAACCGAAGACCCCAGCAGGGTACCCAAATTAGCAAAAGATGCTGACGAGGCAGCGTAATTAGCAAAGCAGCTCGCAGGGCACCCAAATTCAAGCCCCCAGCAGCTGCAATCTCATTTTTAGCATTAAAATTCCCCCAAAACAACCCAAAAGTCTCCTCTCTCTGCAGGTGTCCAACATCCCGCACTGCGGAATGGCGTCGCTCCCGTCTCATCCAAAAACGAATTTCTCGGCACATTTGATGCCCGAGGTCCATAATTCCCGCCCGCGCCTGGTGCCCGTTGATGGTTTTCATTAAAACCAGAGGTTTTCTGCAAAATCTGATTTTCCGATGAAACCGGGTTTTAGATAAAACCACATTTTTCAATATTTTTTTGCGTCCCAAGAGCAGGACCTTGTGAGCATCGTTAAGGGATAAATGCCTTTTGCCTGCAAATAATTAAGCGGGTTTTGCTCCAAACTCGTAGCAAATTTGGGGCGGAAATCAGACAACAGCGAGTTGAGCCCGAGAGGCGGAAAAATCAATGGATATTGGGAAAAAAAAAAAAAATTCAAATAATTCCATTAATTGCGGCCACCGAGTCGCTTGTAAGTTGAGAGCCGCGCAAACTGGGGCATTTTCGTGGAAATGGGGGGATTTTTACCGCGGGGTTGGGTGTGATGGGGGATGCGGGTGGGTGATGAGGCGCCGAAATCGAAAGGAGCAAGACGGGGGAGGATGCTCCGGGCGCGTCCTGCCAGCATCTTGCTCCTTGATGGGATGCGGAGCGGAGCATCACCTCCTGGTCCTGGGAACTGCTTCCATTTTTGCTCCCTCTCCATCATCCCCAATTAAAACAAAAAAAAATTAAATAAAGCAAAAAAATAAATAATTAAAAACCATATTGCAGCGGTGCAGATTGCTGCCAAAGGATGAGGAAGGAGTTTTTTGGGGAGAAATCCGTCTTGGTGCCCAGCCGAGCTCGAGTGTCGTTTTTTGCTGGGCGATGGGGAAAAATTGGGAATATTTTCGCTTAGAAACGCCTGATGCGGGTGGCTTCTCGCTTTGCTGGGCATTCTCCTTCGTCACGGGGAATATATATTCCCCATATATATTGAGGGATGTTACATATATTTTATATCGCTCTATATAAAGTAATATATAATACTGCAGAATAGATTGGGGAATATTATATTTTCTTACATATATGTATGTGGAATATTATACTATATTACCCATATATCTATTGGGGAATATAATATATATTTTTTATATATATATAATATTGAGGAATATTTTGAGGGGATGTATTGAAGAATATATTATATGGGGGAATATGATATGTATATAGGGGAATATATATTTAATATGTATGTATATAGATATGGAATATTGGGGAATATAGTGGGAGAATGTTTTGGGGAATATAATATATTGGGGAATATTATATATGTGTGTGTGTGTGTATATGTATAGGAATATTGGGGAGGGGAGAGAGAGAGAGAGATATTGGGGAATATATATGCCCCGATATATATCGATATATCTATATATCTGTGTATCTGTATATCTGTATAGATATCTCGGGGAATATTATATATTGGGGAATATTTTATATATATATTTATTTATATGGGAATATTGGGGAAAAGAGAGAGAGATGTTGGGGAATATATATTCCCTGGTATCTATCTATATCTATATATTATATATAGGGGAATATTATATTTTGGGGAATATTATATATGGGGGAATTTTTTAATAGAGATATATATATTTGTGGGAATTTTGGGGAAAAGAGAGAGAAATTGAGGACTATATATTCCCTGATATATATATATATATATATGGGTATATTCTCTATATTCCCCATATATAATGGGGAATTTGCTCCATGCCGTGGGGCTCAGCCATTCCCGCAGTCCTAAAGGGTGAGCCAAACCGGGCTGAAATACGCCCAAAATCAGAGGGTGCTGTTGACAAGGGTGTTTGCAAACCCTCTGCTGCGGTTGCCGGGCTCTGCCAAACTGGCTTTAATTGGGATTTAATTGGGATTTCTTAATTGCCTGCTGCTCCCGCCAGCATCAGGCGGGTCAGCGCCCATCATCGCCCCACTCCATCCTCTCGGTCCCCCGGTACCCGACGCATCCCTGGGTCCTTTTCAGCGACCTTGTCTTCACACCGCGCCTAAAAACCCCCAAATTTCCCAATTTTTTGGGTGGTGACAGGGTGATATTGGGTCTTTCCTCTGGCGTTGCTTGGGAACTGATGGGGGCAGGGGGAAAACCCATCATTTTAGGGATGCTAAAAATTGGAGACGGAGGATGCTGCCCGGGCGATGACAGGCGCAAGGTCTCCAGCGATTCCTCTTGAAGAAGATAATAATAAAAAATATATGTATAAACTCCGAGCGTTCGCCGCATACCTATTTTATGAAGTTTTTGCGCTTTTTTCCTCATTTTTTAGGGGATCCCGGAGCGCTTCCTGAAAAAGGGAAGGCTTCCCTTGCCTTGAATTGCTGCTTTTTATAGGTCGCTCCGTAATACACTAATAAAGCGAAAGGTTAAAAGAACAGCGGCGTTTCTCTGCTCTTCTCTTCTCCAGCCGGTTGTTATAACCTCCGATTTTAAATCACGGGGAATTATTAAGTACAGCAGCTTGTGCTATCAGCTATTTTAGCTTTCCCCATAGTGCCGTGCTGTCTAAACGAACGCCGTTAGCGTTACGACACGTGGCTGCCGCGGCGCTCCCAGGCATCATTAGGGACCAGTGTGAACACGCCCGTAGCCTTAGGGTAAAAAAACCTTGAGTGAGAACTAGAAATAATGCCGAAATATCTTCAAATAACTTCCAAAAAACCAGCGTTCGCATCACTTAGTGCTCAGCGACGTGATGTGGGCACGCAGTCCCGGCGGGTACCGATCTGATCCCCCACCGAAATTTGGGGTTTCCTGTGCTTGCGCCTCTAAAATAAATCTTTTTTTTCCTATTTTTGGGGGTGATGAAACTAAAAAACTAACGGTGGGTTGGCGCTTGCCGGCTTGCAATTTGCATGATGCAATCAAGGCGCGCTGATGAGATGCTCAAGGGCTTTTCGGTGAGCACGGAGGGGTCTTACCATTAACACCCCCCCCAAAAAGAACCCCCCCCCCCATCCTGGAGCCGAGATGACTGTTGGAGCGCCTTTCTCAATTAATGGCTTTGTTTAATCATACCCCCTGTCCAGAGGAGTATTGTCTTACGGATAATTTCGTTTGCCTAACGAGATTTTTGCTAATTAAATCTCCTTTCGGTCGGTGCGGCTCTCCCTGCAGGATAGGGGGAAATGTTTGTGAAGCCGCCACCGCTGCCGGCTAAATAAACCTTTCCACTCGGCTACCGAAAACAAACCAACCCCAAACCACGGGGATTGCGGGATGCAAACACCACTTTGGCAAATTAATTAATTTTTACAACCCTAAAAAGGCTTTTCTGTCCCCCAAAAATATAGGGGAGTTGCTCCCTGCATCCTCCTTTTCGCTCCAGCGCGGTCGTGCATCAGGATGCTCGTGCGTCAGAAAAATACGCGTATTTCTGGTTGCAAAGTACCAAATTCAGGAAGATTTTTGCTTATTTGGGGTTAATTGATGGGTAAAAGTTGATGGGGGTTTTGGGGCTCTAAGATAACCCCAAAATTTGTCATCAGGTTCTTGGGGTGTTGCAGCAAAAGGCAGATTTATTTCAGAATAAATCAGGTTTTCTGCGAAGAGCTGCAGCGCCACGATAGCAAAATCCTGGAAAAATCAGGAAATTCAGGCAAACAAATTCAGGAAATTCAGGAAGGAAAATTCTTGCAAATTCAGGAAAGTCCCATTCGATCCAAAGTCGTGTGTGTCTCTATCACAGCACCGGTTTCTCTCCTAAAAAAAAATAAAAAAAATCTTGATTTCCACCCAGCTCCCGCGGGAATCTCCGAGCAAATCCGCTTTGGATTAAATCGAATAGAATAGATCCCTATAAATGAGATATTCTCCAATATCTCAAATATTCGTATTTCTCGATAGATCTCAATTGGGGCGTAGAATTGGGTGCATTTTATCTCAAATATCTCAAATGTTGTTGTGGTTCTGTATTGCTATCAAATCCCCATGAATGGCTCGCGCGCCGCATCCTGACCCTGGAAATAAATCTCGCTCGTCCTGCCGCGGCTGGCGAAGATTTGGGGTCTTTTTTGCAGCTTTTTGGGTGTCTTTAGGGGCAGAACTGCGGGTTTTTTGACTTAAAACGAATAGATGTATTTTATATAAGATCAGGGTCTTCTCGCAGGGAGACCCCTCCTGCTCTCTGACACCCAATTAGCCCCTGGTTAATCACCGGCCGCAGTGATGCTAATAGGGCCCCAATTAAGCACCGGTCGTTACCTTAAATCATTTTCTGGAGAGACAGCTCGAGAAAATCACTGTCCCCTCAGCCGGCGCTCCAGTCGGGAAGAAGAAACTGTATGAACTCTGTATATTGATTATATATATATATAATATATCATTACGTATATAAAATATCATCTATAGCATCTGCATCATCTATATCATCTGTATTATTGTGTGTGTGTATACAGAATAAACTATATTAACTCTGTATATTCATCAAATATATACAGAATATAGATGATATATGGGTACTATGTAACCCATATATATATAACACCTATAATAACATGTATTTTTAGATATTATCCATAAATGTATATTCTCTATATATCATATATATGATGAATTATGTAATATACAAGTGTATATATTGTATAATGATATAATTAGATACCTATCTATACAATATAGATATATGGATAATATATAACCCCTATTATCAATATATCTATACTGTATATAATATATATAATATATACTAAACTATATTAACTCTGTATATTTTATATATATAATAGTCAATATAGGTAACACATAGATAATATAGATAACATATATAGCGTGTATATGTAGAATAAACTATAAAATATTTAATGTTTAATAACAGTGTAATATATAGATAATACAGATATCTGGACAATATCTAATCCGTATTACCTATATATCTCTATTATATGATATTTTATATAGGATAAACTATGTTAAGTCTGTATATTTATTGTATATATAATACATAATATAGGTAACATTTGTGACAGATGATATAGATTACTTATATAATACATATAAAAATATAGTTATATATATAATATGTATCATTTTATATATATATAAAAATTGGCAGCAGTGCCAAATAATTACATATTTTTATATAAACTTTACATATATATTTTGATATTGCAAATTTTCACACCCAGATTCCCCCAAAATCACAGAATTAAACGATTTTTTATACTAACAATACAGAGAATATAATAATCCGGGGGGTGGGATCTGCTCACTGCCCCACATGCAGAGCGACGCCGCGTCCTCTGCACTCCCGCGCACACGTCCTTGCACACTGCACCCCCTGGCTCCCGTCCTTGCTCACTTCCTTGCACGGCCCTGCGCACACTTCCAGTTCCCGTGTGCGCTCCTGTGCACGCTCCATGCACACTCCTTTTCCTGCTCCCATACTTACTCCCAGCTCCCGTGCACACTCCCTTGCACACCTCCAGCTCCCGTTCATTCTCCCATGTATGTTCCCCCGTGTGTTTCCTTGCACATTTCCTTGCACACCTCCAGCTCCTGTTCATGCTCCCATGCACGCTTCCAGCTCCAATGCACGCTTCTTTGCACACCTCCAGCTCCCGTTCATCCTCCTATGTATGTTCCCCTGCACACTCCCTGCATGCTCCCTTGCACACTCCCTTGCACACCTCCAGCTCCCATTCATTCTCCCTTGTATGTTCCCTTGCACGCTCCTTGCACGCTTCCTTGCACACCTCCAGCCCCCATTGATCCTCCAGTGCACCTTTCCCTGCACGCTCCTTGCACGCTGCCATGCGTATTCCCACGCACCACAACTGCTTCCCTCTTCCCTCCTCCACTGTCAGTGAACTAAAAAGCTCCAAAATTGCCCAATTTTCCCCCAATTTACAAGGCTTTGCCCAACATCTTCCTAGCAGGGCTCTGCCAGCATCTCAGCCCGGTAGCAGAGGCATTTTGCAGCTCCCAAATATTTGTGCCTGCAGCTTTTCAGGCTATTTAATATTAATGCGTAATAATAATATTTAATAAGATCGAATAATATTTAACGCCATTTAATACTATTTAATATTATTTAATAACACAGTATTGCAGCCTGAGTGTCACCTGTGGCTTCGGGAAGGCAGTAAGTCTAAAAAAGTTACGGGGAGAATTGTGATAACCCCTTTGAGAGCAAAATAATTGGCGACCGAGGAGAAGTATGGAAAATTAAAATAAAAAATAAATATATATATATATTAACGGAAAAAAAAATATATATTAACGAAACATTAACTCTCCACATGAGTTGACTTCCACGGGAGCTGGGAGGTGGGGGATGCGCTGCTGAAAAATACCACCGTGAGGAAAAGAAAATAAAAATGTTTTATCTCTGGTCTCGTTCTGTGATAATGATCTTAACGGAGTTGAGAAGCGGCAAGGAAAAAAAAAAACAAAAAAAAAAAACGTGCGTGGTTTTTAAATGAAAGTTGCCTTCACTCCAGTGGGCTGGAGCTGAGATTTGGGGCATTTTATTATTTATTTGGGATTTTTAAAAATTTGGGGGGGGGGGGGAGTGTTTTATCATTTTGAGGAGTGATTTTATTATGGGGCTATCTTATTATTTTGGGGGATATTTTACTATTTTTGGGGTACTTCATTATTTATTCGCGGTTATTTTATTATTTTCAGGGGTATTTTATTATTTCTTGGGGATATTTTATTATTTCTTGGGGGTATTTTATTCATTTGGGGGGGGTATTTTATTATTTTTGAGAGTGTTTTTATATTTGGGAGTATCCTGGTCAGGGCTTGGGATGCTCGCAGCGTCGGTGGCTTATCCCACCTGCCCCTGCGGGATTGTGGAGATTCCAAGTAGGAAAGAAAATTAGAAAAAAAAATGTAATTTCACCTACATTTGGGAAAATATGATGGGATAGGTATTTAACCCTAACTGACATCAGCTGTGAGAGCTGAATTTTGGGGCAAAAATTGCATTTACAGAGACTGGGAGCAGAGAGGGAAGATGCTGGGAGGGCTTTTTCCATGCAGACCTCTTTTTGAAGGACTTTTTTTTGCTGCAACTCCAGTTAAAAGGACTTTTTTTGGTGCAAACCCCCTGTTTTAAGGCCTTTTTTAGGTGAAAACCCTTATTTGAAGAACTTTTTTTGCTGTAAACCCCTGTTTAAAGTGCTTTTTCAGTGCAAACCCCCTCTTTAAAGGACTTTTTTTGGTGCAAAACCCCTGTTTGAAGGGCTCTTTTGATGCAAACCCTTTTTTGAAGGACTTTTTTTTGGTGCAAACTCCTTTCTGAAGGCCTTTTTTGGGTGAAAACTCCTGTCTGAAGGACTTTTTTTCTGCAACCCCCTGTTTAAAGTGCTTTTTTTGGTGCAAAACTGCTGTTTGTAGGGCTTTTTTGGTGCGAACCTTTTTTTGAAGGGCTTTTTTTCTTGCAAAACCCCTGTTTAAAATGCTTTTTTGCTGCAAACCCCTGCTCAAAGCACTTTTTTTGGTGCAAAACTCTGTCTTAAGGACTTTTTCTGGCACAAACCTCTGTTTAAAGTGCTTTTTTTTGGTGCAAACCCTTTTTTGAATGACTTTTTTTGGGGTTCAGACCCTTTTTTGAAGGAATTTTTTGAGTGCGTACCCCTGCTCGAAGGGTTTCTTTTGGTGCAAACTCTATTTAAAGAGCTTTTTTGCTGCAACCCCCTGCTTGAAGAACTTTTTTTTTTCCTGCAATCCCATCTTTTAAAGACTTTTTTTTGCTGCGTACGCCTGTTGAAAGGACTTTTTTTGCTGCAAACCCATTTTCAGGACATTTTTGGGTGCAAACCACTGCTTGAAGGACATTTTTTGCTGCAAACCCCTACCCAAATGGCATTTTTTGGGTGGAAAACCCCAATTTATAGGACTTTTTTTGTGCTGCAAACTGCTTCGGAGGAGCTGCTACAGCAGCATCGGGGCGGGATGAGGATGGGGACGCAGGGCAGGACACAGGGCTTATTTTGGGGGGAAAAAAGGGGATTCTAGGAGCAAGGAGAGAACCCGCCGGCTGCCTGCATAGGGTTTTAAATGTGATTTAACCCTTTTCCCTTCCTTCACCAAGCAAAATCCTCCCAAAATCCCCGCCTGTAATGCTTTTTTATCCGTAAGGATAATGAAAATAATACAGGTGTTGCTAAAATAATTGCTTTTTGCATGCAAAAAAACCCCAACCCTCTGTTGTGGAGAAATTCACGTTACCCGATGATGCTCCTCGATGCCGTCCCGTAAGCAAAACCATCTCTTTTTTAAGTTTGTTTTTTGTTTTTTCTTTTTTTTTTTTCTTTTTGCTTTAATTTCAGCCCAGAGTGGGCGATGGAGGAGCAAACCCATCCTGGGGTGGGTAGCGGAGGAGCATCCCCTGCGTCCCTGTGCGTAGCATCCCCCTTTCCAACCATTTTTTTTGCTCCTACAGGTGGGAAAAAATCTTTTTTCCTGCTGGTTTTGGGGCAAAAAATGAAGTTTCCTCCACTTTTCCCCTTCTTCTCCTTGCCGAACGCTCGCCACCCCGCTGTCTGTTTTTCCTCGCCGAGGTTCAGTTCTAATTATGTTGATTTTCTCCAGCCCACCCCCCTCCTGGCAAGCTTATTAGGGGGAATATTTTTATTTATTATCATTTCGCCCAACTCCCGCCAGCATTTCCAATTACTCTCGCCGCTTCCTTGTAATTGTCTTTCCGTAATGGCTGCGAAACAATTGCGCTAAATGAGGTGGCTCCGGCAAGATGAGGGTTTCACTTCATTAAAGGCTAATGGATTCCCAGCTCCAGCTCTGTGGGCAAAAAAAAACCCCACCAAAAACCACCAAAAAAAGGGAAAAAGAAAAAAATAAATATATTTAAACAGCTTCTTTTATTTTATCGGGATAACTTTTCCCGGTATAGAGAGTTTGGGGTGTGTTTTTGGTGCTGGGTGTGTGTTGGTGAATTATATTTGCGGCATCGCCGAGGTCCGTGTGGGTTTTTTGAATATTTTTGTGGTTGGGGGGGGATTTTTAAAATTGTTTTTCTCTAAATTCCTGCTGGCTTGCAAAACCTGGCTTTCCCCCTTTTTTTTCCCCCCATATATATTACAATATACTATATTTATTGCTATAAATATAATAAATACATTTATATATTACAGAAATATACGACACGTAGCAATATAAGAACGTTGCTATACAATACAACATATAATGCATGCACATATTTATAATTAAATAATTATCTACATTGCATAATTCTGTATTATAGACATATATATTGATATAAAATGATTGATATATAGTGATATATTGCCAAGAATGATTATATTGCTATATATTATATGGCATAGATGATTTACAGTAGCAATAATCATATTGCTATATATATCTCTATATGATTATTATAGCAATATAATATGATTATATTATGACAATATAATCTATTTATTGCTATAAAATACCCGTTTCTGCTACCAAACATATTGGCCCAGCAGCCAGGGGTAGAGGCAAAGATTTTTTGGGTTTTGGTTGAAATTTGAAGGCTCGCTGGGTATTATTTTTGCTCCTCAAGCAAATATTATTTCAGTTATTTTTATTTATAAATCCTTTTCTTTAATTTTTTTTTTAAAAAAAGCATCAATTCCCACCAAGACTTTATTTTTTTTTTCTTTTCAAAAAAAGGCAAAATCGAACCTTGGCCGTCTTGACGGACATCGTTAGCACAGGAATGGGGCTTCACAGCAAAGTAAAATTCAGGTGGAAACTCAGGGAAAACCCTTCAAAAAAGCAAAATTCCCAGTTGGGTGAAATGCTCAGAGCCAGACCCACCACCAGAATCATCGGGTCTTGGGGTAGATGGCTAAAAATGGGTAAAACCCGGGTTGACGTATCCATAGCGCTTTCCTAAGCATCATGGCTACTAAATCTGGAAAAAATAGCGATTTTTGGAAGCAAGGGGCACCCCAAAATGGAGGGGAAAATGCTTTAATCTGGGCATTGCTCATCATAGAAAAATGCGAATTATCGCTGACATGGTGGAGGGGAAAAGCCAAAAAGTCGAGAAAAGTGTTTTGGTTTTTTTTTTTTTTTTTTTTAGGGAAAAATGCAGAAGTTTGGTATAGGAGAAACAGAAAAGGTTAACACTTACAGAAGGCAAGATCATATTTAAGGATATTATATTAAAGGAGTGGAATAAATGCCAATATATTGTATATATTACATCATAAGCATCCACTGGTTATATTACATGGGATGGATATATTGCATATAATATATATATTGGATATATTGGATATATTACATTATATCCATCCATTGGATATATTATATGTATCCATTGGATATATTATATCCATATAATCTTATGTCCATATAATATGCCCATTGGATTTAGGATGGAGAGATATATGGAGAGATATAAGACACATACATATATATACACACACATATATGTATATACAAAATAATCCAGTAATATATTGGACGGACACAATCGGATAATGCGGCTGAAGACATACATATATATTTTGTACAGATAAAAAGTGGAAAGGCAGCTGTGGCTTTTGCGGGGGGTGGCAGATTTACGGGGGGTCAGCCTCAAATTTTCTGGGCGTTAAACCGCTGGAATATGGATTTATCCACCAAAGTGGGGGAGCGAATCTTGCAGTATTTCAGGAAAATCCTTTTTTTAAGGATTTTTGAGGATTTAAAACGACCGCATCCTTCGCCGACCATCGTGTCCCGCATCCTGTGGTTTCCTTTAGCTCCATTTCACATCTTCCCCGCAAAACCTGCCTGTGCTCCATTAAAAAAAAAAAAAAGTAATTTTTGCCGTAGGAACAAGAGTTTCTCATTTTAAATATATTTATCCTTCCATATAATAATGGAAATATTGAACCGTGTATCCTTCAGGGAGCCGTGAGAAATTCCCACGTGCTATCCCCAGCCCGGGGCCGCTCACCTTTATTCCCTCTCAGAAATAAAAGGAGATAAAATGCATTAAAAAAAAAAAAAACCCAAACAAACCTCGGCAAAATTTATCTTTTTAAGAAACTAACTGACCTTCAAGCCTTACCTTCCAGCAAGGTGCACGCGGTGGGATTTTTCCTAGAAAAATGGCGTTTTTTTAGGCACGCGACCTTTCGAAAACGTGTCTAGGTGGCCGAACCGCTTTGCAAAATTGGGGTGACTCATGATGGGCGGAACCTGAGATTTCCTTTAGCTGGCCCGAGCTGCAATTTTCAGTTTAGAAAGCAGAAAAACACCTAAAATTGGGGTGGCAAAATTTCAAGCAGCGGCGGTTTGCGCCAGACGATGCTGAAGCATCCGAGATGCAGCGCGAATTCAACCCTCCCCTGCAAAAAAAAAAAAAAAAAAAGTCCTTTAAGTAGATTTTGCAGGAATTTGTGCACCCAGGACGGGGAAAAGCAATGACCAGCACCCAGCCGCCGTGATGTGCAACCGTTTGCATCCTCGCCTTGTGCCCAAAGTCTGTTTTAGCCCTTGATTTGGGGCAAAATCCTGCATTTTTCGCCAAGGCAGCCGCCAGCTGCTGCTGCAGAGCTCCATTAACCCAGCGCTGGGACGACACCAGACCTCCACTTCGTTAAGTTGATGACTCTTGCTAATTTTCGCCCTGTCCTTTTGGGGGCTCCTCGCCATCCGGCAACCGGCCGGGACAGATGCACGCCGTTGCCTTCATCCTTATTTTGCAAGCATCCTCATCCTCATCCTATTTAGCATCCGGGCTTGGGGGGGGTTGCATCCCCACAAGCTTTCAGCCCTCCTTATTTCCAAGGAATTTAAGAGCATCCGTGTTTTTTCACGTGCTTTTCCTTACCAGGGAGCACGAACGCCGGCTCGATCGGCGGAATAATTCGGGATATTATTTGGGATTATTTCGGCGACCTGGATGGTGCAAAATACTTAATTATTGCAGACGTGACCTTGCTGGGATGAGCAACCAGACGTCTGGCCAGGGATGCTCGCCTCCAAAAAAAACCCAGGGCAGACTTGAAGCGGGGTCTCCTGACGAAGCCGGTGCTCCCCGACCTTAATTAGGCGCCCATCATTAAGCACAGAGCTCGTATAACCGCGTGTCCAAACCTCCCCCGCCCCGGATCGCGACGTTATGGCACTCAAATGCCTGGGGAAAAAAAAAAAAAAAAGCCCGGTGTGGTTGCAGAGCATCAAATCTCATCATACGCGAGCTTCATCCTTATTAAAATAATTATAAAACCATTTTGCAATTAATATTTTTTTAGGATGCAATGCTGAATGGGGCTTTAGTGACACCTGGGGCTTAATTTATCTTCGTCCCAGGGCAGAAAAATGTTGTAAAGCAGCTTCATTGGCTTCAAAGCTCAGCAGAGGAATTATTTTCTGTCCTGTTTGGAAACTGGGTGTAAATGGGCGTGTGGTTGGGGACTCTTTTTTCCCTCCAGCTGTTGCATTTCTATTAGATTTGCGAAGGAAAAAATGAATTTTTTGCAGCTTTTTTCTGTCCTGGAGTTACTTCTGGGGGTTAAATCTAGCTCAGGTGTGCTGAGGGAGTGATGAAAAATCAGGTGTTTCTGGGAAAAATCACCTGGTTTTTTTTAAATATAGAAGAAAAAAAGCAGTTAATTGAATTTCAAATCATGAAGATATTTGGGGGGGGTGTGAAGTACACAGCTGGAATGAATTACTCTGCACTGGGGACAGCTGGTTTACCAATGCAAACAGGTTTCAAAAAGCCCCCAAACCCTCAAAAAACCCAAACCTTGAGGTTTTCTTATGATCTTGGGAACGAAGTACATTTTTTGGGGGGGGTCACTGAGGATAATTAGCTGTTGGGACAGATTTGGGGTTGCTGGAAGCCCTTAATAAAAGCTGAATATCCCTCGAGAAGCAGCATCACTGTTTAACAGCCAATCCCTGTGCTCCGTGCAGGAATTATTAGCGTGCGTTTTGCAAGAAATTGGGGATAAAAAGCACCTTTTGACCGAAATTTGTGGGCTGTGTGATAAAAGTTAAATGGCAGCAGCAAATGCTTTTTTTGCAGAAAAAAACCCCCAAAACCCAACAAAACCCACGTGCCACGGTAAGGAAGAGCCCGTGGGGTTTGGGGGAACTGAGCTGACTTACAGGCATGTCCGTGCCGCGCAGGCAGGCAGCACGGTGCAGGCAGCACGGTGCAGGCAGCCCAAGGCTGCCCTCGGCTCCGGAGCCAGGAGCGGGACAGACCTTTTGGGATCCAAACTGTGCCAGAAAACATCTCTGCTTTTCCCAGCTAGTTCAGTCGGGTTAATTAAAAAAAAGCCCCCAAAAAACCATCGCCGCCTCACTGGAGGGGCTGCAGAGCGACGCTGAGCATCACCAGGGTGCTGGCATCCCAGGGAGACGTAAAAATGAGCTTTTTTTTTTAAAGTTGGATCAAAACGGAGAGTTGCTGAGCTTTGCCAGTGTCCTTGCTTTGGTCCTAGCCCGCATCTTCGCTTTGCTTTTAGCTTTTTCGAGCCTAGCCAGCATCCCTGGCTTGGTTTCGGCTAGCATCTGTGGTTCGGTCCTAGCCAGCATCTGTGGTTTGATTTTAGCTACGGTCCTTGGTTCAGTCCCAGCCAGCGTCCTTGGTTTGATCTTAACCAACATCCTTGGTTTGATTTTAACCGACATCCTTGGTTTGATCTTAACCGACATCCTTGGTTTGATTTTAACCGACATCCTTGGTTTGATCTTAACCGACATCCTTGGTTTGATTCTCGCTTACATCAATGCCAGCCATCGGTTTCAGCTCACTCCTAGGTAGCGTCCTGGGCTCAGTCTTAGCCAGCATCCTCGCTTGACCCTCACCAGCATCCTCGGTCTGGATTTAGCTAGCAGCCTTGGCTTGGTGAGCGCCAGCACCCGTGCCTTGAGTTACCCCCAGCCAGCATCCTCGCCGTGGTCCTCGCCAGCATCCCCAGTTTGACTTCCGCTGACATCCCTGGTTTAATTTTAGCTGTCCGCACGCTTTGATTTTAAACCGTGCTTTGCTCCAAGCCAGCACCCCTGCCAGCATCCTCGGTTTAAATTAACACAATTTCCAGCTTGTATATGTAAATATATGAATACATAGATATAAAAATATGTTTCCGACTGCTGCGCTGGGGCAGCCCGCTGCCCGCAGCATCCTCTGAGCAGCCCTTGCACCAACCGAGCCCTCGCAAAAAAATGAGCGCTCCTTCCCGAGCCGCCGCGGCGTGGCATCTGCCTGCTTCTCATTTGGGTTTGGCTGGATAGTTTAGCTTTACCTGCTGCAGAAACGAAGTGATGGGGCTCGTGCGTCATTAAGAAACTCAATCCCTATCTGGATTTTCTGGAGCGTCGGGTAAAGAGCTGAATTTGGGCATTTTTACTGCCCTTTCCCATTTTTTTTTGAGCCAAGTGTTGGCTTTTCTTGCCCTAATGAGATACAAAAACTGAGCAAAAAAAAAAAAACCCACGACGGGCTGCGTTTTGCCCAGATGAGTGAGAAATCAGGACGAGCATCCCCAACACTGAGCCAGAGCTGCCACACGTCATCATTTAAGTGAAAATTCGAGCAAAACTGCAAAAAAAGCCCCTTTTTTCCCTGCTGTTTTGGGGATGCTCAGGCTTCAGTGCCGGGATGCGCGCACTCCTCGGCTCCCGCATCCCTGGAAAGCTGCAGCCGCCGGTTGTGTGCTCCGGTTGTAAAGATAATTAAGTTGCATTTCTGCGCGTTGTTTACCGTTCCTCTGAACCAACAGTTCCCCAGAGACTTCAGCTCAGGCTTCTTTTTTTTTTTTTTTTTCCTTTCAAACCTCCTTGCAAGCGCATTCTTCATTATGCTTCAGTAACAATTTTAATTTTACTATTATTAAACCATCCCAGACACTGCCTTATTATGTGCCTCGGAGCTGAAATTCCTGAAATGGGGGGGGGGGAGATGACTCGACTCACATCTGGGCTTGTTCTGCAGATGTTTGCTCTGCTTTATAAAGGAGCAGACATTAAAGCCTGACATCGAAATGATTTTGCCCCGGGATGGGTTTGCACAGGTCGGCGTGGGATGGGAATGGCCTTGGCACAAAGAGGAACCCGAAAACTTATTTCATCCCGTGCGGGAGCCGGTGGTGAAAAGACCTCGTCTCGACTTGGCTTTTTTTTTGTGTGTGTGTATGTGTGGAAAAAAAGTAATAATTTTTTTTCCTGGGGAAAAAAAAAAAAAAGAATAGGAAGGATCAGGATGGGTAACCCGGCGAGCCAAAAACCTGAATTTCCATCATCAAACCCTGGTTTGTGCTTTTTTCTCCCACTATGGGAACAAAAAATTCACCCCAGACAACTGGGAGCGTCACTCGTAGGACCTGGCGAGATTTGCATGCAAAAAAGGTGTGTATTTTGCCGCGAGGACTCCTGTCCATATGCATGCATTTGCATGTTTGCACGTGCACGATTGCATGTGCGTGTGCAGGTTGGTATGTACAGGTTCACGTTTGCATGTGGGTTTGCATGTGGGTTTGCATGTTTGCATGTGGGTTTGCATGTTTACATGTGCATTTGCATGCTTACGTGTGCATCTGCGTGTGCGCGTGCGCGTTTACAGGTGGGTTCGCAGATGCGCGTGCGTGTCTCCATATGCGTTTGCATTTGCGTGCGTACATCCACATTCGCACCTGTATTGGAAGACGCACGTTGCGCGTTTGCGTTCGCAGGTTTGCACGTGCATTTGTACGCTTGCACCTGCACACACGCACATATTTGCATGTATGCAAATGCATGCGTATGCACAAAAGCCCTTGTAGCAAAATCTATACCTTTTTTTGGCATGCTAAGGCTCGTGCGCAAGCCCGGAGAAGCGGAGATGCGCGCTCCTAGCTATCGGCGTGCGCTGATAGAGCCCCCCGTACGCAGCTCTCCTGATTTACACCCCCCCAATAACTTTCTTGTCTTCCCATTATCTCTAACCCATATACTCCGGGAAGTTTAATTTCTTCTCGCTAGTAATCACCATTAAATAGAAATTGTCTTTTTCTGTGTAAACACGTCATTAGTGAAGCTGCTTTCTGCAGGGTCCAGATTTCATTTTTATTAAAATGAAACATTTTTCGGCTCCTTACTGTGTCCGGAGATGAAGAGGATAATTTTAACCCGTCGGGTTGGCCACAGATAATTGCGCCGGCGTTTGATTGGGGCGATTAGGGAAATCTCCTCTTTTCATGCAGAAGAATTTGCATTTTTCCCCCTTACTTCTCCGAAGCGGAGTCATGCTTTCCTACCCAGCCAGTTTTAATGAGCGTTATCAATCCTAATGAATATATTTTTGTCTTTATTGGCTTGTTTTTTAGGGGGGAAGGGCTGAAAAACAGGTCCGGGTAAAAATTCGGGGCGGGAGAAGGCGCCGAATTTCAGCTGCTGTGCGTGAGGGCGGTGGGCAAGAAGGGAAATACCTTTTTTTTTTTTTTTTTTTGGCCATTGGGAGCATCCGAGTTATTTTGGAGTGCCAAAAGCATCCCTGGAATGATGCAGTGGGGGGCGGTTTGGGGAAAAAAAGGTGGTTTTGGTGCCAGGGGTTGTAAATCGCTGTCAGCATCGTCCGGTGTGCCGGGGCCACGCTCCCGCCAAATCCACCTTCCGCGGCTCTGGGACTCCGCGTGCCGCCGCCGCCTCCTATATAGTGTAGCATGATGTATATGTCTTATGTTTAGTACATATATTAAAATACAGGATATATCTAATACATTCCATATTATTCCCATTATATTATGTTTATTGCCATAATAACATGATTCCATATAATATATATTATATATTGCTTCCATATATATCATATCGTATCACATCATATACCATCCCATCCCATCCCATCTATATAATATAATATTTGGAAATAATAGAGAATAAATACTTTATTGTTCCTGTATATGATATTTTATAGCATAGTGTGTATATATATAAAAAACATATAGGATTGATATATAATATGTAAAATATGATATAGGATAAATGATATGTGATGCATGATAACATATAACATGTAACATATAACACAAACACGGAACACAGAACGCAACATATAATATATAAGATAACACATAACATACCACATATATAATGTAATACATAATAATACATAACGCATAATACATAATATGCAGTATAAGACACAATATATGACACACCATAAATAATATTCAATATGTGATATTCAATATATGATATATGAGATATAATGGAACTTGGTGACCCTGTGGCCTGCCCCCTCTCTCTCTGCCGTACCCAGACCTCGAATTTTCTGGCCGCGTTACTAAAAAAGCAGAGAAATGAATTCCGAATATACCATGTACCATATACAATCCATTCGCAACACTCGCTCGCTTTGGCTTTGAAAATGGAGTTTCCCCTTTCCCGTGCTACCCGGGGGAAAAAAAAAAAAAAATATCAGATTTTCAGACGTGGGGGAGCAACAGATCCCCCCAAATCCGCCTCTCGGCGTCCCCGAAATGCCGATTCCCTGCCGGTGCGGGGCCCCGGGTGCGGCCGCTCTCCCTGCCCATCGCCCGCTGCAGATTTCACGTATTTATTTAAAATCCCGGCTCGGAGGAGCGTGGCCGGAGCCCGGCCGCTCGGATGCTGTTTGCACAAGCCCACTGGGGGCCAGCGAGGGATTATGGGGCGACGGGAAAGCGGCTCCGCGAAGCTGATTTCAACCTTTTTTTTCCCCCAAACTGCTCCGACGAGCTTGCTTTTTGCTTGCTTGGGTTTTTTTTGCTTTTGCTTGCTTTTTTTGCTTTTCCTTGCCTTTTTCTTTTTGCCTTTCTTTTTGCTTTTCCTTGCTTTTTATTTGGACTTTTCCTTCCTCTTTTTGCTTGCTTGTCTTTTGCTATTCCTTGCCTTTTTTTTTTTTTTTTTTTTTTTTCCCAGAGACGTGCCAAGCCTCCTCTCCCAGTTAGGAATTTGGGGTAAAAAACCGCTCTTTTGGGACACGGAGTCTCATTTCTCCCCCAAAAGATTTTTTTTTTTCTGTTATAAATAGGGGATAGTGCCGCAATAAATAGGGGATATTGCCGCAAAAGGAAAGCATCGCCTGGGTAAGTAAATTCCCGCGGTTGCTTCTATGCCCGGCGGAGCGTCCCACTAACATCCACAAATGCCCCAAACCAGAGCTTTTTCCCTTCAAAATGCAGCAGGATCGTGGCCCGGTTGCTCTAGAGAAATTAAATTCCTCAGAACCTCCCTAATTTGGGCAAAAAGAGAGTGGAAATAGTGATTTGTGGAAACGCTGGGGTGCTGGGTTGTCAGCGTCACCCAGAGCCTTGCAGCCGGGTTTGGGGGCGGTTTCAAAAGCATCGGCCTGAATTTTGCGGGAAACTTAACCTGCGTTACGGTGGTGATCACACCGATTCAGTGCTTCCAGTGCAAATGTCGGGAGCGATGCAAAGTTGCGAAGGTCCAGGCAAAGTTGCAAAAGAAAAAAAAAAAAACCCCAACAAAAAAAAGCGCAAATAGCCATTGCATTGCAAAGTTGAAAAAGAACGCAAATGGTCATTGCATGGCGAAGTTGCAAAAAAAAAAAAAAAAAAAAAGTGAAGACGTTGCACTGGCAAGCTGCAAAAGTGGAAGCATGCGGCGCGTTGCAGAGTTGCCAGAATGTGTTGCAAAACCAGCGAGCGTGTTGCACTGGAAAAACTGCAAACGCATTGCATTGCATAGCATCACAAAACCTGCAGACGCGTTGCATTGCAAAACCTGCAAACATTTTGCATTGCGTTGCGTTGCAAAAACTTCAAACCGGCACGTTGGATTGCAAACTCCGCAAGCGCCTTGCATTGCATTGCAAAAAACCTCAAACGGGTTTGAAAAATCTTTACAAGATTTTTCCGGTTTTAGGTTGCATCCAGCTGTGGGAAAACATCTGTAAGGATGTTAAACCTTGCTTGGGTTACTTGAAATTAGGATTTTTTTGCTCTGAACCCACCAAAATGTGGATGCAAAACAGGGGTTTAAGGACCGAAATTAGTGCAAGGTTTAATTCTGGTATTTTCATCACAAAACCTGCAGATGCATTGCAAAACCTACGGTCGCGTTGCGTTGCGTTGCGTTGCGTCACAAAACCTGCAGATGCATTGCAAAACCTACGGTCGCGTTGCATGACAAAACCTTCGGAGTTCCTCAGGTGCCAGTCTAGACTCGATTTATTGCCGTCGCCAACAAATTAGTTCCAGTAACTCCGTGTTTTTCTGATGCGAGGAATGAATTCCCTCTTCTGTTTCGCCTTTGGAAACTCAAGTTTAATGATGGGAATCTTTCTTTGCACGGAGGATTACGCGTGCCCCCTTTTAATTCATAATCCTTTTATTACCATTTAGCATTTCTGATGTGACCCGCTGCCTGTCCCCTTGCTTGCCATCCCAAATTTGTTGCTTATTAGGAAATCAAAAATGATTTATCTTCCCTTGAGCTTCGTTTTTCCCTGCTCGGGCTGAACAGTTTTGCAGATGCCAACTCCAAAAGTTGCTTTAAGCCTGTTGGAAGCTATCGATGCCGCTGGAAAAAGGGATGCTTTGGCGGAGCATCGTTAGTGCTGGGGCCTTATTATTATAATTTAGTATTTGTTAAGTGATCGCGGTGTGTTTTGAGCAAATAAAATTAAGTCTCACGAGCTTTTTTTCCGGATGATATGCAAAAATTCATATTTATTAGCCCTGGATGCTCATCTCCTCGCCCCGGCGCTGGGATATATCCATGGGGCCAATGCAGAGCGAGATGCTATTCCGCAAGCCGGGATTAATCCTTATTTTTCATTGAAAAAAAAATCTTTACAAGATTTTTCCGGTTTTAGGTTGCATCCAGCTTGGGAAAACATCTGTAAGGATGTTAAACCTTGCTTGGGTTACTTGAAATTAGGATTTTTTTGCTCCGAACCCACCAAAATGCGGATGCAAAACAGGGGTTTAAGGACCGAAATTAGTGCAAGGTTTAATTCTGGTATTTTCAAACTCCGGAGTTTGTGTTCCCATGGCAACCAGTATTTTTATCTTCTTGGTTCGGCGCCTTGCGAGATGGAGCCGTCAGGAAATATCTTCCCTCCGAAGACCCGTGAAGGTGTTGGGGTCAGGTCAGAAGGAAAATAAAAACACATCCCCACCCGCCAATAAATAATAACGTGCAGAAATTTGGATGATGCAACGAGCAAAAAAAAAAGGGCAATTTTGGGGATGCTGCAACCCGACGGGCCACGGATCCTTGTCCTTCTCTAAAACGCACCAAAAAACCCCAGGAACAAATGAAAAAAAGGATAATTTGTGCTGGAAAAAAACCCTCTCATTTTTTTCCTTCTCTATATCATTTTTAAATGCCGGATCCGGGTTGGGATGCGGCTTTATGGGCTGAGTTGGAACTCAAGGAACTCAAGAAAGCAAGGAAAAACACCCAAATATTCAAATATCTGGACCCAAAACCGTCTTTATCCATGGAAAAACTATTTATATTGAACCGCTTTTGCTCGATTCTTTGCCAAATCTCATCACCTCTTTAGTACCTGGGGTTACTCGCTGGCGTGATGCGTATTATTTTTTTAACAATTTCTCTGATTTTTTCAGTGTTCAGGACCGCCATTTATCGTAATTTTATTTTTTTCCATTGGAGACAAGCTCCTTGCTGGAATTTCCTAAAAATCGGTGAAAATGGAAAAAAATTGGGGATTTTCAGAATTGTATGTATTTGGAGCTTTCGCGGGTGACGTTTGCAAGGTGAGATGGGGAAGGAGATAGAAATGCAGATTTTAAGGTGAAAAGGACCTTAAAACTATAGGATTTTGCTCTGAAACCTCAAAACAAGGGGAATTTCACCCAAAAACAATGCTGGCAATTTAGGCAAAGTCTAAATTGGGTTGAGGTTACCGCGCTCTCCCCTTAATATTCAAACTCTCTCTATATTAATTTTTATTATTAATTTTTTCCTATGACCAGGGGAGGGGGTTTCTAACATCAACCGGCTCTTGGCCATCACTGAAAACACCGAATTAAGCAAAAATTAAAGATTATTGCGCCGTATTTTTTCTCTCGCCTGACTCAAACAATGCTGTTGGCATAGAAACAGCCTTTCGTGGAAAGGTCACCTGCAAGGAGGGTGGTTTAGGTGTAATTCAAGGAGATTACAGGGGATTAGGGTACGCGCTTATATATATTTTTTATATTGAGAGGGTGCGCGTGTATCCTGGTGTTTGTATATATATGAATATATACTCATGTGCGCATGCATGCCTATATGTATAGATTTATATGTATTTTTTACAAGGAAATATGATAAAGGAGCAATTTCTAGGAAGGTTTGCTAAATTAAAAAGTCTACGATAAAGGTGTTTTTTTTTCTTTTTTTTCCTTCTTTTTCCCCCCCCTGTTTTTTTCCCCCCTCCTCGCCGCATGCGGTGGGGTGGTATCGGAACTGAGCGCTTCTCCTCTGTGTTTTTCGCTTGGCTTTAATTAAACCTCAGGCAGGGCTGGAAAAATGTGGCGAGACGAGATAATTGCGCTTATTCCCCGCGTGGGGCTGTAGCCTGGGCTCGGGGAAAAAAAAAAAAAAGAAAAAGAGAAATTTGGGGGAAATAGAAAGGTGATGGAGGGCGGCCGAGCTGCTCTGGCAAGGCTGGTAGAGCTGTCAGCTTTGGGACAAAAAACTTGCATTACAGCCCAGCGACGGCTCCAAAACTGCCAGTTTGCACCCCATTTTGCAATGCTGCATTTTTACACCCTGCTCTTGGAACCAGAAAAATCAGTAAAACTCTTTTTTTGTTTTTATTGCAACTGGCCTGGATTGCTTTACTTTTATTTTTTTTTCCTTTTTTAAATTTTTTTTTTTTTTTTTTTTGGCAACGCATGGCTAAGACAGGAATTTAAAAGGTGAGATCACAGGAAAATTACATTTATATTGGATAAAAACCCCACCTCCCCTCTGCACGTGCTCCCTGCAGCCGGCGCCAGGCTCAGGAAAAAGCTCCCGGTGCCGTTTTCCCCCCCAAATCCCCCAAACTGATGGCAGTGAGGGGGGGGTTTATTAGTGCAAAATACAGTGAAAATCCTCCCCAAAATCAAATGTTACCTCTTCTAGAGGAGAAAAATAATCTTTTTCCCAGGCTTTTTCCCCACTATTAAGGAAGGTCAGTGCATCGGAAATGGTTCTGGATGGTGGAAGGGGTTTCCTGCACCCTGATTTTTATCCTGTTGGGAGAGAGGAAAGCGGTGGAAATATGGAAATAACTGGCAAAAAAAGGGTTCAGAGAGCCTACAATAACAAAAATCCCTGGTTTTCTTCCCACGTAGCTATAACAGACTGTGGTAGCAAACATTTGGTTCAGATTACTTTTTGGTGATTGCAGCTTGTCAGAAAATATTGTTTGCATCCTGGAGGAAATATTATATTTTAACTTTGTTTTTATTCCAAGAAGTCAAAATATTGAATTTTTTAATATATATTTATTTAATTTTTTTTTTTTCACGGTAAAATTTCCAAAGCGTTTTCTGTTTGGACACATGGAAGCAAAAAACTATCGGCTCTGTCTGCAGACGTGAAATGTTTTGACATTTTTAAATGTTAGTTTCCAATTGACATTTCAACTTAAAATAGCATTAAAATGGCACCGAGTGAAGCTGTTGATTCAAACCAAAAATTAAATTTCACTGAGGCCTTTCAAAACCTAGTGTTTTTTCTCCATTCTTTGGAAAAAGAAGCATTTATTGCTGAAGAAAGCAAATATTTCCCCCCGCCCCCTGTTTTGGTATTAAATAGTCCTGACCCACTTCACCAAGGGACGGTGGTTGCCATGATGGAAGCTGCCCACTTCAACGGTGATGAGACAGCAAAGAAGGGTTTTTTTTTTTTCCATCTAATTGCAATATTGGATAAATCACTGTATATTCTTCCCCCCAAAATATAAAAATCCCCAAATAAGTCACATCAACTAAAAAAAAACCAAATCCCAAACTTGTATTTATTCGCATATTGGTTGATGGCCAACAGCGTTGGAGGTGGGAGACATCTATTCAGCGGGGAGCGGCTGTGTAGGAGATCAGGCATTAATATCTCAATGGAGAACCCAAAAGCTACGGTGACCCTCAAAATCGCTTTTACTCTTATTTATCCCAGTCCTTGCAGCTCCCATTTCATGGCAGATAAAATGGGGGCCAACACTGAGTGCTGGTAAACCAGCCATATCCGGTGGCCATATGAGTTGATTGTGTGGCATGTTGACTTGCATTGGTTCCCAATTATTAATTGGCTCCATTTCTCATTTTAGTTATATTTTTGGTAGGTCATGATTTTGGGTGGATTTGGGGCATCTTGGACGTTCCTTGGGGGAAAGCAGACATCAGGAGGGGGAAAGGCAGGGATGTGTTTGCAAGTCGCGGTGATTTGGATGTTATCTCTGGTTCTGATAGAAGGGTTGGGGCAAGGCTGGAAGCGGTGGGGAAGGGTCTTCTCGCGGGTTGATGTGGTTTTGGTTGGAAAAACAGCGTTTCTGAATGCCCAAGAGGTGATGAGCATGCAGAAGTTGGAAGAAGGTTTTGATTCTTCTCATGGTTCCTCTTCCATCACCTCAACAAAGACAGACAGAAAACTTCTTTAAGGGGTGTTTGTTTTGGGTCCTCCAATGGTCCTGATCAGGGTGTCTTGAGTGGAAATCCTCACTTTTTTCTCTGAGAAAGGCTCATTTCTACCCTCTGACTTCTTCTCATAGGTGACTCCTCTTGGAATAGACCTTGTGGCCTCTTTCCACAAGTTAAAACTAAGAAATATTTAAAGAAGAGGCGATTTAAGCTTCGGAAAAATTTATGTGTGAAAACTTACCGTTTCCACTGTGTCACTCAGTGGCTCTTTAAAGATCTTCTTGAGTTTGACCAGAATTGATGGCCAAGGCTACAACTGCAGAGCGCTCTTTCCAGCTCAGATTGCCAAATGAGGTTATAAATGGGCTCGTTCAGGGGATTTCTTGCAATATCTGAAGTCACTTTATAGTGGCGTTTGATTTTCATGGCAGTCTTTGGGCAGTTGGCTTGGCTCCTACTTCTATGTAGCGTAGTCATGGATGCAGGGATGGGTCTTCTCTGAAGGGTCAACGCATTACTCGTTGCTGTTGTAGTCATCAACGCAAGGTTGGCTTTTCTCTGAAGGGTCAACCCGTTACTTGTTGCCGTTGTTTAATAACAGATCGAATAAATCCGTGTCAGTAAATACTTCATAACCGTGGTTTGATGGAGAAGGAGAACATCTATTTTCAAGATCTGTCCAGAATTTGCCTTTTTCTCCCTTGGAATTTGACTAACAATAGGGAAATTCTCAACTGCCATGGAAATGAAAGTACCAAAAGCCGATGATCTGGGAACATCCTATTGTTGAGTTTCTGGATGTGAACTTTATGGCTTTCATTAATTTTCTTTGAATATTAATAACTAACAAGCATGGATCAACACTAATTAACGGGTCAATGATGCGGGTTAACACCACACCCAACTCTCCATGGGGAAAATGCTACATCCACGCTTACTTTCAGATTACCAGATTTCATTTTGATGGAGAAAATCCTGAAAATACGCATCTTTCCCTGAGAAACCTCAGATTTCCTGGAACTGCATTTTTCATGGAAGACTTCCGTGATTTTTTTTTGATGCACGCCGAGCTCAGACATCAGTTATAACACCTTGTACCGAGGCGCGCGGAGCACATGCGGCTCAAATCTATCACAGCCTTACTGCAGGCTATTAATAGTTTATTAACTCCATTTAAACTCTGCCTAAACGCTCCCGGTGTGCCAAGTGTCTCTGCATAGAAATTATTAAGAAAAGAGGTTTTTAATCGAATTACGAAGCAGTGCCGGGGCATGTTTGCAACCCACACCGTGCCCTGCGTGGCCGCATCTCTGCAAATATTCATGTGCATGTTCATGTGCGATATAATACTGGCGAGTTTTTGGAGATGTGCTCCCTTTTTCCTTAAGGATTGAAGCATCGCTGGAAAAAAAAATGCTTCCCAGGAGGTCGTTTCAAGCAGCATTTCTCGCTAAACCAACCTAAAGACTGGGGTTTTGCATGAGCAACCAAATTTACAGGGATGAATATTTGATGCCGAGCATCTCGGAGTAACTCAGGTAAGGGGAAAGCCCCGAATTTTTGAAATCTATTCCCATAACAAGAAAAGAATTTTCCAGCCTGCTCCTACCTATGGGGAAACTCAGAGTTTGGGGAAGGGCTTACGGATGGTGAAAAATTTTCTGCTGCTGGAAGATCTTGTGCCCCAGAGATGGGAACTTACAATTTATATTTGCTTTTATTGCTGATACACGCCGAGGGGGGATCCCGTCATTTGATCTCAAGCACTCCCATCCTGCCAAGCACCGAAAGATATTTTTTAAATTCATTTTCTGCCCCTCTTTTCACTTTCCTGTGATGTTTCTTTATCTCTCATTGGTCCCCGGGTATCGAGAGTCAAGCCGGGACATTAATATTGATGCGGACCTCGGTTATTAGGAACTGCATTTCCGAGCGTGCCAGCAGCATATAAATACTATTACCGGGTAATTAGTGAGCATCAAGCTGAGTTTGGATTGAGCAGGGCTTGGTGTCCTACTTTTGGGGTTTGGTTTTTTGTTTGGTTTTTTGTGTTTTGTTTTGGTTTTGGTTTTTTTTTGCACTGGGTTGTTGGAGTTTTGCCCTGAGTAGGAGCCGGAGAAATGGAAATCCTAGCTCAGGAGCACCTGGATGCTCAATGAAGGAGAAAGAAGCAAAACAGAGAGGAAAACCTGGAAGAAAAAAGATCTTCCAGGATTTTTCCTTTTTGAAAACCTCCTGTATTTGAAATGCAAAATCACTTCTGAGTTTCTCATTCATTTTTCACCAATTTTTTTTTGGTTTCTTCTATCCCTTCTTGCCGGGGTGGGGTTTCTTGGTTTGCAATTTCTCTTCCTGTGCCCCACTTTAATTTTACTCCTCCCGCCCTGTAAAATTTTGGAAAACCTTCAGTGTTGCCACAGGGCAAATGCAACTGGGTCGCTCTGCTAGGATGCACCTGAAAAGCGGGTGCTCCTTGCGTTTCCTCGGTCTCCAGCCCTTTGTGGATGGGGGAAACCCTTTTGTTTTATCCTCTCCCCCATTCCCTTCTCCCCAGTAAATACAAGAAAGGTTTTTCCATCCAAACAGAGACAAGGAGACATCCCAGGATCGTGGCTCTGTCACCAGATACTTCCCTTTATCCCATAGCGGGGCTTTGATTGAACCACCATGTGAATAATTTAGGGGCATTTTGCATCTTTTATACCTCTGAACCTCCACTAAAAGAGGTTTTGAGATGCTGCTGCCTGCGAAATAGTGTCTGAAGGTGAAAAACCCCTCAATTTTGCATGAGCTAAGAGGGTCGGGGATGAGGAGCAGGTCTTTGCCAGGGAAGTATCCGAATATGGGGAGGTTTAACGCATTAGTTTCTTGTGTTCCCACTGGAGAAAGGGCATCTGTGGTGAGCACAGCTTGGCCCTGGTGTTTCCCTGCCTCGAAGCACTGGGAAAGCGGGGAGGTTTGGAATTTGTGGGGAGCTGTCAGGTAAATCACGGGGGATGTGCTTGCAACTGGGGGAAGTCACTGCAGTTCACTGCACCTGGGGGTAAATCACGGTGACTCACTGCATCTGGGGGTAAATCACTGCAGCTCACTGCTGCTGGGATGAATCACTGCGGTTCACTGCTTGTGGGGTAAATCACTGCGTCTCAACGCATCTGGGGTTAAATCACTGCAGTTCACTACTTTTGGGGTAAATCACTGTGTCTCAATGCACATGGGGTTAAATCACTGCAGCTCACTGTGTTTGGGGGTGAATCACTGGGGCTTACTGTATTTGGGGGGTAAATCACTGCACCTCACTGCATCCAGGGGTGCAACCCCAGCTTCTCACCCTGCTCCAAGCCGTCCCTGACTTACCATCCCCCCCCCTTTTTTTTTTTTATTTTTTAATCGCAGCTCGGTCGCTGGCTTTCCCTCACCACGGGGGTGTTTTGAGTCAAATCTTCCCGTTTTCAGAACTCTTCATTGCTTGAGGCTTTTAATAGGTTTGCTGGGAGGAGGCGCAGCCTCATTATCGGCACGCTAACGGGAGCATGCCTGCATCCCCCTTGCTTTTGGATGCTCGCGGAGGACTTTTCCTTTTCGGGGGCCGGCTGCATCCCAGGGCTGCGCGAGCAGCAACATGTGGGCTTTGGCAGGGCGTCTGCGTCAAGCTGCTGGAAAAGATTTTAAATTCCTAACTAATTTCTTTTCCGCCAAACAAATGAATCTTCGGAAAGGCCTTTCCTCGCAGCTGCTAAGCCATTTAATTTATCTGAGTCATTTACAATTTGTGATGGGACTGTTAATAGCCTGATGTGGGGATCAACATCACTTAGACGTGGGGGTTGGTTTCTTGGTGTTGGTGGGGTTTTGGTTTTGGTTTTTTTTTGGCCTTTCGGGTTTTAATTTCTTTCTGGATTTGCCCCCAGAGGCACAAAGCTGTGTTTGGAAAACGTCAGCTCCGTCTCCCCAGCCCCTTTGTCATGCTGGGACGGCTTGGGCTGAAAGCGCAAACCGCAGCCCACCCATGGGGACGTGCTGCCTTGCTACTACTTAACTGCTTCAAAGTACCTGTCTGTGATATGAAACATGCCATAAAATGAATATATTCCAGATGTCCCTGCAAATTCCCCTTGCCTTCGCCATCCACCTGAAGGCAGCCGACGCGGCGAGGCTCCTCGGTTCCCGCTGCCTCGCTCGCTGCCCAAAGGAGTGGGATGGTGGCTCATTTGGTGGTGTAGTTTTGTGGGGTGGCCATCACTGGGCCAGGGTGATGCCCCCAGGTCTTGCCCAGAGCAGTGTGGGGTGAAGGCTGCAGCTAGTGGCCAGTGAGGTCCTGGGGGGTGATCTCCTCGGGACTGGGGAGGGTGGGGTCTCCATCTTGTGTTTTGGGGGGATCTTCATCATTATGGCTGGAGGGGATTTCTCCTTGGAAGGTCTTAATTCTGGGGTTGGGGGATTTCCGTGGAGACTGGGGAATCTCCATCCTCAGGGTTGTGAGAGTCCTTGGGTTTTGGGGATCTACATCCTCAGGGTTGGGGTGATCCCCATATTTGGGTTTAGGAGGATCTCCATCCTCAAGGTTTGGGGGCCTCCATCCTTGGGGTTGGAGGGGATCCCATATTTGGGGTTAAGATGGTCTCCATCCTCGAGGTTTGGGGGCCTCCATCCTTGAGTTTTGGAGATCTCCACCTGTGGAGTTGGGGGATCCCCATCCTTGTGCCTGGGGGGATTCCCATCCTTGGCATTAGGAGGATCTCCATCCTTGTGTTTTGTGGAACTCCATCCTTGAGGCTGGGACATCTTCACTTTCAGAGTTGGTCTCCATCTTTGGGTTATGGGGGTCTCTTTCCTTGGGATTGAGGGAGGATCTTTATCCTTGGGGTTGGCGGATGTCCATCCTTGGTTATGGGGGATCTCCATCCTCAGAGATTTTCCGTCCTCATAGTTGGGAGATCTCCATCCTTGAAGGTTCTCCATCCTCAGGGTTGCGGGGATCTCCACCCATGGAGGATCTCCAGCCATGGAGGGAGGACCTCTGTCCGTCCTGGACGAAGCCAGGACCCACAACCTCCTCCATACCACAACACCCACCTTGCATAGGAGCCATGAGGGGTCTAGCCAGGCTCGTGCCCTTGGATGACTGTTGTTCTAGGATGATAGGAACCTGCTCCATGAGCAGACCAGGTTCCTACCTCTGGCCAGCCCAGCGAACATGACCTTAATTTATGTAAAAGCTCCACAGAAAACACTTTGGTGTGTGTATTTGTGTTGAGTGGGGTATTTCCCGGAGACATGGGCAACAACTTCTTGGGTACCCTCTATATTAGGTCCTGGTTGGCTGGGGGGACCATGGAAAAGCTGGAATAACGTTGACGTAGAAGGCAATGAAGTAGGTAGAAAAGCTAAAATTACTATTCATTGCTAATATGTTGCGTGGTGCTAATTAATTTTTAAACAGCCTCACTGGGGACCTCATTGCTAAAACATGATGTTTTCTCCTCCGGCACCATAACCGTTAACTCAAAACAAAGCAGAAGAAAGCCAGAAAGGGTGAGGAACCGGAATGTCCATCAGACAGCATCCGAGCTGCCTGCTTGGCGGGGATTTCTCTGATGGCCAAATCCTGCCGCTGTGCCTGGGGGAAGATGCTCTGTTACACCCTCCAAGGGGATTTTTTTGGGGGTGGGGAGTTAAATCCAGCTTCCCCGGAGTGCAGAAATGTCGCCTGAGCTGTGAGCGTGCTGGGAGCAAAGGGAAAAGCTATTTTCGGCTCTGCTCTCACCTGTCTCGCTTTACCCGAGTGTGGCTTTCCTGAATATTTTTAGCCGTGTTTTATTACTGGCCTTGCAAGGCTCGAACTGGGGGGATTATTGCCCTTGCACTCACTCGCACCTAAGTTATTTAATTCAGTCTTTGGGAGCGCTAAGAACAGGCTTTCCTCAACGTTTTCATTGTTGCTGACATCTAGATCAACACCCAAAGATATTTATTTGACGTTTCACAAATGTATGGAGTATTGCTCCTAAAATGGCCAGAGCTGGAAATGCTTTATCTTCCATTTCTGTTTAATTGTTCTTTAAGTATTTGGACACTTTTCTTGCCGTCACCTATTAATTCCAGCCTTTTAAGTTTCATCTTCTCCAAAAGAAACGGAATTTGTCAAGCTTCTGCAAAGCTATTTAAAAAAAAAGTCAAGTTTGGTGGTTTATTTCAACACCTCCTCCCCCCTCTCCCCCCGCCTCATTTGCCTCCTTTTTATTTAAAAATTAGAAAATTTGGTGGCTTGGGGCAAATCTTCCCTGTTGTTCTCCAGGGCTGATGGAACCAGGATCTTGCCTGAACCAGGTCGAGTGTAGAAAATGACAATTGCACCATTGCAATAGTATTTTTTTGCTGTTGGGGAGAGGCTTTGCCGCGTGCCGGTAGCAACCCCAGGGTCACCAAGGGCTGCAACGGAGGGGAGCACGCGCGCGTGTGCCCCCAGACGGGGTGATTTCTGTTTCCATATGGAAAAGGGATGTGGCATCTGGTTTCGCTCCCAGCAGCTGGCAGCTTGAAGCCTGTGTTTTGCGTGGTGCGGAGTAAAGAGAAAATAAAGTGTCGAATTGTTTGGCATTATCAAGGATTTCTGCTCCCCAGGACTCCTGCATAAAGAGATGGAAATTTTAGCTGCCGGAGCCAAGAAACACACAGAAGTATATGAATTTATTACATTTTATCTCATTCCCCTGCAAACAGCACTGGAAATGTCAAAAGATCATCTATTGTTTCATCGTTTAGAAAGAATTTTTGTTTTCTAGTTGTAATTTCTTTGATGCATGGCTGTGGGGAAGGAAGAGAAATTGGAGCAGGAGATGGCAGGGCTGCGGCAGGTTGAACGTGCAGGTTTGTCTGGCCGCGGAGCTACACGCATTTAAATTTCTCACATCCCGGGTTTTTAATTTAACAAATGTAATTAAGGCTGGGGTAGGTACTCGGATTATTCATTTACTCCAGATGGAAAAAAATTAAATTGAATGCAAATTCCGTAATCAGACGTGAAGTTGAGGATGTCGGACGTGATGGGGAAGTGTCAGCACATTAATCGGACCGCTTTCCCTAAACAGCACCCAAATCGAAGAGCCAGGGATTATTTGAATAATTGAGGTGGCATTTGATAAGATATCTGATTGCTGATATCTCCTTAAGACGGAGCCCTAATTGTAATTCTCCATCAAGAAGGATTAATCTGCGTAGCAGGGTGCGCTGGGAATAGTGTGGTGTCAGGCTGCCTCCCTTGAATTTGGGTCTGTTATCGAGGGCTGCCATGCCCAGGGAAGGTGCCAAAGTGATTTATCGCTTCTCCTGTTACTTTATACGTGAGCCAGGAGGTCGTCAGGTAGCGGCTCGGCCCCGGGGATCCAGGCATCCAAGGCTGCTCGTGTCCCAGCAGTGTTTCCCATGGCCTTGGACCTTGGGTCTGTACTTTGGAGTACCTCCCGACGCTGGAGAAGGGTGCATCGTTGCATTTCGATCCAGCGTCCATACTGAGGATTGCCTTTGTGTCCCTTCTCGGTGTCTTCAGGACACAATTAAACCCCTTTTACCCTGTAAAACAGAGACGAACTGTCCCGACTTCAGCAGAAGACCTTGTTGGAGGACCATCCACAACTCTGGTCATGTGATGGGACCCAACCTTGATGCTCTTGGAAAGCCGTTGGCGATCAATGGACATTGACTCCCAACTCGGCCTTGGCTGCGGTAGCAAGAGGAGTTTCCACTCGATCTGGCAGCAGATGCTTGGTCGTAATCATAGAAAGCTTTTCTTGCATTTCCAAAGCAGTTATGCATTCCCATAGGAGAAATAACATTTCTGTAGAGTCCTTTTCACTGCCAGCACCATTTGTTCCTTTTGAAACAAGGCATGACAGGGTGGAGAGATGGGGATGGATGTTGCTTCTTGAATCCCACACCTCAGGTGATATAAGAAAGTATTTAAAGTAGTGAAAATGCCAATTTAAAAAAAAAAAAAATCCGTGTTGAAGATCCAGACTTGTAAACAAATAATCATTGTGGTCTTTCTTTTTCACCTCCTCTGTCTAGCAGCAAATGAAAAAAGAAAAGGGAAAAAGAGATGAAAGATCACAAAGGGATAAAGCTTGAAAGAGTTAAAGAATATTTTTTTTAATATTTTGAAACAAAATGTAATTTAATACAAAAATAAAAGTGTGTTGGGGAGAAAATATTCATGAGCCCTACTGAAATCATTGGGTTGGCCAGCAATGAAGAGGACAGATATCTCTCCTGCCTTTAAAGTAAAGCCAGACGTGGAGATTCCTTATCTCTTGGTTTTGTCCAACCATCCCACCTCCTCCTGTGACGCTGTGCTAACAGCCGCTTCTGCTGAATGGGTGCAGGGATGTTTGGATGTTTCCGGTGATGGGACTTTAGCTCTGAGGGTGCATCTGCAACCAGAAAGGCGAGAATTCCCCTCAAAAAAAGCCCCAGCTTAAATCACTTGAGATAAGTTGGGTGTTATCTTAAGGTTGCAAATTGCTTGTTTGCTCCTCCAGCTGGAGCTGTTAATTCAGAACAATTAACACGCCGTTTAAAACAGAGACGAAGCATATGGAGGTGGTCCCAGGGAAAAGAGCCTGTTTGGGATGGAGAGCCCCAACAATCTGATGGATAACTCCAGTTTGTCTGTCTTATGAGGTCCTGGCAGGCACTGGGGGGAAAGACACAAGTACTGGGGAGTATTGATGCAGGTGAAGAACAGAAGCCTAAATCTGGAAATAAACCCCCAAACACTCCAGCGGTGGGTGAGCTCAACTTGCTTAAAATATTTCTGGGCCAAGGAGCAAAGAGGTGAGCTCCTTGCTTTTGTGCTAGGACATAAACCACTATTAGACTTTCATGGGATGCCATGTAAAATACTGCAACGGTGAAATATGTTGCATTTTTGCAGCCCGGTGGTGGCTTATGGGATGGTCCATCATGCTTCCATCCTTGCATCCTTGCATCCATGCCTCCGTGCATCTTTGCATCCCTGCACCCATGTAGCTGTTCATCTGTGCATCCTCGCATCTGTTCATCCCTGCATCCATCATTTTTGGTCATGTCCCTCTCACCATAATTGCCCACAAATTTTATTCAAAGCACTGAAGAATTTGTTTTTCATCTGAAACTGCCCCCCCATGCCCCAAATACAAATATTTTCCCTTGAGCCTTTATAGGAATCTGCATGGCCCAACATGCAGCAGCTTTTTGCATCCTCCTCAAAATGATGGTAAAATGTGCTTTTCTGCCCCAAAGCCGGCACTAGGATCTCCGTTTTGGGGAGCCCTGTGGCATGAGCCCCCGAAACCTGCAGCCACCTGAGCTGTGAAAGCCAAGCAGGTCGTCTTTAAGAGCTTTTTCTGCAAACCCTTTCCCGTTATTCCCTCATCCAAGGATGGATGGAGGCAGCACCGGCAAATCTGAATAACTAATCAGAGTCCTCATTAACCCCCCGCCGAGATGCTCAAACATTCACTTTGCTGTTTGTGAAGCAGAAAAAAAAAAAAAAAAAGAAAAAGGAAGAAAAAAACCAAAACCCCCACAACCCGCCCCGCATTAAAATTGATGTGTTATTAATCCCACTGTTCCAGACCTCATGGGTACTGAATTTTCCTCCGTCTCGCCCGAGGCCGAACAGTATGGTGCCACTTCTGCAGGGCACTTCGACTTTCCATTATTTATCGGCGCGGTGTAGTGAGGCTGCTTTTGTTCCCCGGGCCCAGATGTGCACACATGTGCGTGTCCGATATTTCCATACATGCGCCCTTTGGATAATGCGAATCGCCGATAGTGGGACTCCACTGATGGACTCGTCTCTCCCAGATCGTTTTTTGTGGCGAAACAGCTTTGCTTTTGCAGAAATACAGAAATATTGCGTGTGTATGGGCAAATCTGAAATCTTTTCACTCTCCGAGTGAGGATGGGGTTAGCGCATCACCGGCTTTAACTTGCGCGGCTCAGAGGTAGAAGGATGAAAATACTATATTGCTCCTTGCACCTTTGAGCATCCCCAACATCCAGCCCCAGCCCTTACTTGGAGGCTGGAGATGCTACAGAAATTGCACTGCAAGGGGAAAAAAAAAAACCCCAAAATCAAAGTTTTTTATTGCAGTGGTCCTCATTGCAGACAGCAGTGGGTGTTGCCAAAGCGCTTGGAGGGTTGTGATCACCCCTTGGAGCTTCTTAAAGAGTTAAACTGAAGTTTGAGGTTTGATTTCTGTTTTTCACTCATACGGGGTTTCTTTGATTGTCCCCATGAGTGTAGAGTTTCGGGCCTGTCCAGCTTGCAGTGAAGTCCTGGGCATGGCATAGTGCAGGCTATAAAAATAATGCACCAAAACCCAGCAGTGTTATTAGAGATTTCACCATTTATTGTTTCCACTTAAGTCAGAGGAGCTGGCATTAAATTTATTATAAAGTTATCGTCACAAAGAGCATTGCTATGATGAGGTTGGAAGCATCATGATCTACTCACACTGGAAACAAGGCAAGACGCTGGGAAGAGCCTTCTTGCTTTAAAATACTAGACTTTTTGCAAAAATTCTGCATTTTGTTTTGCTAAATGCCATCTTTATTAGCATTCCCTTACACTTTATTGAATCTTTATTGACGAGGATGTCCTTGGCTTTTTGCAACCTGGGTACAGGCTGAGATTCCGGGATGCTGGGTTCCCATGTCCACCATTGGATGTTATTCAGGTCAAGTAGATCAGGATTTGGGCCAATTTTGGGGATTGATTAGGGCATTTTGGGGCATTGATGAGGGCGTTTTGAGGGATTGATGGCTTCTCATAAATGGTGTCTCATTTATGACCCATTGGGCAGCTGCTCCATGGAACCATGTGTGCCTGGGACACCATGTATCTTGCTGGCTTGCGTTGCCCGTGGTGGAGCACCTTGAAGGGGGCATCTTCTCCATTCCCTTCAGGGACTTTGAAGGTCTCTGCTAAACTTTGCCTTTTTGAAGTCTCTAAAAGTGTGCGCTGGCTCAAAAAGACTTATCTCCCTCTGCAAGGGTGTTCAAGGAGATGCCCCAGGTGGGGTTGGCTCTTGGTGCTCTTCGAGATGGGGACAAAAATGGCATCTTTTGTGCAGAAGCTACACAAGCCCATATTTTTGTCCTACATCCATACAGCATCCAAGACCTCAGCCCTGATCACCTCCAAGGATAAAAATCAACCTAGCAGAGCTCTTTTAGCACCAGCAGAGTCTTATTTATCCACTCCTTTTCCTCCACTCCTCAGGTTTTATTCATGTGGTGAGCCCAGATGACAAAAGTCTCTCCCATGAGACGGACAAAAGTCTGTACAAGGATGAAGGACTGCTGCCAAACATGAGCTTTTTCATCACGTTGGCAGGACAGATCCAATGCAAATCATGTCCCAGGTCCTTGATTCGTGTTCGGTGTCAACCTGTGCATGCTCTTCCAAGGCATGAGCCCATAGGTGGGGTTTTTTTTTATTCCCGATCGTAGATATCTGTAAGGGTATTTCAACTAGTGGAAGAGTTTTGGACTCAAGCCCCTTCTGAGCATTTAGCATGACCCAGATTAGGTCTCTAAACCTCTCGGCAGGACCTATGCTTGCCCCCGAAGTCAAGGGGCATCTTGACCTTTCACCCCTTTCCCCAGGTTTTTCATGTTTGGGGGTTTCTGCTCCGTTTTGCCCTGAAATCACCCAGTTGCTTCCATATGTCTCCTTGGGCAGTGGCCTCGGTGACATCCAGGTTTCCAGAAATGACACTTCCTATGCAAGCTTCCCCATATACCTCTGTCTTTTGGACCCGTACTCCTGGCTGCGATGATGGATACAGAGCGTGAGAGCACAACAATGGGAGCATTGTTATTGCAAAGGGTTTGGGATGGAGTTAAAACCAGGGGAAACGGTTCTCGTGGATCTCCCATACGGCCTCACCATGCAAGGCATAGCTCTCTGCAGGCCACATATAGCAGGGATGCATCCTTCAGAGTGCCTCAGAGATCTGACAAGCTCTCTGGAGGTGGTGCACATCATGGTAGATGTACCAGATGTGTATTGGGGATCTGAGGAGCTCTCTGGAGGTGATGTGTACCCAGGTGCATATATCAAATGTACATTGGAATTTGAGCAGCTCAGCGAATCAAGGTATATATAAATATATATATACTAGACATATATCAGCAATCTAAGGAGCTCTGTACCAGGTTATATATATCAAGGTAGATATATCGGATGTTTATTGAAGATCTGAGGAGCTCTCCAGAGGTGATGTGTATCAAAGGACATATATCAGATATATATCGGAGATCTGAGGAGCTCTCTGGAGGTGATGTATATCATGGTAGATGTATTGGATATATAACGGAGATTTGAGGAGCTCCAGTGTTGTGATATGTATCAGAGTTGTATATGTCAGATGTATATTGGTGAGGAGCTGTCTGGAGGTGATTTATATCAAGGTAGATATATCAGATGTATACTGAAGATCTGAGGAGCTCGACAGAGATTATGTGTACCAAGGGACATATATCAGACATCTATTGGAGATCTGAGGAGCTCTCCACCAGGTGATATATATCAAGGTAGATATATCAGACATATATCGGAGATCTTGGGGGATGTTCATCACCTAAGACAGAGGCAATATCTGGAGGTGATGTATATCAAGGGACATTTATCAGATGTATCTGAGAGGCTCGCTGGAGGTGATGTATATTCAGAGATCTGTGGAATTTTCTCTTTTATTCCTTTTTTTTTGGCAGTCAAACACAAAACACCCCGCAGCCATGCCGGTCCTCGTTCAGCTCATCTTCATTTATCCCCTGGATCTGCTTAGATGGGTCTAGAAATCCCAACCTCAGCCTCCGTAAAGGCCAGATCCTCGGTAGATGCAGCATCATCTCCAATGTCTGTGCGGACTTTTCCTTAGTAAATAACGGCTGGGAGCTCCCTTGCTTTTGAGCTGGTGGCTCTTCCGTAGTTCATACCATCTGAGCCCAAGCGTAAAAGCACTTTTACACTGAAACGAAGATAATAATTAACCGGGGGAATGGCAACAGCTGGCACGAAATGTGGGCACGGGCAATGGCAATGCCGTTTCATTGCTTTTTCCCCTTTTTTCTCCTTCTCAGACCCAGATTGTAAGGCTAACCCTCAGTGAGATCCCGTGCCGGAGATTCACCGCCCTCCAGGAGCCGAGAACGACGGGACGGGACCGCGTTGCTCTTCATCCTTTGCGGATAGACCGGCAACAAGCACACCTTCATTTTCTGGACACATCTCGGTTCGACTTTTAAAAATCTGATTTATTTTTTGTCCTTCCTTCGAGATGTTCTTGGATAAGACCTCAGGGTCTTATGTAGCTCAGCCACCATCCCTGCTTTCACCTCCAAGGGGATATTCCCACCTAAATTTTCCTTGATTCCTCCTATTTTCCCCACTATCCTGCAAAAAAAGTGCATTAAGAGCGGACTTGCCCACCATGGCTTCGCTGACGCAGCCAAAAGACTTTTCCTAGCACGGAAAGCTCTGTCCTCTGCTTAATATTTTGCCCTCTCATTTCATCATTGTCTTTCCATGTTCAAATATTTCATCCTTTGCTTTCCCAGGTTGTGATCCCCCACCCAGAAAATCTTGTTTTCGGGGCGGCGGGAGGACGCTTGCAGGGCATTGGCTCCCCGTGCACCCCCCAAACGGTAAGCCCGCTTCGCTTTATATTAATTAGGCAATTATATATATTAATTGCACAGCTCTATGTGTTAATCGAGTGGGATGTGGTGAGTCATGACCTTAGTGGGGCTTTATTTGGGGGAATTTCTGCTCTTTTCTGGTACACCCAAGTTGTATCACCCCTTCCTTAAATAAACTAAGCATTTAGGGGGGAATTGGACTTTTTCGCTGTGTTTTTCTTTGGTTTTTTTAGAAATCAAGCTGTGCAGGGAATCTTGCTCAAGTATTGAAAACAAGTTTTTGTGAACCTTACAAGCCATGGCCAGCCTGGAGGAAAACACAGAGATATTTTTGTAAAAATACCCTGAAATACGGGCTGCTATCGCTGCAAAATTTTGGCATGTCAGTAGGATGTGGAGAAATGGTCACCAGCTAAAAATAACTGAAACACGGAGCTTAAAATAAGACATACGTGAAACCAAGGGTCTCACAGTCCTTTAGACAATCCTGATTGCTAAAATTAGGGCTTGACAGTGTGACAAATGTCCTTGATCTGTGCCAAAACCGTAGGCGCCCGGCAGGTGACAAAGAAAATAAAACCCCGTTGGCTACGACTTTCCTCCTAAAGAAGCGAAGAGAAATCTTCTGTCACTGAAAATGGAGACGCCACCTTCAATTTGTGCAAATATCCTGAAAAAAAGCGCCTGATTTCTTCCTAAAATGGTGATATTTAGGGTGCGGGCATCTCAGGGGAAAACCCAAAAGCTTTGTTCGGTCCGTGGTGCCGCAGAGCATCTTTTCTTTGAGTCTTTTTGGGTCTTGCCTCTTCTGAAAGTCCCTTTTAATAAAAAGCAGCCAGTAACGGGAGGATTATTTCCTCCAGGCTGCCCTTTCAGCCCTGATTCTTGCTGGTGACCTTCCCTTGACCAAAAAAAACAACCCAGGATTACGGATGTGATGAAACGGCTGAATTTCTCCTTATTCTGGTTTTGCCCCCTTTCTAATGAAGGTTCAGGTTGGGTTCACTTTGAAATGATGTCTCTGATGGGTTTGTGAGGGCTTGGGGTCACCACAAGGACCTCTTTTTGGGGAGATCCTCCTTGCCTTGATGGCCTGCTTCCAATCAGTATTTTGATGGGAGCTGCCCGGTGCTTGCGTGGAAGGGCTCGATGCCCTGCAATGTATTTTGGGCACATTGGGTTGTTCTCCTTGGAGGAAACTGAGGCTGTGGAGGACACGAGCATGTGTCTGTGGAGGACGCAAGCGCAACCTGCCCTGGAAAGCATCTCCAGCAAGAAGACCAAACCCAACCTGCTCAGCAAATTGTGCCAACAAGGTCCAGACACCTCACTCTAAAGGCATGGAAAGATGTGATGATGGGTGTCCACCTAATTACCTTCTGGAACAGAGGGCTGGCATTGCTCTAAGTGGTTAATGATAGAACTTACCTATCCTGAAGACATCCTCTGAGAAATAACTTGGTTCCCCTTGGCCTTTTCCACCTTATACGTGGGTTCCCCCATCTTCAGGCATGAAACCATTGCAGCTTTCTTTCTCCTGAAGCCCGTACGCCCAGAGAGATGCACGTCCGAGGCCAGGCTGTACCATTTGTCACTGTGCAAAAAAAGCTGCCAAAAAATTTGGCACATCTGTCTCACAACATAAACACTTCCCAGTGCTTTTTTCCTCATTGCATTGAGTTCAGACCAGGCTGAATGTATCTTAGGGTCTACCATTCAGAGTAAATGGAGAAGACAGTGTAATTAAGCATAATTAAAGGAGTTCAAACCTATTTGTAACTCCCTAGCTAGCTAGAGCTTGTATAAATCACCGCGTCGCGTCTCAAACCTCTCTTTTGTCATTGAGGCTGGAAATATGGCAAAAAAATTGCTGTTAAATGGGCAAATGAACGTTGTTTAAATTGAGGCAATTAATCTAGCGGCTCACGTCGCGATCTTTGGTGTCTTGGCTCAGGGCTTGGATGGGGACAACTCTCTGCCGATACTGGGAAGCCAGGCATGCCTTAAGGAAAACCTTATTTTTGTCTTCTGGTTTGGAAATTTTGCATTTTAAAAGGAAATTCAGGTGGGGGAGGTAAGACCAGGAGGAGCCGGAGAGCTGCGAGAGAGGGATGTGGAGCAGAAACTCGTTGAGTTGGGAGCTCTGATTTATCTGCCATATGGGAAAGAGGAAAACAGCCGGCTCCAGAGGGATTTCTTTCCCTTTCCCGAAGGGAAAATTTGCAAGCGCGTTAGCAGGATATAGCAAGAAACGAGGCAGATTTAAGGGAGGAGAGGGTTTTATTAGGTGTGCTGGGGCATTGCTCTGTTTTTGGGGCTTTCCCGTGGGTGGGGACATCTTTGCACCCTCCGGTGCACGTTTCGCCTGTGTTTCTGCAGTTGGGTTAGGTCTACTGGTTTTAGCCCAATTCCTGCAAGCCCACCAAAAAGCAGGTTTCTGTTTGTGTTTACCCGGCGCAATTACTCATGCGGGTTTTGGGAGATTTGAATGAAGCCTGTGGGCTTTGATTTGCAAAATAAACATCCCAAAAAGACGTTATTAAAAATTGCGTTGTTGTTCACGGGTGTTTATGGGCTGCAGTGATGCAAAAAGTCTTTGTGTAGTTTGTGGTGGGATCTTTGCTGGAATTGTTGGCGCCCGTCTACATTGAGGTTGCGGGTGGGTTTTGCACCGGTGTTGGCCTGATTTGTGCTTTGCAAAACTTCGTGCAGAAATTGGTGAAGGACTGCAGTTAGCAGTTTGGGGTGGAAAAATGTGGCTGACGGTTACATTTTTTGCTGAGGAAGACTGTATTTGAGCATGTTCCTTCTTGGCTGCCCATCCTCGAGCAACAGCTCTGACATCACGTTTGCCAGTGGCACAGAAGACGTGCAAAACCCACAAATCTCCCATTTTCCCAGCACCTCGTTCATCTCAGACTCATACTTCAGCTCTTCTTCCAGCCTGTCTCTCCAAAACTCATTGCATTTAGTCACCATCATCTTCTTTGTCCTCCAAGAAGCTCCTCTGAACCTGGCGGGGACCTTGGGGATGGGACCTTCCTGTTGCAGGACTGGGGTGGGATTGAGATTTGGCGTTGGCGTGATGGAAACATGGACATGCAGCGATTCCTCTCTCATGGGATTAGCAGGTTGCGATGGAAAATGAAGAGTGCGAAGCAAGGTTTGAAAGCGTCGGGCAAGATTTCGATCATAAATTATTCACAGTTAATTGCTCGCAGCACAGAACTGTTGGAAAATTAATCTGCTCTCTAATTTTTTCAAGCACTCTTAAGGCAATCAGAAACTTTTCCTGGACGATTTGTGTCCGGCAAGAGGAAGTTTGTACATTTTTTGGGTTCCTCAGCTACGTTTCACTTCAAAGCTTTTCAATTTGCCCTCCAAAAAAATTCACAATTTGCTCTTTTGGGAACTTTTGTTGGGCCGGGGGCTGGATTGCACAAAATGCAAAGTATTTTCAGGTTACTTTGAAGAAGCTTCTTTGATGTTTCCCTGTACCGGTTTGTTTTGGAAGGTGCTTTAATGGTCTCCCTCTATAAAAATAACACTTTAAAATGTAGGTAGGTATCTCAGCAATCCACTTAAAAAAAAAAAAAAAGAACAAAGTTGTTTAATGCTGCTGTTCAAGGTACATTAACCTTGTCTACTAAAGCTCTGACTGGCTCTTGCAGGTTTTATTCTGGTGTTTATGTTGCAGAGATATCCCTGGAGCCTTTCAGGGATGGGTATCTTCGGAGAGGAGAGAAATATTTAGTGGTAATTGTTATTCTCATTGGAAATTCATGGTAGCGGCTCCCCCCTTGCTATGGAGCTGGAGTTGGGAGGAGGATTTGCAAATATTCAATAAACACAAATATTCAATAAATAAATGCACATATTCAATAAATAAATGCTGTTTTCTCCCGCACCCAAGGGAGATGTCCCATCTGATGACAAACCAAACAGCTGCTTGGCAAGAGTTTTTTGGCATTGTCCGACAAGGCGTTTCTCATTTCCTCTCCATTTCACCCCAGCACTTATGCATTGACCAAGAGGGGTTTTTTAGGAGAAAAATAGAAAAGGGGTTTACTCTGGTCCAGGGTTTATCCTGCAGAAGTATTGAATCTCCACCTGCTTTAGCCCGTGGTTGTAGCAGAAGCGCAGACTCGATTCGTCCTTTTTTATTGGGAAATAACTGGATAATTGGATGCCGGGAAGGGTATGAAGGTCAACATTTAGGGAACCAGCGTCTTGACCGAGAGCAAAGGATGTTCCCAGTGCAAAAACCCTCCTGGGTTTGGAAAGAGGAAATTCGACTACCAAATATTCCTAGAAAAATTAAAAATATTTGGTGGCCCAGTGGTATTTCTAGCACAATCACTCCTGGTGTCCTCAGATGAGGCATCACTTGGAAGCAACCTCGAATGTGAGAAAAGACTGAGGATGGGCAATGTCTTGAAAAACAGGATTTTTTCCCCTGTTTTTCACCATTGAATAGCACCAGGTGTGTTTTTAGTGAGCATAAGGTGGTGTAAGTTGGTAAAAACAAGCAAAAAGGGTGAAAGTTGGTGGATAGAAATGAGACATTGAAGAGCGAGAGGGTCGCTCTCAATTCACTTTATGGCCGACGAAGAGTCGGCGTCGCCCGGCGAGGGTGAACCTGTCCTCGCTCACGGTTCAGAGCGAGATGTATCGTCCTCTGGAGGTGCCTCTTCCTTCCCCCTCAGCTATATTTCTTCATTTTAACTTAGATATATGCGTATAATGAATGCATATATCATAAACTTCAGCATGTACGAGCCCTCTGTGAAGACGGTGGCATAAAAAACTTGGAGCCCGCTGCGGAGGGAGCACGACTGACGCAGTGTTACTGCAAATCCCAAAGCATTCCCTTTAAAAAAAAAACCCAAACAAAAAACCCTTTGGGAAAGGCAATCTTCCCTTAATACAGAAAAATACCTTCCCATGGCTGGAAAAACATCCTGAAGTATCTCTAATAATTTTGAAACTTTGGGTGGATAAGAAGAAATGCCTGAAAAGCTCATTTTTTCTGATTTCTCACGTTGAATCCTCTGTTATCAATTGCGTGTTTTGCTGCGGGGGGAGAAGCTGCTGAATGAGCTAGAAAGACCATTCCTCGTTTTCCCACTGATTTGTAAACAAGAGTTGCACCTTGCAAAGCTAATATTAACATTGTCCACTGAAAATGATAACATGCAGTCTAACAATGTGAATTTTTTTTTTTTTTTTTTGCATCCAGCTCCACTTCTAATATGGTTTTATGGCTGCTTTATTAATCAAGGAGGTCATATTCATCTGGGGGTGGTGCATAACTGTCTGCAATACTTAGATTTTTAAAATGTTTTAAGGCATCAGTGACCATGCCGGGGAAAAAAAACCCCCACAACTTCTCAACTTTGTCTTTAATTATTTTTATTTGATAGAGGAGGTAATACATTGCTGGCAAAAAAATGCAGCTTATAAATCTGTGACTCGTTTAGGTAGACGCAAGCTCTTCGGGAAATACATTTCTAATTTAATGGTGGTATTTCAGCGATAGCTGAAATAATTTTGTTTCATAAAGAAATTTAGGATACTTTGATCTCAAGTCACTGCCAATACCTAAAGTACTGCCGCTTCCGGAAATGTAAGAGCCTTTATGTGTTTTATTGCTCACCATTTCTTTCCTCCGCGCAAACACCCCGGGAGTTGGCCGCAATTCCTGCTCTCCTTAACCCCCAGCCTCTCAAAATTCACTCTTTGCCCAAGATTCGATCGTTGCCTTGAGCTGACCTGCAAGGGGTTGGCGGGGGTTTGGCGATGCTCTGCTCCCTTCGTCGTCTGGATGCTCGCGATCGGGAGCTCACGTGGCTAAATTGATTTAAGAGGTGGGGAGAAAAAAAAAAAAAAGACAGGATTAATACATAAAATAAAAAAAATATAAAAAAAATAAGAAAGGATTAATGCATAAAATAGCAGCTTTTGACCCTTCCCTGCATTTGGCTGCCGATGAATCTGTGGGGCTGACAGCTTTGCACCGTTATCCCGAGATTCATGGCCAGGGGCTCCCATGTGAAACACCCGGCCGGCTTTTCCCGCGGGCGCCAGGCGCTTCCCTGGATATTTACGGCACCCGGGTGCATTTGTTTCCCCCAAGATAAATATACCACGATCGGCAACAGCTGTTTCTCATTTTTATCCTTTTTTTTTTTTTTTTAAATTTGGCTATAAGTCCTATTCTCCAAACAAATCAACGCCCATAAAGCTTTAACAAACAGCTCGATTTTAGCAGGTTAGATGATATTTGGCAATGAAATTGGGCTCCGGACTGCCACCTTCTGGGAACGTATTTGGCCAAAAAGCTTGCACCCCGCAATAAATCTGCGCAGTAGAGGTAGGCTCACTCCTGGCCTGAACAATAGATGCCAAGCAGGGTTATTTTTCCCCAAAATAGCAATCTCTGATTTTTTTTTACCTTCACACCGAGATGTCTAGACCGTCGCGGTGCTGAATTCTGCTTTTGTCCAGCTGCAGCTATGTCTGGTGGGGAGATTTCCCTTTGGTGTTACCCCTTGAGGACGTGCCGGTAGCTGCGAGCCGAGTTTTGACATCGGACACTGAAGATTTTAAGCCGCGAGTTCACTCGGGCAGATTATTTTACCTCTAGCTATTTTACTGTTGGGGAAAAAAGATGAAAAGCAACATTTTAATCCCATAAATGCAATGTCCTCGCTGCAAGATGTCTGCGTCACGCGAGGACCCCAGTCTGCCTTCCCGATGCACAGGATTTTGGGTATGCTTTCTTAATGCTCAATTCATGGTGCCTCCATACTAGTGCAAAGTAAAAAAAATATAGTTACTTTAGTCATGCAAAATAATAAGAGTGGTTGACTCTCATCCCATGCAGACACCACTTGGGTTTCCAGGTGGGCTCAGTGCATTTATTCTCTTGGTGCCTGGTAGTGTCTGTAAAACCTGAAGCATCACAGAGAAGACCAGAATATTGTGAATCTTCCCTCAAACAACTGTGGAGACTGATCCAAAGACCCCAAATGCGCCTTGGTTTTTACTGATCTCATTGTTATCCCTGTTCCTCTGCTTTGTGTGAGAGCATGTCTTCCATGCATGTCACCATTTCATGGCAAAAGTGACGCTGATGCTATTTTTTGGTAGATGCCTTCACAATATCAGAGGACTTTACATAACTTTTTGCATTTCTTCATGGGATGGTGCCGCGGCTCTTTTCCAGATGAGAAGCCAACGGGGAACCCAATGCAATGATGGGCATTGCAACTGGGCAAACCCTTTGAGAGATGTCATCTCTTAAAAAAATGAGTCATCGCAGGGAGAAAAGCATTTTTGGAGGCTCTTGGGAGATTTTGCCAGGTAGCTTTGCGAGTTGGCTCAATATGGAGCTCAGAGCCTCTGAGAGGACCCAGGACAAGGTTTTTTTGAGGATTTAAGCAAGATTATTGGCTTTCCTTCTGAAGCAACCAGGCAGCTGCAGTGAAATAATAGGACAGGAGGCATTTGGGGGCAAAGAGCTAATTTTTGTTTACGCTCTGCCATCAGGTCTGCCCGTCCCCAAGGCATCCAGCGAAGAGCTCCTCTACAAATTTGTCCCTTCCTGGTGCCCCTCATCTTTCTCCATCACTGTGGGACCTGAAGATACCAAAAAAGAGTCTGTTTTTCCCCCAGATAACTATACATTTACAGAAAGCAGAGCAACTTCAAGAGAGGTTGAGGGTGGCATGTCTCAGACTGCCTCCCAGCTTCAAGGATGTCCATACAGGATGTGCAAAATGAGGGTTTGCTCCACGGTTCAAATCAAGCAAGGATTTGAACCCTCTTTCCTGATTTCTGTGCCATGATGTTGGTCAACGCAACATAGGAGTCAACTGGGTTGGTCAAAGCAGCATAGGAGGCAACTTGTTTGGTCAACTCAATGTAAGAGTCAACTATGTTGATCAACTCAACATTGGATACTGAATGTCACTTCTGGATTGAGCATGCAGTGCTTGGGGATGTGACTCCATGGTGGCCAAAGGCAAAGAAATCCATGATTTGTGGGGTTTTTTTAGTGTATAATTTCAGAAAATGGAAAGTTTTGCATTTATGACTTGTCTTCTTGTTTCTGAAAAGGAGGAATAACTGGAAAGGGAATGGAAATCCCCATTTAGGCACTCTAGTTTTAGGCATAAGGGGTGGGAAAAAAATGCTCTGGGGGCACCAGGGTTCACAAGAGGGAAATAATGAGGTTCACCAATGGTAGCCATCATCTCCAAGAGCTCTGCCCTTGCCTGGCTGCTCTCCAGGGCAGATCTCCTTGACAGCAACCCTCTTTGCTTCACCCCTGATGCATTCCTTATCCAAAATCAGAATCTCAAATAATCATCAAATTATGATAAGGGTCATGAAATCCTCTTTGGTTTCTTTCAGAGACTGCATGGTGGAGCACTGTGCCGGGTTGCTAGTGAGAGGAATGTCACCTCTCGTTTCTGTCCTTTTTTTTTTCCTTTCTGAGGGATTTATTTTGCAGGGAGGAGATGCCCCTTAATCCAGCGACATTTCTCCCACAGGTTCTCGATGTGACTCCCACCCAGGATGCACCATGTCTCCCCGGCACCGGCTCTGACGATGATGGCCACCCAGACGGTGCCCCCTCCTCCCTACCAAGACACTCCACAGGTTAGTGTCCACCAGCACCATGGGCTCCTCTGGACCCCCCATGACCCCCAACTCCTGCATTAATTACCCTCCCTTGCTAAATAATGAACATTACAAAGTATTGCGCCCCAAAATGTTCATTTCAGAGACGGGCAAAAATTAAAACCCTTCTTGATGCAATCTCCAGGATTGAAGGGTTTTGTGACAAACTATGGGGATTTTTTTTTTCCCCCCTTTCTGGCTTATTTTGGGGTCATGAGATCTTCCTGGAAAGCTGACACGGTGGTGTGTTTGCAGCGAGCAGGTTAACGAGCTGGAAAGACAAAAGGTCTGGCTAAACCAGGATGGGTTTAACCATAGGAATGGCCTTTTGATTTATTTTTATGATGGTTTTTGGCAACCCGTGGCCGGGGGTGGAGAGGGAGAAAGACTTAATCTATGATATTGCTCTAAGGGGTTCGAATAACTTTTCCGAGCATCATTACAGAGTTAAATTATTATAAGAAGAAGATTTTGTCCAAGAGAAACTCTACTGGAGCACCCCAATGGGCTGGACGTGGGGGTTGAAATTGGATTTCGGAGACGGTCCCACACCTCGCAGCCCATCCTGAGATTTTTTTGGGGGGGCAAATCCACATCACATTTCCACTTTCCCAGCTCGTTCTAATGGGAACAATCCGGATCGAGCGCTGAACTGGCTCTGCATTCAAAGTGGCTTTATTTATTTTTGGGTTCATATGGGAAATTTTGAGGTTTTCTCCCATTTGCTGAAAATCTTGGCTGCAAAAGCAGAAAAATCTCCCCTACTAGGGACGAAAAAAAAAATGAAGCCTGTTCTCTGCAAGCTAAAATAAATAAATTGACTTTTATGCTCCCCTCCCCGAAGCCACCCAGGTCTCCTTTCCGCTCGTCTCCTTCGGTGGGAAAAGGTCACTTCTAGCAAACGACACCTTGGTGGGGTTTTTATGGCTCCTCCAACTTCTGTGTCATCATTTGCTCGCTTCGCCGCTCCGCTCTGAGAAGGGTTTTTTTTCCCAATTTTTTTTTTTTTTTTTCGAAACATGCTGCCTTTCTCACTTACGCAGCAGGGAGCCACAACGCCGTTTTACTCCTAATGGGCAATTTAAGGGACTTTTAAAATAGCCGAGATTTTCCACAGCATCCTACGGAGACATCCCCCCTACCTTCCCCATCCCTGCCCCTTCTCTGCCCCCCCATTTTAATACACTGATTTTTGGGGACCCTCAGGAGCATTATTGACCCAATCTCTTTTTTTTCCCCTATTTGAGAGGGTTGCTCAAGCGTTTTTTTCCTTCAGTTCAGTGGGTTTGGAGGAAAAGCTGCAGCCAAGAGTTGATTTTTTTTGACTCCTGTGAGCTTTTCACCTGAAAATTTGGGATTTCTAGAGTTTGCAAAAGCAAATTGCACAAATTTCCTCTCCCCAAAGACGAGGTAGAGATGGGGAGGGTCGGCGATAAATTTAAAAAAAAAAAAATCAGTTATGAGAGATACAACCAGCTCCTCATCATCAAGAGGACCATTTTGGGGAGAAAAGTGCTAAAAAAGGGGTTTGGGGGAGCTTTGCATTAATATTTTACTGCAGAGGCTACGCAAGTGATCACCCTCACTGTCAGAACTGTGCAAAAATGAAGCAGAAATGATGGGAAAAGCTGCCTTTCGGAGGAAAAAAAATACTTTAATAATCACCTGGTTCTACAAAAAGGGTGTAGTACGAAGCATCATTTATACCGAGTGTGATCACACTCGCTGAGCGACTCTAACTCTAGAAAATTAAAGAATCTGCATAAAAATCCATATGTTTTCCTTAGTGAATTAAAAGAAAAAGCCAAGGGAAAGTCTTCAGCCATTTCATCGTTGAAGTTAGCAAAATCAAGTTGTTTCAAAACTAAGCATTTTCAGCACTGAAAGCGATGAAAGCACCTTTCTCCTACAATAAAGTGCATTTTAGGTGGTTCTATCAGGGACAAAAATGGGAAATTATAAAAATGCATATATTATTTTTAATGATAAAAATCCGTTTTAAAAAGTCACAGATGAAAAATTGGGCGGAGATACTGATTTTTCAGTAGGACCAACTCCTGATGTCCCTGGCATGTTTTTGGGCTCAGGACCAGCGTTTTCAGCACGTGTGATGGCGATAGAGAATTTTTGCTGTGAAACACTAAGGAATAGGGTAAATATTGCTGATTTAGGAGATTTTCTTGCCCTGAAGACCTTTGCTGTGGTCGCCCCATGGAGTTGATGTATTTGGCCATAGTCTTCCAAAAAAACCCCTAAAACGAGGGATTATCGCATTCAAAGCTGCGGGAAGCGGCTCCCATTGCCTGGTCAGCAGCCGCTAACTCCGGCAAAGGATTTTCTTCTGAAAAAAGCAAAAAACTCATAAAAATATAATAGAAAAAGGAGTATAACTGGGATGTGACGTGCATCATCGAGCAATTGGCACCTGAAAAATCTCTGCTTTAGCAAGGAGTCTTGCAAAAAGATGGGGAATTTTTAAATATTAATTTTTTTTTTTACATTTTGTTTTTACCTTTTTTATGAATTCTTTTACCTTTTTAACATTTTTAACATATTTTAAACATTTAAAACTTATTTTTAACATAGTTTTGCATTTTTTTGCTATTATCATTTTACATATGTCTACATAATTATTTCACATTTAAAAACTTTTTTTACTTTTCTTAACGTATTTTTCCATTTTTAACAGATTTTTCATACAATTTTTCAACAGAATTCTTGTACATTTTTTATTTTCTTTTTTTTTCAAAAACTTTTTCCCCTCCCACAACTATTTTTGACCATTTAAAAAAAAATAAAAAAATTAACCCCCCCACCTGCATTTTTTTTCCAACGCTTGCAACTTTCATACCCAAATCCAGCCTCTTTTCCCATATATTTCCCCTTTTTCCCACTGCCAAGATGCTCTTGCTCCTCAGCCAGAAACCTGCTGCCTTTTCCCTCCTTTCCCATCCCCACCTGCTCCCTGTAAAGCCATTTTTGGCCCCATTTTTGCCTTCCTCCCCACCCAGCATCCCTCTCCGGCTCCAAATACTTGCATCCGAGCATCCTCTCACCTTGTTTTCCATCGACTTGGGATTATTTTTATTTATTTTTCATCATTTTCTTCAGTCCAAGGTGAGGTAATGGCTTTGAAACAGCCGCAAAGGAGGCTTTTTTTTTTTTTTCTTTTCTTTTGTTTTTTTTTTGGGTAATAGCCCAGTTAGTTGCAGACTTGGCTGGAAACAGCCAACTTGGCAGGATTTCGGGGCTCCGGCTGCCGGAGAGGATGTGAAAAGGGTTTCGGTGTCCCCGTAAATGAGTGTGACAAGGGGAAAAAAATAAAAAAGGAAAAAGAAAAGGGGAAAAAAGGTGCCTTTTTTTTCCCCCAGATGGTGATTTTCGAGGGAGATAATAGGGAGAAAAAGGGAGGAAATAGAAAGAGGATGGGGAGATATTCAGTGGGATGGCTGGATCATCCCAAAATCCACTCGCTTTTTGGTTTTAGATAGAAAATGGGGGCAAAAAAAAAGAAATCCAAACTGCTGGGATAGGAATGTCACATTTTCAGGGATTTATTTAACAGCGGGGAAGGGAAGAGGGATGGAAACCCAACCCGCTTCTGAGTTGAGAGAATTAGAAATTAAATAGCGCCGGGTGAACTTACAGGTGCTGGAGCCAAACTTTGGAGCTATGAACAATAAAGGAGATTAAAAAAGAAGAAAAAAAAAAGTGCTGTATATGCAGCAAAAGGTCAGGCAGGAGATATTAAAGTCAAACATTTTCAAAGCAATAGGTGTCGTGGTTTTGGCCCGGCTCGGGGTTACGCAGCTTTTAAGGGAGGCGAGAAATCTGCTTTTTTTTCATGGCAAGAAGCTAACTATGAGAATGAGTTTGGTTGGAGAAGACTGTGGGCATACGCATGTATACACATATATATTTTTATATATATATGCACATATGTATGTGTGTATATAAAAAAAGATTTTATTTCTATATAAATAATCACATAAATAAATAAATATATAAATATACAAGATAAATAATACATAAAACGTTTTATTTCTATATAAATAAACACAGAAAGAAATAGAAGTATATTAGATGACTAAATAATATCTAAAAAGTAATTTATTTCTATATAAATACAGAAATATAGAAGTATATTGGACAAATAAATAAATGATACATATAATATTTAGCGAGAGGCAGAGGCTTCCTTTTGCTACCCAGCTGAAGGGAGGATTCAAGATTTACTGATTAGCAATCGCTAATTATTTTACAACATTTCCACACCAGAGCAGGTGAACCATCCACTCTGCGTTAATTTTCCAAAGAGATTTTGAGCTAAAACCACAGGATTTGGGGGGTTGCTGATGTGTTTGAACCCAAATCGATTAAGATTTTCCCTGAAATTTTGGGGTTTTAACTGAATCTTGTGAAGGCAAAGGGATGTGATGCACAGTACGTCAGAGCCCGGCAGCAAATAATTCCGATTTCTTTAATGCAATTGTTAATTTTAAGTGGAAATTGCCCCTAAAAATGTGCAGTCCTGTACTTGCGGATGTGGAAGTTTCGGAGGTGACGCTGGAAGGACACGCAGTGATTTGCACACGCGCTGACACAGACACACCTCACACCTTAAATACATAGAGTTCACTAAAATAATCGCAATTTTTTAAAAAAAGCAAAGTGTTAGTTAGCAGAATGGTTTATTGCATAGTGGATTTCCATTGCGTCATCGATCTGGGGCGGCATCAGGGCTAAAGATGGGTGATTTGGGCACAAAAAAAAAAGGAGGTTTTTTTGGTTAGGTTTTTTTTTTTTTTGGCTGGCTTCTCACAGTGCAAAAAAATTACTCATCCTTGGGCTTGGCAAGTTGGAAGAGGCTCATGTAATTTTGGAAGCAAGTTTAAAATACCTGTGTGTCTAGACAATAATACTGGCTTTGAAAAAAAAAAAAATCACAGTGAGCAGGAGACGAGCGTTGCAGCTGATTTAATCTAGGACTTCTGCAAAGCATCCCTTAATAAATTACCCCCCACCTCGGCTTTGCTGGCGGTGCAATAAGGATGTCGGGATTTTTTTTTTTCCTTTATTTTCCCCAGTTAAAAAGTGGAAAAAAGTGGGAAAAACCCAACCCTGCTGTTTCGCAGGATTAGGTGAAATGCAAGTGTATTTTTACTCCTCCAAACCCATGCTGCTCAGAGCCCCACCATGAGGCTGCCGCTTCCTAACTTAAAAAAAACTCGATGCAGAACGCTGCAAAACTCGGTGGAAAAATGCAACAAACCCCATTTTTTGTTTATTTTCTTCCTTTTTTTTTGTTTCCCCCCCCACCCCAGATGACGGCCACAGCCCAGCAGCCCGCCAAGGCGCAGCCCGTGCATCTCGCCACGCCGGCGGCAGCCGCCAACGCGCCGGTACCTGCCACAGCTGGCGACCCCCAGGCGCAGCTGGAGGCCGACAAACGAGCCGTCTACAGGTGATGCGAGATGACATCAGCGCGCGTTCGTTAATTAATGTGTTATTTTCATTAACGCATTAGCTATTGCAGCGCGTTACTCATGCGTCCGTGTGGCGATGCGTTAATTAATGCATCGGTTAATGCATCGAGCCGTTGATGCATTCGTTATTGTGGCGCGTTATTAATCCGCTGCTATTCTAATGCATTAATTAACAGGAATGGGGGGGATTAGCAATTAGCTCCTTTTCAGCAATAATAACTATCTATAATAACGCATGGTGGCGGAGCTCCTTCATGGACCTTATTTTGCACCATCTACCCCTGCAAAAAAACATTCACCTCCCCAAAAACCCAAATTAGCCTTTTTTTGGGACAAAATCATGCTATTTTGGGCCAAAAAGGCCCCCAGAAGGAGTAAAGTCATATATTAACCTGAAATCTGCAGTTCATGCATCGGTACGGGGTGTGGGCAGCAGCGGGCGCGGGATGGATGAGCCCCTCCGGTCCCTTTTTTATCACTTTGGAGATAACAGTATATAATATTGTAGTATCTTCAGTAATGTTATTGTATAATTGTAATAAGTAACATTATAATTACATAAACAGTATAATTATACAAATAATATGTAATTATATAAGTGATATGTAATTATTTACTATATTATAATGTATACAGTAATGATGTAGCAGTAATGTATAATATTATAATATAATTAGAATTAAGGTTTAAGGCAAAGGATTAAACCCCTGTAAATGGGCAGGGCCACGGGGGCTTGTGAACCAAAAAGTTGCAGCTCGGAAGAGAAGAAATTAAAATATTTTGACTCCAAATATTCAAATATTATGAATCAGAAAGGTCCGCAAAGGCGGATGAATAAACCCACCGGTTTCCCAGGAAAACGTGAAGGATTATTCAAAGCAGGTCTCAAGGTTATTTCTAATGATGTAAATAATTTTCTCAAGGCAAAAGAGGTCATTCAAGAAAAAAAAACAACACACCTTTTCTTTGCACTTCTGCGAGGATTTTTGCAGTGTTCGTGGGATACCGAAAACCAGAAAACCCTTTGGAGTTTTTACAGCTTTCATCTGAAGGTCAGAAAAAAAAGACAAAAATACATTTTTGGAGGTATTTCCCACCCAGAAAAACGGGGAAAAAAGATTCTTGGCTTGTCCCATGTGTGGACTCAGTTGCCCAAACCTGGATTCTTGTTTTTGGGTACCAGCCAAAATATATTTTTATCTATAAAAACACACCTAATGAGTCTTTTTTTTTTTTGCTGCATGCGGAATCTGAATATTCACCTATACCACGTTAATATGGATTGTTTATGTCATTAGATAACAAATGCACACAGGGGATTTTATTTTTTGCCCTCCCAGGGCTGTACCCTCCACCTGAAGTGATGGATTTTTTTGTTAATTTTCAAGAATTGCACCAAGGCAGAAGGCATCAGCTGTAAGCATCGGTCGATCAACCTGCAGGGAAATCGCCGGGAAAATGCAATGGGAAATATAAAAAAAATGCTGGACAAGTCACCCCACTGGGTTTTATGCTCTAGCAGGAGGTTTATCACCCATTAAAATAAAAAAAAAAAAAAGAAAAAAAAGGGAAAAAAAATTACTCCTCCCCCTCCCTGCTTGGCACAGGAGCATCTTTGCCAGGACCAGTCCAGCAGCATCACTTCTCGGCTGCAATTTTTTCCCAGCTAAAGTATTTTAATTCACTTTATACAACAGCAGGGCCGGGAATTCCCAACAGATTTTGGACCACTGAAGATGATGCTCCCACGGGAACCGATGCTTAAACCACCCCAGCGCTGCAAACTGGATTTTTCCAAGTGGGAAATGGCTGGATATCTTTCCATTAAGTTTATTGTCTTTTTTTGGTTTGGTTTTTTTTTTTTTTTTTGTTAATTTTTGGAGGGAAGGGGTATACTGGAGCTGGATACAAAAAAAAAAGCATGTTGTGATGTGCCCACGGTGCCGCCGGCTCGCGGGCAGAGCCCTGCTGAAGTACGAAATTAGGCCATTAGAGGAATTCATTTCTCTTTATTAGCCCATGTCGAATCTTTTTTATTAGTGGCTGCCAACGACCTCTCTCCTGCAGGAAAATGTCAGGCCTGGTTCAGCCCTTCTATTTGGAGGATTCCCTGGGAAAAAAAAAAAAAAAAAAAAGGATTTTTGCAAAATCATATTCAGCAAAAGCATGTGTTTCCACCCCAAAACTCTTCCTTGTGCCATGGGAGTGATTTTCTGCCTCTGTAACACTCCCGATGGGGAAAATCCTCCTGTTTCCCCCCAGATTTTATAGCAAGGACAGGCTCCAGCTCTCAATTTCCTTGCCACAACCTGCAAACCCCTGTGGTGGCTGTTGCCTTCTCCTGCCTGTCGGGGCCAGAGGAAGGCTGGAAATGGAGAAAACTGTGGGGTGGGGTTTTTTTGGGGGTTTTTTTGTGCAAAAAGGAAAAAGAACTGCAACAACAATTCAGCATACAGCTGGCAGCACAGCCCCGAATTTCACTGCTCCTCGACACTGCAGTCTGCTAGGGGCGTTGGTGCTCTCCCGTCACCCAGCCCTGGGCGTTTTGCACCTCCCAGTTGGGTTGTTTTATTATTTTATTTTATTTTATTTTATTTTATTTTATTTTATTTTATTTTATTTTATTTTGTTTAGTTTAGTTTAGTTTAGTTTAGTGTAGCTTAGTTTATTGTAGTTTAGTGTAGTTGAGTTTAGTTATTTTATTTAATATTAGTTTGGTTTGGTGGCCCTTCCCTTCCCTTCCCTTCCCTTCCCTTCCCTTCCCTTCCCTTCCCTTCCCTTCCCTTCCCTTCCCTTCCCTTCCCTTCCCTTCCCTTCCCTTCCCTTCCCTTCCCTTCCCTTCCCTTCCCTTCCCTTCCCTTCCCTTCCCTTCCCTTCCCTTCCCTTCCCTTCCCTTCCCTTCCCTTCCCTTCCCTTCCCTTCCCTTCCCTTCCCTTCCCTTCCCTTCCCTTCCCTTCCCTTCCCTTCCCTTCCCTTCCCTTCCCTTCCCTTCCCTTCCCTTCCCTTCCCTTCCCTTCCCTTCCCTTCCCTTCCCTTCCCTTTCCCTTCCCTTCCCTTTCCCTTCCCTTCCCTTTCCCTTCCCTTTCCCTTCCCTTTCCCTTCCCTTTCCCTTCCCTTTCCCTTCCCTTTCCCTTCCCTTTCTTCCCTCTTTCTTTCCACCTGAAGTCACGCATCCTCCCCTCACCCCCCAGGGGCTGCCCTGCCCCAGTTATTAACACTGCAGAGCGCAGGGTAATGCCAGCGATGACATCAATTCCTCCTTGGTAGATGCAACCCCTCAAAGCAAAGGGGCTACAAATTGCTCAGGGGCTGCAATCCCTGTCCCCCATCCCCGCCCCCCAAAAAAAAAAAATTAAGAAAAATCCCTGTGCTTGGGGTAATTCTGTGCCTTTGCTTCTAATTGACAGAGCGGCTCTGGAAATGGCAGCAGGCACCTGCCGCTGAGCCGCCGCTTCCTAAGTCCCAATAATTCAGCCCGCTGCCTGGAATTTGCCTTTCATATCCCTCGGCTAAGCCCCGCCGGGGCCGCCGAAATTATGAAATTATTTCCCCCCCTGCTCCGTTCTCCGTTCCAGCCTCGGTGAATCTTGCATTAAACCGGGATCAGGGCAGATTAAACTATAATATGCTGCGGTATTAGCGGCTGCAAATGAAGACTTAGCTGAGGGGTTTAACCCCTTCGCCTGACTCCAGCTTGGAAAAGACCAGTGGGAAGTGATTCAAAGTCATCTTTTGGACCATCTTTTGGAGATAAAATGGTGGAGCAAATCCCATTGCACTGGGTTAACTGGGATGCTGTGGGAAACCATCCCCGGAGCAGCATTTTGCATTTCTCCCCTCAAAATCACCATAAATAATTTTTTTTTTTTTTTAATTTGCACAGCTGGGCTCACCCAGGCTTGTGCTAACTCATGGTCTTCATCCCTCTGTTCTCCACGTGCTTTGGTGTTGCATGTATATTTTCATTTTATATCGCATCAGTTTAGCATCATCATTAGAGCAAATTGTGGATTTGCAAGAAGAATTGCAGATCTTTGTTTTTGAAGAGTCGTCTTGTGGTAAGAAAGAAGTGGGATTTGACCCATCTTCATGGCTGGACATGGATGTGCTTGACAGAGGTGCGAAGAGACCTCTTGGTGGAGGAGCAACCCATAGCAAGGTCATTCCATCGAATGGTGTGGGCATGTAGAAATACCAGCTCATCTCCATCCAGCATCTCCAACCAAGAGAGACATTTTGGGGTAAAATATTACCATTGATGAGCAAGTGCTGATGTCGAACAACGAAATGCAAAGACACCAGGACAGCAGGTGGCTCCAGGACAACACCCAGAACCCGACCGTTTTGCCCATGGCAAAACATTTTGGAAACACTGACTGTGGTGCAATGATGGAAAGCACCAGGACATTGGGAGAAGTCATTGTCTGGTGGAGACCATGAATTTTGTGGGTTTTAAGCTTTTTTTGTAGGTCTAGAGGGAGCACTTCCAGCGTTGGCTTGGGAGTGAGGTTTGTACCACCAGGCTCTTGCAAGCTGGGAGGGAATGGAGGGATGGTGTGAGGTAAAAATGAACAGGGGACCTAAAACAGTGGGCGTTACGGGGGGTCTCCTCTGTCCTCTGCAGGCACCCACTGTTCCCGCTGCTGACTCTCCTCTTTGAGAAGTGCGAGCAGGCGACGCAGGGCTCCGAGTGCATCACTTCGGCCAGCTTTGACGTCGACATCGAGAACTTTGTCCACCAGCAGGAGCAGGAGCACAAGCCCTTCTTCAGTGATGACCCCGAGCTGGACAACCTGGTAGAGGCAGCTGGGGCTTAACAGATGGTTTTGGGGGGCAGGGGGTGAGGAACAAATGATGGAGATCTACCACCTTGGGCAACATCTTGGGGCTCCATTTGTAGTGTTGGCCATCTTGGCAATGTTCTCTGCAGACCTTGTGAGACCTTCTTCAGGACCTTCTCTGAGACCTTTTCCATAAGATCCTCTGTGAGAACAAATCCCTGCTCAATTTTTGGCTAGTTTTCCCACACAAACACCATGGGGTCAACGTGCTTGCTGGAAACAGTCAAGATCAATGGCTGGTTTGTGCCCCAAAACTTACAATCTCTGCAGGAAATACTGCTCTTCAGTGCAACATGAAGTAGTGTCTGCCTTCTTGCCTGACACCATCATGTTTCAAGTGTGATGGCCAGCTCTTATCCTAGAAACAAGACAAAATAAGAGTTTTTTCCAAAAATATGATGTGTATCAGTGGTTTGGGATGCTTTGGACCATTTTTGGTGACTTCCCTGTCATAGCAACCCAAATTTCCTACTGTACCCATTGCTGCTGGAAGATGCCTCAGAAGACTGCTTGGGATGGTGCCTTTCTCTTGCAGGGACCTCAGGAAACATCTCCAAATCCCATTATTTGGTCCAGGAAGCCTCCACATGTGGCCTCCGTGGCAAGCGTGTGGGTGGACTCATCCATTGCACCATCCTGATGCAGATTTTTAAGGTCAAAAGAGGCAATTTCACCCACTTCTGATGATGCGAAGAGCGAACCACCTTCCTCAAGGGATGGCGTACCTCCTGGGATGTGTCGCAGAGGGATTTTCATCCCAGAAAAGAAGCAAAATCAGGCAATTCACAGGCAGATTTTTCCCAAATATTACAGATATCAACACGGTGATTTTGTCCGATGACCTGTCATGAAGGGAAGAAGAACAAGCAATGCTCATTCAAGTGCAAAAACTACCACTTCCCTAAAAACGCAAGAAACACTTTCAAGATGGATTCAAATCCTGCATCTTTTGTGCCCAATTTCAGCTTGTGGAGGAGAGTTTTGCGACATCCCTAAATCAAGACTGGCTTAGCGGTCTCCGGAAAGCCCTCCAAAAATTACAGGCTATGCAAAAGCCCTGTTTCCAGGTTATTAAGCCCATTTTGCAATGTCTTATAGCCAAGAACAGAAATTGCTTTGGGATGAGTGATCAAAAAAGCAACATTTTGGATTATTTCAGTTTTGGGACTGAATGTTGAGGTGCACCAAAAAAATCCCCATCATAGAATCACAGAATCATTGAATCATTTGTGTGTGGATGAAAAGTCTTGCAGTGCTCAAAACTCAACATTTCATCCTGTTCCTGAGCTGACACTTCTTCCCTATTTGCATTGTGATTTCTTTTTGGTTATTTTTCGGGTTTTTTTGGTTTTTTTTTAACGCCGCCGATTCCCCGGAAATCGGTGATGGCAAAGCAGGGATGAAAAGGCCAGCGGCATTAGCTATCATTAGAATAAGAGTCATGTATTCCTCACCGCCGAGATGCACATAATTAGAAATTAGAAAAAGGTCAGATCTCACCATTATCAACTCAATCAGCTGCCGAGTGCCACACAGTCAATTAATTCAGCATCTGTATTTTTTACAACCCCGCACACGTACGCCGTCGGACTGTAACTCTTTATCCGGACAGATATACGGCGCAGCGGAGCAGGGACATAAAATGAGACCCTAAGCAAATGAGCTGAGATAATTGAGAGATTTATTTTTTATACATATATGTGTCAGGTCTTCTTGCCTTTGCCCTTGAATATTGACTTTCATGGCTGTTGAGCCTTGGAAGGTTCGGAGAGCGGGGGCGCGACACCTCCACCTTGCACTTTGCCTACGCCAACTGCGGAGGAGGAAAAAAAAAAACCCAAAAAAAGTCACAAAAAGCAAAAAAAAAAAAAAAAAGGATTTTTCCAGCCGCAACCCATTGTCTTTGTTGTTCACCAAGCAAAAATTCGCTTTCTCTGTTGTGGAGCCACCACCTGAGTTTGGTTCTGGATTTTTCGGGATGTTTCCCAATCATGGAGACTCACAGTTTGTAAAGATGACCACTAAAATTTGCAAGTTAAAAACACTCTTTGAAATGCAAAGACGCTTTGTTACATAAACCCAGATTTATTGCCCCGGAGTGAATAGCTGAAATTTTATATATTATGCAAGATTTCAAACAGTGGCTGTAAAACTTAAGGTTTCAGCTTGGCGAGAGGAATGTTTTATGTGTAAATTTTTTAACGTTTATGGGGTACGTTTTAACGAGACCCAGGCTTTGCACCGGCAACAGCTTACGGCGGAGTTGCAGCCCCATAATCTCGTTAGAATAAGTGGCCTCCGGAGAATAACCCAACACTTTTCGACATCCAGGGCTTTGGCCTGGACTTTTTTTTGGGGCATGGGGAGCAATTCCCATGAAGGGAACAGTAATTTTTGTGAATTTTGGCTTCTTGGGTTTGCAGAGATACGATGAATGGGGAGGAAAAAGAAATGCGGAGGTGCAGAGGGATGGGCTCTGGGATGGGTTTTGGGTGAGAATGTTGATGGTTTTTGTCTCTTTTTGGTATGTTGAGAAAGGAAATGCATTTAATTCTACTGTAGGGATCAGTTCCAGGTTAGATTTTGGGTGAGAATACTGATTTTTGGGGGATTTTTTTCTAATTCATTGAGGAAAAGAATTATTTAAACTGTGCCATTGTGTCCTTGTGCAGATGGTGAAGGCGATCCAGGTGCTGCGCATCCACCTCCTGGAGCTGGAGAAGGTCAATGAGTTGTGCAAGGACTTCTGCAACCGCTACATCACCTGCCTCAAAACCAAGATGCACAGCGACAACCTACTCAGGAATGACCTGGGGGGGCCCTACTCCCCCAACCCCTCCTCCATCAGCCTCCACCCCCAGGTAATGTCTTAAAATTGCCCGTAATCACCATCGTTGCACGTTGGCCAATGGATGGGTTGGGCCAGTGAGGTTGGGGGGGTTGCTCTACAACTCTTGTGGCCTCCCGGAAAGTCATCAAAACCCATCCCCAGTTGAGGAAGATAATTAAAAATAACCCATATCTTGCTCATATGGTGCAATAAATGATGCTATGGCAATTTTTTTCTTTTTTTTTTTTTTTAATATTTTTTCATGGCCTTTTTCTGCATGGGTTTGGCAGAGCTGCAACCCCAAAGCTTGTGTCTGCAAAACAGAGTGAGGAGGACTTCTAAACTCTTATGTTGCAGCAATGAAATCTGTGGGGAAGGAATTGCAGAAGCTGTACAAGCACATGGGAAAATGGACAAGGAAGTTGCATTTTTTTTCATGAAAAAAATACTATTTGTATTTGTTGGCAGGAGGGCCAGAAACACCATGATTTTCTCCACTACTTCCTCTTTCCACAGTCTTGTCTTCATTTCAAGGCAGCTGAAGAGATTTTTGGGTCTCAGATAACCCTTTTTGGCTTCGCTGCTCCTTTTTTGCCCTGGCACATCTTGCAGTTCTCTCCCAGCGTGATCAACATTCCCACCTTGACTTTTTTTTTTTTGCATAATTTGGGTTTTAGCTGTGAGAAGGAAACATTTGGTGCCTCAAAGCACAGTGGGAAAGTACAAGGGGATGCCCAAGAATTGCAGAAATTTCAACTGAAATGGCCAAACCAAGCTGCACCTTGGTGGCTTTTGGGGCAAAATAAGGGATTTTAACTTAATATTTGGAAAAAAAAGTTGCCCATGGGTTGGGGTTTTCATATGCATTTGCAATCCAGGGAATAAATATCTGCTTTCATCCCAAAAAACTTCCTTGATGCAACATTGTGTGTCCCTTAGGGATTTCTGTCTCTCAGATACTGGATTATTTTTGGGCGGGAGATGAAATTTGGGGTTGCACAATCCCAGCGGAAATAACTGCAGCCAACTCAAAATAAGCCAGGGTGTCCCCAGGTAGCTCTTGGAGCTATCCCCCAAAAGGACGCAGGAGATGGGGGCTTTTTTTAGGGCTTTTCAGGCCATTTTTAGGGTGGTGGAAAGGAAAAAAAAAAAGTCATCAGCTCCAGGCGCTGCAGAGTTTGAAGCTCCCAACATGACACTTGCGGCCACTTTCTTCCCCCAGCGCAGGGAGGGAAAAGCCCCCGCCAAAAGTTTTATTTCTTATTTGGGTTTCCTGAAAGCACCAAACCACTTAATCATTGATCTAAAAAAACCCCATCCTCTCTCTATTTTCTAATAATCTCTAGAAATGGACTTATTATCCCTTCGCTGCTTTATGGTAGCATTCCTTATGATCAAAATTAGCAAGACACTTGCATAAAAGAGAACAATAATTGCTCAACGAGCATCTCGTTTGTAATTTATTAGTTTCTATTATTGTGCGTCGCCATGGCAACAGCTCGCATCCCGGGTGATGAGAGAGATGTTAGATATGAGCCGACGAAGCTCCCAGTCCCAGCAAATGGAGATGCACGTTTTTTATCAGTAATTTTCATGAAAATAATAAGTGAGGGAGTTAATGAGATGGAAAGCCGTCCTGTGGCTATTGTGATTTTTTTTCCTCTTTTCCTTTTTTTTTTTTTTTTTTTAAAGTGTTGATCTAATTAGAATGCATCGGTCAGGAAAAGTAATGAGGATTTAGTGCCTCACAAAGAGGTGGGGATCATATCAGAAAATTAGCACAAGTCTTTGGAAAATAATCAGGCCCATGGAGAGGTGCCGAGCGCCTCCCAATTCCTGCAAACCTGGAGCAGCCGCCGTTTCCCTTCTGGGCAAGACTTGAAAGTTGAGAAATTCAAGTGAGGATTTGGAGGCAGTTGCTAAATAAATAGGAACGCACCCAGGAAAGACCCAGCTGGAAGGGGAAACATTGGCTCAAGAGTGAAGGAATTTTCAGCAGGCAACAGGAGCTGAACTATTCACAGTGACAGACCCGAAGGAGCCACCATCTCATCTGGTCATTGGATGAGGATGACGTATCAGTGATGATACAATGGCAATTTTTTTCTAGTTATCCAATGTCAAGTGCCTGGGTGCTTCAACTCATTGAGTATACTTGAGTTTGCTTGGATAAGGCTTTAAAAAAAAAAAAAAAAGAGTGGAAATATTCTATATCCATCAGTTGAGTTTGAAAGGCTGGGGATGATCCAGAGAGCTGAAGAATCGTGGGATCCATGTTTAAAAAATGGCAGGTGGGATGATTTTGCTAATTATGATCCTATTAATCTTATGCTGAGGGCAGGTAAAACAGCTAAGGGACCACTAATTTAGGATTTATTTACTTTTTTTAATCTAAATAATGGATATGTGATTAATATCAATGAACAAGGTTTCTCAGAAAATAGGTTTTCTCAGGGTATGGGAGGGGCATCAATCTTTTGTGAGGAGATACGCAAGGTTGGTCATGAAAGTGAAATAATTCCATTTTTTGCAAAGTTTTTTTACCATGGGACAGCCTGCTTAAAAAATTATGGATACGCAAGAACAAGGATGTCAACCAAAACTGAGAAAACAACATCCAGTGCTGTCAAAATGTCATCACAGGGGAATCATGATTGGATTGCCCTGGTGATTCCAAAAAGGATGGCGCTTGGCTTGGTGTTATTTATGCATTCTAAGCCAAAAAATGCAAGAGTTTCTGGAAATGCAAAAATGCCTAGAGGTAATCGAAGATGAGAGAGCATCTAAAGAGGCATTTTGACTGTTGCTGAAATCTTCTCATGTTGCCAAATCTAGAGATGACTCCTGGTGTTGCCCAAGTTTGGGTGAAAAGTTAGATTTTTTTCCTATGTGATGAGCCTTCCCTGAACCTTCATTACCTTTTAGACATTTTTCTATTCTGTTTTATCCATCACTTTCTCATTTTGTGCTTTGCTTTGTTTTCTGGAGGAGTTTTAACCTCTTTGGCCAGCAAGTCCACCAAGCAATTCCCCTTCTTCCATTTTTCTTGGTGGTTTTTCACTTGGCTTCGTTCCTCTACTTTGCGTCCTCTTCGGACTCTTTTTAACTCCCTCCCTTCATTTAATGAATACTTTTTGAGATTTTCAGACAGGGGTAGGAGGGTGGAGGTACTTGTGGCATAGAAGAGGGGGAGGCCAATTTAACCCTTTGCTTAAAGTTGCCTTTGACATCAAAGTGGTCCTCACTGGTCTCCAGTTGACTTTGCTCACAAGAAAAATACCACCACAAAGCCAATCACATCGGGAACCACAGCACTGCCAGGGATGTTTAAATTGGATTAAATCTTGCATTTTTCAGCTCTCTTTTCAAGTTAGAATTGCAGCAGATTGGCAGTATTTAAATGGGCATTTTCAGGTCAGCATTTCTTCTTGTCAAATTCCTTCTTCATCTTGCTGGTGGTTGGAGGCTGACGGTTGGGTTGGCCTGACTTGATGCAGTACTTCTCTGTATAGATCTTAATTTATTTAAGTTTGCCCTGTGGACAAGCCTGGATTTCTCCTTTATTTAAAGCCAATTTTTTTTTTTTTCATCTCCATCCCTCCACCCATGAAGGAGCCTTATGAATCTTCTTACATGAGTGTGAGTTTGGCCAACTCTTGGCAAACTCATAGGTTTCTTTTTTCTCCAACTAACTACAATTTTCCCCAGCTTTACTTGAGCACAAATAAATTTCACAAAGTTAGGATGAGACAGAAATGTTTATACATCTGCACCACCCAAAAATAAATTGCTGTATCATAAAGCACAAGAGGAAGGACATCAGCTCAAGTAGTGTTGAATGTTAGCACTTACTCTTTGGTACTTGGTCTTTGACGCTTGCCTTATTGTAAGAAAGGGAGGTTTGTGTGCAATGCAATATGTACCAGGTCTTTTTCTTCATTAAAGTGACTTTTAATTTGGAGAAAGAGTGTTTTGCTGTAGAGCTGTGGAAGGTCAGTGCCGAGACGTGGATCTGCAGAGACACCTAGTGATACGTTTTTTTACATTCAAGATTCAAAATTGCCGGAAACATTTCAACTTCTTTGAGTCCTAAAATATAAAATGTTTTCCTCTGCAGCAAAATCTCAAGTATAATAATTTGGCTGGCATTTGCGATCCAAGGCAATTAGTATGCAAAATATACTTTTTAAATCTTCGTGGAGATATCTATATTTATTTTAAGGCAGAGCCTCCAATTCCATTGGGTACCCTTGGCTTCACAGTGCCACTGCAGAAACACCATGAATTTCTTTCATATCTTTTTCTAATAATTACCAATATTCTGCTTTTTTGGATACCACTGAGCTGGTGTTTTGGGACAATTTTGCCCTACGCCACCAAGAAAACACAATTTTTGTCATCATAAAATGCTGTTGAAAATGGTTTTGACCACGATATCTGGAAACAGCAATTTCTTGTTCCCATTTTTCCGATATCCCAAATTATTGTTTCCCAATGCACTTCCAAAAATGGTCTTCCGGATGCCCTTCTTTCAGAGGAATCATGGAAAAACAAGGCAGGAGAGAGGAAAGCTGGAGAGCTGCAGGATGGCCCAGATCTCAGACTGGAGGATCTCCAAGGACCACATTTGGTTTTATATGAATATTTCCACTGTGTTTGTTAGCTGACCACTTAGCAAAAGCCAAGTTCCAAGTGCATGCAAAAGCAACTGATTTTTACTTTCTGTATGCTGAGAAATCTTATTTTTTTAAATCAAAACCCATTTCCTCCAGAAGGCTGGAGATGGGGAAGGCATATTAAAAAAATGTACAATTATTAGGCAAGCTTAGGAAGCATGGGTTGGATGAGTGGAGAGTGAGGTGGGTTGAGAACTGGCTGAACGTCAGAGCCCAGAGGGTTGTGATCAGCAGCGCAGAGTCTAGTTGGAGGCCTGTAGCTAGTGGTGTGCCCCAAGGGTCAGTGCTGGGTCCAGTCAACACATTCATCCATGACCTGGACGAGGGTACGGAGCGTGCCCTCAGCAAGTTCACTGGCGATACAGAACTGGGAGGAGTGGCCGACATACCAGAAGGCTGCGCTGCCAGTCAGTGAGACCTGGACAGGCTGGAGAGTTGGGCAGAGAGGAACATAGTGAAGTTCAGCCAGGGCAAGTGTAGGGTCCTGCACCCAGGGAGGAATAACCCCAAGCACCAGTACAGATCAGGGGTTGACCTGCTGGGAAGCAGCACTGAGGAGAAGGACCTGGCAGTCCTGGTGGACAACAAGCTCTCCATGACCAGCAGTGTGCCCTCGTGGCCAAGAAGGCCAAAGGCGTCCTGGGGTGCCTTGAGAAGAGCGTGGCCAGCAGGTTGAGGGAGGTTCTCCTCCCCCTCTACTCTGCCCTGCTGAGGCCACATCTGGAGTTCTGTGTCCAGTTCCGGGCTCCCCAGTTCCAGACAGACAGGGAACTACTGGGGAGAGTCCGGCAGAGGGCTGCGACTGGAGCATCTCTCGTATGAGAAAAGGCTGAGAGAGCTGGGGCTGGTTAGCCTGGAGAAGAGAAGGCTGAGAAGGGATCTCATCAGTGCTTATCAATATCTAAAGGGTGGGTGTCAAGAGGAAGGGGCCAGACTCTTCTCAGTGGTGCCCAGTGACAGGACAAGGGGCAACGGGCACAAACTGGAACAAAGCAAGTTCCACCTGAACGTGAGGAAAAACTTCTTCCCTCTGCGGGTGACCGAGCCCTGGGACAGGCTGCCCAGAGAGGTTGTGGAGTCTCCTTCTCTGGAGAGATTCCAAACCCACCTGGACGCCATCCTGTGCGACCTGCTCTGGGTGATCCTGCTCTGGCAGGGGGTTGGACTAGATGATCTCCAGAGGTCCCTTCCAACCCCTACCAGTCTGTGATTCTGTGATTTTACAGTCATATTTGCATTATTTTTATTAATTTAGCTATGAAAAGGAATGTCCGGGATGTGACACAGCAATTGCAGCAAAATTTCCAGATAAATAATATTCAGATCATCAGTGTAGAGGACAAAAATAACGCATGGCAGAGGCAGTGGTTTCAATGTTTTGGATTCGTTCGGCATCATGGGCCAGGAAAATGCAACTGGGGATTTTAATAGCAAAAACATGTCGGGAAATCAGAATTTTTTAGAACCATTGCACCGGCACGTCGGTGGTGACTGATGGGGATTGATAGAAAAAAAGGACCAAAAAATGACATTTTCCCCCCAAGCAATGGGAAATACATGGATGTGGACACAGGAGAACACTAACTCCCTGTGGAACAATGCACCTGCATCATCTCTTGGTGTAAAATTAATTGATTTGTGCCTTCAAGTTACCATCTGCAGTTTTATTGCAAGGAAAAGAAGAGCTATGGCTTTTTCCAACCCAACACTGTTTGCATGGTTGCCTTTTCTGGTGTCTTTGCATGTCTCTAGTCCAGATAAATTCTCTTTTCTTAAACCAAGTAATAGGTTTCTTGAAGAAATGCATCAAAATGAAGGGAAATGGAATAAAAAAGGTGAAAAAATCCCCTTTGTTGGCATTTTGTTCAAGAGTTAAGAACCAGCCGGACATCAGGGAAGTGTTGCAGAATGGGAAAATGGGTAGAAAAGGGGGGGAAAAGGAAAATTTTTATTGCAAGAAAAGAGTGCGGTTTCATTTCTATTACAGCTGGGTGAATTAGAGATATATAGTTATCTTGGGCTTATTTTGAAATGATAAATTTTATAAATATTATTTGCAAAATCCTGCCCACCTGGGAGGCTGTGGTACATCACCCTGAATTCTCCTGTATCCTCAATCGTAGCACATTTCTCTCCCAAAAATGTTGTGTTATTGCTCAGTTTGGGCTTTTTCCAATTGCTTCTCATATGCAAGAGCTCCCTCAGAGATGGGGTTGATAGGAAGATTACTGCTCCCAACTAAAAAAAAAAAATGTCCATTTTTGCAAGAAGTTAGCATAAAGCTGCAAGGAATGATATAAAATTGGGTTGTATTATTATTATTTTCACTATTTTACTATTATTCTGGCAAGGGGAAACCGTGGTACTTGCCCTGGCTTTTTGCAAAAAAAACAGTTCATCTGGTTCCGTCAAAGGACCAAAAAACCTGCAGAAATTTATAAAAAGACGACTGAAGAAATTCAATCTTCTTGTCTATCATGCTTTTTTTTTCCTCTCCTTCTTTCCTTGTGGGAAATAGTGTCTGCACAAAGAGAACGAGTTTAGGGAAGACGCTAAGTGGGAGCTTTGCAAAGTGCAAATCCTTATTTTTTCCATCTTTTTTTACAATTGCAACAAACTGAAAAATCCCTTTCCCTGCAGTTTTGCCTCTTGAACCACCTGGAGGAAAAAAAAATTTAAAAAATTGTGGTTTTAATATTTTTTTTCCCCCCACAGGAGATGCTGCAGAGCTCACCCGCAGCGTTGCCACCCACCTCCAACCCACCGCCGGGCATTGTGGTGCCGGCGGCCGCGCTACCGCCAGGCAACTTGGCCATGAGCACCGGCGGCGGCTCACCCGCTGTGCCAGGTTGGGACGTGGGGGGAGCTCCTGGGGAGGGGGGTGGGGGATTGAAATTTGGGGGTTCGGTTCTTCCACGAGCCTTTTTTCCATAGGTGGAGCCTTGTACCAGCCCGTGACGATGGTGACGTCGCAGGGCCAGGTCCTTGCCCAAGCCATCGCCCCCGGTGCCCTGCAGATCCCCAACGCCCAGGTAAGACCTTCCCACCTCAAAATTCCATTTTATGCAATATTTTGCACTGCTGCAGCAAGCAAAAAAAAAAAAAAACACAATTTCTCCATATGTTCAACCTTTGGAGTACCGTAAATTTTTAATTAGCAAGAAATGTTGATTAAATCCATCCACCAGGTGCCTTTGGGGTACCTGAGAATGATGGCCTAATAAATTATAGCAATGCTTCTATTATTGCTATATTATATAATATTATAACATGTAACATAAAACACATAATGTATAATTTATATTATAGCATAGTATATATTATTATTCTATTTAATAATTATTACTATTATACATTATTGCTATTATATCATGAATCTGGGATCACTGAGGTTGCCTGTCCAGTATGGCAATCATGGCGCTTATGGGAAAGGCTCATTTTTTTCCTTGCTTTACAGATTTTAGGGTATTTTTTAGCCATTTGCTCTGGTTTTACTCCTTTTTTGTAATTGCAATTAACAGCGCAGAGTTTTCCCCACATCGCTGCGTTCTTGCAATAAGGCAACAATTTGGGGTAGAAATGGATTTATAAGGACAACTTGCTATCTGCATCGTCTGCGTTGTCTGTGATCTCTTCCAAACCACCATTCCCCAGGAATTTGGGAAAAAACCCCGCTGCTTCCTGGGGGGTATGTCAGCAAAAAAATCCTCCATGCAAATTTTTTTTCTGAAACACTCCAATTTAATTGCAGGAGCCTCTTAAAAAGAAAACAACCCAAAATGAGGCATTTTGGAAACGGGTGGCACCTCCCTGGCAGGTTTTATTGCCTATGCAATGCTTTTAAAAATTTCTTTCTTTAATACCTCACCTTCGCAGGCTTAAATCTTGCAGCAAACCCCTCCACGCTGTGAAAAAACACCTGCGCAGGGAATATCAGGGCAGAGAGAGAGCCCCGGACAAGCACCTCCGGATGCTCTTCCCGCGCCACCGGCATGATTTATTCAGCCGGAGCCCGGGGGAATCACGGGGACCTGCTGGCCTGATGTTTAATTCATCCAGGAGAAGCATTTTGATGAAGAGCTGGGGAAAAAAAAGAAATAAAAATCCCTTTTTTGCTCAAGCACTGAGATTTCAGTTCGGTTCTTGCAACCTCATTAAAACTTCTCTTGTTTTTTTGGGGGGAGGCAGCAAGTTTTTGCTCAAGGGGCACGTTTCTCCTCATGGTGGCAATCAGCTGGGTAAGGAACATGGGTTTGCAAGCGGGTAATCATGGCAGGGTTTTAACCTCAGGTTTGGAAAGTTTTTTTTTTTTTGTTTGGTGGGGGTTTGGGGGTTGGTTTTTACAGTAAAAGTGGTTTCCTCCTTAATCGCACATGGAAAATGGTCACGACATCGGCACCGTGGTCCCTGACTGTGCCAGTGCCACCACAAGGAGAAAAAGCCCATTGCCCTTTGCAAATCATTGGCAAAAAAAATGAGGTATTAAATAGATAATCCTGGGGAAAACTGGGGATGTCATGCAATGTTTTTGGGAAAAAAAAAAAGGGGGTTGGATGCTCCCTACGAGTTCCTGGTTTTTGCACTCACCCCACTCTCTTTTTGGGTTGGTTTTGCTTGGGTTTTGGGTTGCCCATCGCCATTTTCAGCCAAGTCTCTCCCCGTTCCTCTCCCCTGGCAGGTCAACCTGGATCTCACCTCCCTCCTCGATGGCGAGGACAAGAAGTCCAAGAACAAGCGAGGTGTCCTGCCCAAACATGCCACCAACATCATGCGCTCATGGCTCTTCCAGCATCTCATGGTGAGCACCGCAGCCGCCGAGACACCCTGCAAACTGGGGGGAAAAAAAAAAAGGCAAAAAACCCCCAAAACTGAACAAATCAATGTGGTGGTTTATCTGAATTTATATTCAGGGGCACAAAGTGGCTTTGGTTTTATTTTGGGAGTATTTTGGGGATGACTGTTTTTGCTGCAGGTGGCAAAAATACTCCCTTAATGTATGAAGAAGCAAACAAAAACAGAGGGAGGACTTCCACAAATTATTGTGGGTGGGTGATGGAGCATTTTTTTTACACCTAACAGCTCCAAAATACGCTTTTCCAGCCAGCCAGGGTGTAAAAGCTGCCCCACAGGTGTGGTTGTGGCATGTCGGCAATCAGTCAAAATGCAGAATTGCAGCATCACCCCATTTTTGGGGTTGGCGGTGGAGATATGGGTAGATGGAGGGAGGTAAGAGGATGCAACCGGGATATTTTCTCTCATCAGCAGAGCTCGAAGAAGGGCAGAAAGCTAAAAAAAAGCCCCTTTTTCCTGCATAACTTGGCCAAGAAATCACTCAGAAGCTGGTTGCAAAGTGTTGCTTGAGGGTCTCCAGGAAGGTGGGAGACCCACAGGTAACACCATGTCAGAAAACAGCAGCTGCAAGGAGCAACCTGGGGTAAAACATGACCCAGGACATGTAGCAGCAGCTAGTTGGGAACTTTCCACTTCTTTTTTAATGAGAAATTTTGGATTTATTGCATTGAGGACAAAAGCATCGCCGTGTTGGGCTGCCATCCCAAGCTGAGTTGTGCATCTCTCATGCTTTTGGAGGGCTGAACTGCTGATGTGCAAGCAGAAAAAGGATTTAGAAGATCAGAAACTGAAGAACAATTTTCTGCTGGGTGCTAGGAGAACCCCATGGTTTGAGATTTCCAAAATTGGATCAAAAAATTCAAAGAATTGTTCTTCTACTGGATGGTGAGACCTTTGCTCTCAGCCTGGTCCTCATGGTCAGAAGATGCTTGGGCTTCCCCGTGGGATTTCTCCATCCAGCATCATAAATTATGTGGTTTTTAACCTAATAGCATTGATGCTCATCATTTTATTGGGTTTGGGAGTTTTGTAGCATCAGCAAGAGGAAGGAATCCTGGAAATAATATGCCAGAAATGGAGATACTTTTGCCAAAAAACAGCTGGTTTTTACCACTTTGGCATCCCTGAGGCCCTGGTGGGACAGGAGTCTCCTGCATGCCATGACTTTGAGTGGTTTTGTCAAGGAAATCACATTATTTTGGGGGCAAACAGCTGGAAAACGTGTCATGTGAATCAACACTGGTGCTGGCTTGGGGCTCCGAAGAATGACCTGTGGGGCTGGTTTGATAATAGTTTCATTTTTGGGGTTGGAAAGGAGGATTTTAGCATGGTTGGGAGGAGGTTGTTGAAGCTTTGAGTGCTGGTAGTCTCCCAGTGCAGATGTTTTGGGGCGTTTTATTGATGCATCTGACAAGGAGCATTGTGGGTGACAGTGGGTTTTGAAGCCCAAATCCCACCTTTGCCAACAACCATTATTTGAAAATTGCTAAAACTAAAAAATAAAAATAAAAATAAATAATTTCCTTCAAGGAAAAGCCTTGGATGGAAAGCCTTGGAAAAGCCTTAAGGACACTGAAGAAACCATGATGCTCTTGGATGCCACCCTTAAGCCTTGCGTCTTGCAAATTCAAGAAGCCACCAAATTTGGGGTGGGAAAATAAAAAAAAAAAGAGGTGGTGTAGTTTTTTTTCCCTCGGGGCTGCTGTTTTTCACATAGGGATGTAATTTTGCTGCCCCATCTCTGTTTTTTCCCAGCACCCCTACCCCACAGAGGATGAGAAGAGGCAAATCGCTGCCCAAACCAACCTGACCCTCTTGCAAGTCAACAACTGGTGAGTGCATCAGTGGCCCTCGCAGCCATCTTGCTAGATTTAGAGATTTTTTTCATGCCATTTTGGGGCTATATAATGCTTTTTTGGGGTAACATGGGCAGTTGGGGACAATTTCTGAGACACAGGCTCGGATGCGTTTAATTGATGGCATTGGTTTGCGATGTCTCAGTGCCCTCTCCTGGCAAACCCGGTGTGTAGCAGCCTTCAACTCATAGCTGGAAAAATTAATGCAATAGCATTACATGCTGCAGACAAATAAAATAGGGTAAAAACCCAGCTTTTTTGGACCGTGCAGCCACTTTCAAAAGGGTTTTATATTGCAACTCATTACATTTTTACAATGTCTGTTGTTTTAATGCAAAAATCCGTGTAATGGCTCTTATTGTCTTGACTGGTCTCTTTTCCCTGGAAAGGTTCATAAACGCCCGACGGCGCATCCTGCAGCCAATGCTTGATGCCAGCAACCCAGACCCAGCCCCCAAAGCCAAGAAAATCAAATCTCAGCACCGGCCCACCCAGAGGTTCTGGCCCAACTCCATTGCCGCTGGGGTCCTGCAGCAGCAGGGTGGCAATTCGGGGACAAATCCTGATGGTAAGGACAAACCTTGACAGCCCCTGCCCCTCCTGGGTGTTGTGGCTGTGTGTTAAAGTATGGCAAGATTTGGTAATTAAGGATTTCTAGAGGTCTTTATCCCCCTGTGGGGAAACATATGTTGAAGAGGTGGTCCATGCAAGAAGGTTCTTCCAGTTGGCCATCACGAGGGAGATGGCAATGGGGCGCTGCCATCTCCTTGGCATAGGAACAGCCCTCAAGGGTCACTTGCTGTGGGGCATCATTTGGGGTATCTCCTGAGGTGCTGGGGAGGAGATAAAGGGGGAGATGGGGAGAGGAGTGGAGCCAAAATGAAAAAAAGATGAAAAGATGGAGATGAGAAGACAGATGAGCCAAGATGGGAAGCGAAGATGAAGAGAGAACAGATGATGAAAATGAAGAGGAGCACGTAAGATGAAGAGAATGTGAAGAGAGCAGAGATGAGCATGGACCAGACAAGATGAGAAGAGAGAAGATGAAGAGAAGGGAAGGTGGAAATTAAGAGAGGATAAAGAGATCTGACAGGCTGAGAGAGTTGGGGTTGTTCAGCCTGGAGAAGAGAAGGCTGTGGGGAGACCTTAGAGCCCCTTCCAGTCCCTGCAGGGGCTCCAGGAAAGATGGGGAGGGACTTTGTCAGGGAGTGTAGTGACAGGACAGAGGGAATGGCCTGAAGCTGCAGGAGGGGAGATGGAGATGGGATGGGAGGCAGAAATCCTTCCCTGTGAGGGTGCTGAGGCCCTGGCAGAGGTTGCCCAGAGAAGCTGTGGCTGCCCCTGGCTCCCTGGCAGTGTTCAAGGCCAGGTTGGATGGGGCTTTGGGCAACCTGGGCTAGTGGAGGGTGTCCCTGCCCATGGCAGGGGGTGGGACTGGATGGGCTGGGAGGTCCCTGCCCACCCAAACCATTCTGGGATTCTGTGATTCTATCTGCCCAACCAATTTGGGCACCTACTTGCCCAAAAATGAAGGTTCCTTGTTATTTAATGAAGATACGTTAGCTAAAAAAAAAATTAAGGGTTGGACCTTGGGGCGTGGCTGGGGCAGGTGGGTGCTCTCTCTAGGTTCAGCTTCATGCTTGGGCTGTTCTTGATTTATGCACTTTTTTTGTCCTTTTTCTATTAGCTTGGGGAATCCTTATTGATATTATTTCTTTTTATCTTCAGGCTCGCTCAGCATGGACAACCTGCAACCCCTCTCATCAGCCACAGCCACCATGGCCATGCAGCAGGCCATGCTGGCAGCCCATGACGACTCCCTCGACGGCACCGAGGAAGAGGAGGAGGAGGACGAGGACGAGGACGAGATGGAGGAGGAGGAAGAAGAGGAGGAAGAGCTGGAGGAAGAGCCTGGTGGCCTCCCGGCGGCACCTGGCGCCGACCTTGGCTTGGACCACAGTGACTCGCTGGAATAACAGCTCCTCCTGCGCCCTCCCCAAATCATTGATGGCACCGGAAACAAAACTTACCCCCACCCCCACCCCCAAAAAAAAAAAAAAGCCAAAAAGAACCGGCAAGAACAAAAACAAAATTGGTGAGAAAAAAGGAAATTGGAGGCGCTGGCGGATGTCCCGGCTGCCCACGGGAGCGCGGGGACCACAACAACGGCGCGTGAAAGTGAAGGACTCATGTTTACAGGGCACATATTGTGGCCAGATAATTTTTTTTTTCCAGGTTTTATTCTTATTTTCCCCTTTTCCCCTTCATTTTTGGTAAGAAAAAAGCGTTTTTAGGGGAAGCCGTCTTCCCCATGTGATGCTCCGATTCTGGTGGGCGACACCAGGTTCTCACCGTGGGCCACCGCATCCATCACTTGGATTTCTCGGTGCAAAAAAACCGCAACCCCAGGACTGATGCTTTTTTGGGGTTTTTTCCCAAAAAAACCCGTGATTCACAGGCATAAATACTGGCACACGGGGGAAAAAAGAAAACCCATCAGCGAGTGCAAATTCTGCTTCGGGTCGGATCTGAGGGGGGTTTCGCACTCTTCCGGATTGCCCAAATCTCCCCGTTTTGGCCCTGATGCTGCGGCCGTTTGGTGACTCTGGATGCAACTTTCTGGAAAATGGAGGAAATCCCCCCAAATCCTTTAATTTATGTGTTAAACCCCTGTCGAATTTGGGGAAAAAAAACCAAAACCCAAACCCACCCCATCCTCGTTCTCAAGGGCTGAGACTGGACGCGGAGTTGGGGCGAGGGGTGCCAGGAGCGAGACTTTCCCAGGGCATTTTGGTACCGAGTCAGGAAAAAAAAAAAAAGGGAAAAAAAAGGGGTTTAAAAATGCAGATTTTCACCCAAAATTGAACGGCAACCCCCCCCCCCAAGATTTGCCCAGCTGGAAGGAAATTCAATATTGTCGCTGGAAAGACGTTTTCTCCCCGATACTGTCCACCCACGTGGAAAAACGGTGGAGTTTTACCCCAAACAAGCCATGGGGGAGGGCAGCTCTGCAAAAAATCATGTATTTTGTTGTTTGGGTTTTTTTTTTTAAAAATGCTAGCAAAAGGGTGAATTTCGCCTTAAAATGTGGCGCAAGGGGAAACACAAAAGCAAACCCAGGCGATGCGGGGCAAAAATAATAAAGGAATTTTCTTCTGCAGGTTCCTCCTGTAAATGCAGGTTTCTGTAAGAAGGATATTAATTTTTTCTTTTTTTTTGGCAGCTTTTTGCCAGTTTTGTCCTTTTTATTTTTTTGGCTCTTGAGGAGTTGAGAAAAAAAAACAAAACAGCAACTGGGGGAAAAAAAAAAAAGAGTGATGCAATGGGCAGAAAAGCCTATTTTTCGATACTGATCTGGTGTGAATGTAATCTGTAATTTCATAAAGGATTCATTGTAATTTAGTATTAATTCATGGTCATTTATTATAAAGTGCTACGAGACGAGGTTTCGCAGCTGTATTTTATTGGCAGCTTCTTCCTGGGAGCAGAGAAACCCCCAAAATGGGTGAATAACCCCCCCCAAAATCGGCAAATCCCTCCGCAAATAAAACAAATCAGCCTCAAAATGGATGAATTGACCCAAATTCGCAATTGAGTGATGCGGCGTGAATGGGAGTTACATTTCCAAAAAAGTGATGCTTCCCCCTGAAAAAAGTGATATCCCCCCCCAAAAGAGCTTTGATGTGATTTTAATCTACAGATTTGAATCTGTGATTCTCCCCCAAAATGAGTGATGCGACCCCCAAAATTAGTTGTATTCTCCAAAAATGAGGGATGCTCCCCAAAAAGGAATGATGGTACCCAAACAGGGCAATCCCCCCCCAAAATGAGAGATTCTCCCCCAAAATATGCCGTGCTCCCCCCAAAATAAGTCATGCTCCCCCAAAGTGAGTTATATTCTCAAAAATGAGGGGTGCTCCCCCAAAATGAGTTATATTCTCCAAAAATGAGGGATGTCCCCCAAAAAGGAATGGTGGTACCCAAACAGGGCAATCCCCCCAAAAATGAGTGATTCCCCCCCCAAAATGTGTGCTGTTCAGCCCAAAATGAGTTATGTTCTCCAAAAATGAAGGACGCTCCCCAAAAAGGAGTGACCCACCCCAAAATGAGTGATGCTGCCCCAAAACATGTTCTGCTCCCCAAAAATGAGGAGTGCTCCCCAAAATCAAAGTGTTCCCAAAAAAATGATACTTCCCCAAAATGAACGATATTCCCCCAAATGAGGGATGCTCTGCAAATATTTAGTGTCTCTCCTCCAAAATTAGTGTTTTGGAGTAGCGTGCCCCAAAATCTTCTCAAAACCATGATGCTCCCCCAAAATGAATGACGTTCCCCCAAAATGCTCTCCCAAACTAGCAAGCCTCCTGAAAGTGAGTGACTCTTCCCAAAAGTGACACTCCCAAAAATGAGTAAATCTCCCCAAAATAAGTGACTTCCCCTAAAATGACAGAATTTGCCCCCAAAATGGATGCTGCTCTCCAAAAATGGGCAATGACACCCAAATTAGGGACTGTACCCCAAAATAAGTGACAAACCCCAAACTGGAGGAATTCCCCCCAGAATGGCCACTCCCCCCGCTCCATTCCCAAATGAGTCATTGCTAATTAATGGATTGATTTCTGGGGGAAAAAAAAAAAAGGTGACTTTTGTATAATTTTTAGCAGAAAATGGGGCTATGGAAAAATCGAAAAATGGGCAAAAATTGCATCAAAATGGAATTTACAGCCAAATTTTACCCCTCAGATCGCAGCGACGGCCTGCGGTGTTGCAGCTGGCTCTGAGCACCCAGCACCTCATTAGCCAGAAATTTGCATATTTGATAAAACACTGAATATTCATGAGCATCGCGGCAAAGTCCTTGCCTGTGTTTTCTGCCAAAAAAGTGTGGTTTTTTCTATCAAAAACTTGCAAAACGACGTCACAAGCGGAGGGATGAAGATGCCGGAGGCCGGTTGCTTAATTAATGAAACGAATTATTTATTTCCCAGCTGTGCAAAGGTGGGGGGAGTGTGGGCATGGGGGGGGGGGCACAGGCGACCCATTTTCCTCAGGTTTGGCCCCGTTTTCGGGGGGCGCCGGGGTGGGGGGCGTGAGGGCAGCGCTGCATCAGGTTGGGCAGAGCACTGCAAAGAGAGAGGTCATGGATGTGCACCAGCGCGCATGAGGACGCACCAGGGCTGTACGGGGTTGCACGTGGGTGCACGGTGATGCTTGAGCGTGCACAGGGATGCAGGAGGATCCATGATGATGCACGAGTATGCACGGGGATTCATGAGTATCCATGATGATGCACAAGCGTGCACGGGGATGCATGAGGATCCATGAGGACGTACAACTGTGCATGGGTATGAGTATGCGCAATGATGTATGAACACATACAGTGGTGCGTGAGGGTGCACAACGATGCACAGGCTTGCACTGGAATGCACAAGAGCGCACAAGAGCTGTGAGGGTGATGCACGAGGGGCACAATGGTGCATGAAGAGGGCACAAGGGCTGCACGAGGGCTGCAGGAGGCTGCACAAGGGCTGCGTGTGCCCAGGGGATGCACGGAGGATGAACGGGATGCAGGAGGGATGCACGATGGTGCACGGGGGGGGTGAAAGGGGGTGCACAGGGGTTCACGAGGCTGGGTGAAGGGAGCAGATGGGCCACGTAACAGCTCAAGGGAGGTGCAGGGAGTATGCGCAGCGATCTACGAAGGTGCGCGAGGATGCACGAGGGGTGCACAGGGGATGTACCCGGGACTCACTGAGGAAGGATGCACCGGAGATGCTAAGGGATGCACGGGGATGCACGGAAATGCATGAGGGACGGGCAAGGGATGCACAAAGGCCACAAGGGAGATGCACAGGAGGCGCGTGAAGGATGCAAGGGGGATGCAGACGGGTGCAGAAGGGAGCCGTGGTGGATGCACAGAGGCACGAGGGTCACACGGGGAGGGCAGGAAGGATGCACGTGGGACACAGGAGGCGAGCAGATACCTTTGAGGATGTAGTCCGTGAGCAGAGTGGGCACCTTCTCGTTCCCCTCCTTCATGGCAAACAGGACTGTGAAGGGGAAAGGAGTTGTGAGCCTGGCCTCCCCAAATGTCCCTTTTCCCATAAAATACCAGCCCCACAGTCGCCATAGAAACACTGCTAGAGTTTCCCACAATGCACCAGGTCTGAGAATATCCCAAAGAAGTGCTTTCACCCCCAACCAGCCGGTCCGTGGCAATGCAGAATGGGTGTTTTACCCCCAAATTGTTGCTGCTATAGGGTGCAAAGCTGTGTGTGGGGGGGGTGTGTGTGGGGGGGTGTGTGTGTGTGTTGCTGCAAACTGGCCGTGCTGCCATGCTGGAAAACGGGTCTCCCCACCCACCCAAAATGGGCTTTGTTGCGATGATGCAACACAGGTGATTGCGCCTTAAATTGCCTGTGCAGCAACAATGCAAAAAACAATGGTATTGCACCCAAAATTTGCAATAATATGCCCAAACCACAGCCACTGCAGGAATGCAACGTGGACGTTTGCATCCCAAATCCACCACGCCACTGCAAAATGTCCAATTCTGCTCCAAAACAGCAGCTTGAATGAATACTCACTGTTGGTGAGCATCTGCAGGTCCTCAACAGAGGGTGGCGACCCCTTCTTCTCGTAGGGAATCACCGTGTTCAGGTACTGCAAAAAAAAACCAAACCCAAAACCACCCCAAAAAACACCCAGATGGCACAAAACTGCCTATTTGTTGCAAATTTTTACCACCCCAAAATGATGCAAATGCGGAATCTGCAATTTTCCTGTGATTGCATTTGATTTGCAGGTATTTTGGGGGTACTGAATTAATTGCACGCTGCAAAACCTGCCCAAATGCGAACCCCTGCTTAGGAAGGATTTTTTGGGATGAAAAATGGTGATTTTTGCAAGCTGGATTAGCATGATGTCCGTGATAGAGCGGGGTTCTAAAATTAAAAGTTATTTTCAAAGGGGTTTGGGGGATGCAGGGGAATGGGATGGGGGGGGCTGGAAGGGGACAGATTTGGGCAATTTTGGGGGGAAAAAGGCACCTGCTTCTCGTTGGCGGCGGGGCCAAAGGTCTGGCGCAGGCCGGAGTGCAGGATGCTGGAGATGCCCTCCATGCTGAAGCGCTGGGGACACACGCGTCACCCTGTCACCTCCCCGGGATGCCGACATCACCCGTGGCACCTCCCTGGGCACCAACGTCCCCCTGGCTCCCATCCACATTCCCCCGTTCCCTTCCCACATCCCCCCGTCCCCCTGTCCCCCCCGTCCCCACGCCCCATCCTCTCTCCTGTCCCCGCATCGCCCTGGTGCCTCTGCCCCATCCATGGTCACCCCTCCCGGTCCCCACATCCCTGTCCCACGTCCCCACATACCCCCCAACCCTCAACCCCCATCCCTCACCCCCGTGTCCCCCTGTCCCATGTCTCTGCCCTGTCCCCTGTCCCCCAACCCGTCCCCCCACTCCCCTGCGCCCCCCATCCTCCTGCCCGTGTCCCCCCGTGCCCCCACCCTGTCCCCCCACATCCCCGTCCCACGTCCCTCATCCCCACATCCCCCGTCCTATCCCCTCTCCCCTGTCCCCGCATCCCCCTGCCCCACGTCCCCCCATCCCATCCCATCCCATCCTGTCCCGCCGTGCCCCCACCCCCCCCCCCCCCACATCCCGAGCGCCCCCGTCCCCACGTCCCCCCATCCCCCGTCCCCGCGGTGCCCCTCACCTTCCGGAGCACGTGGTTCCCGCGCTCCGGACGCCCTCCTTGCAGGCTGAGCCCCTTGTCCCGCCGGCGGCGTCGGGCGGCCTCCCGCTGCTCCCGCTGCTCCCCCTGCACGGCCAGCAGCGCCCCGATGAAGGCCGTCTTCACCTCCTTCTCGAAGGCCAGCTCGTCCCGCCGCGCCAACTGCGCCACCAGCTCCGCCGACAGCGCCCGGCTCGCCGCCTCCGCACGCCCCGCCGCCGCCGCCAGCTCCCGCGTCGACAGCTGGCCCAGCCCTGCCACCCGGGCGTCGCGGTTAGAGACGGGCACGCGCCCACCGGGAGATGCGCCACGCCATTAAGACACGTGGACGGTGCGATTAGTAAGGTGCACGGGGCGATTAACGGGCTGCCCGGTGCAACTGGTGAAACGTTCAGTGCAATAAGTGCAATGCACAGGGCAAGAAGTGGAATGCACGGTGCAAGAAGTGCAATGCACAATGTAATAAGTGCAATACCCAGTGAAATAAATGAAATGCCCAGTGAAATATATGAAATGCCCAGTGCAATAAGTGCAATGCCCAATGCAAGAAGTGGAACGCACAGTGCAATAAGTGCAACACACAATCTAATAAGTGCAATACCCAGTGCAATAAATGAAATGCCCAGTGCAAGAAGTGAAATGCATGGTGCAACTAGTCACATGCCTGGAGCAATTACTCAAAAGCCTGGTGCCATCACTGACATGAATGGTGCCATTAGGACAATGCACACTAAAGTTTGCAAAATGCTTCGTGAAATTAGTGCGATGTAGACTGCAATTACTAAGACGCACAGGGTGATCAGTGTGCTGCCCAGTGCAGCTAGTGAAGCACCAGTGCAGTAAATGCAACTGCAACTAGGGAAATGCCCGCTGCAATTAGTGTAATGCCCGGCACAATCAGGGAAATGCACACTGGAGTTTATAAAATTGCATTACGCAATTAGTGAGACGCACACGGCAATTATCAAGATATAGGGGGCTAACAGCGCGCTGCCCTGTGCAATTGGTGAAATGCCCAGCGCAGGAAGTGCAATGTGCAGTGCAACTAGGGAAACGCCCAGTACAATTAGCAGCGTGCCCAGTGCAATTAGTAAAATGCACAGTGCAATTAGTGACGTGTCTTGTGCAGTTGGTGTCACTCCTGGTGCAATTAGTAAAACACCTGATAAAATACATGACGTGCTTGGGACAATTAGTGAAATGAATAGTGCATGAGTGAAACACATGAAGCAATTAGTGACGTACCCAGTGCAATTAGTAACACGCCTGGTGCAAGTGAACACACACTGCATTTGGTGAAACTCCCAGGGCAATTAATGAAATGCACAGTGCAATTAGTGAAACGCACACTGAAACTGTTAAAATGCACCATGCGATTAATGAGATGCACAGTGCACTTACTGGACCACCAATAAATAAATACATTGTGCAACTACCGAAATGCCCAGCATCATAAATGACACGCCCAGAGCAATTAAGTAATGGCCTGGTGCAATTAGTGATGTGCATGGTGCAATAAATGAAATGCACTGCGCGATTTGGGGAATGCGCAACTAGCAAAATGCCTGGGGTGATTAGCGACGTGCGCTTTTTCCATTCGTGAAAAATCCAGCGTATGGTGCATGTAGAGAAATGCACTGCATGATGTACGGTGCAATCAGTTAAATGCATGCTGCATTTAATGTACAGCATTTAACGTACAGCACATTTAACAAATTTGCAAAATGCCAAGTGCTTTAAGGAAAGGAGCAACGTGTTCAGCAAAATGCATTCAGCAAAACGCGTGGTGCACGAGGCATTTTGCAAAGTGCACGGCGCTCCTGGCAAAACCCCAGGTGCATTTAAAGCAATACTAAAAGCCAGACTAGGCTTTTTTTTTTGCCAAGAGCCCCCTCCTGGCCAAACAGTGTGTGAACACTGGAGCAAGCCAGCCCTGAAGCCCGGAGAGAGATTCGATTGTCCAATTTGGCTGGAATTGGCCCCAAAAAGTGACTGGCCAGGGTTTTGCTGGCCGTACCTTCATGGGAGCAGTTGTTGTTGAAGGCAGGGGAGAAAGCATGCAGCTCACGCAAAAGGATGGGCTCCGTGCCCCCACCGCCGCCTTCGCCTTCAGCATCGGCCTCGGTTTCCTCCTCCTCCTCCTCGTCCTCATCACCCTCAGGATCGGCCTCGGGGTCAGGAGAACTCTGCATCAGCTCCTCCAGCTCCTCGATGACCTGCAGGGCATCAGCATCCTCCATCCGCACCTGCAGCCCACAGCTACATCCTGCACCTACACGCTGCAGCCGTGTCCTGCACCCTCCATCCTCCCCTTCATCCTCCCTCTGCACTCCACACTCCCAGCTGCATCCAAATCCCACCCCCCCATGGGCACTCATACCCCAGACCTGCACCCACCCCCAAACCCGCATCCCGCATCCACACCTGCACGCTGCTCCCTTCACCCTGCACCCTTCATCCAGCACCCACACCCTGCATCTCCATCTGCATCCCCTTCCCCGTATCTGCACCCTGCACCTGGCAGCTGCACCCCGCACCTGCACCGTGCATCCTGCACTCGTACCCTGCACCCTCCATCCAGCACCTCCACCTGTACCCTGCACCTGCACCCTTCATCTGGCACCTGCACCCTGCATCCCATACCTGCACCCTGCACCTGGCACCCTGCACCTGCATCCCACCTCTGCCTCCCATGTTTTCGCCCTTCATCCCACGTCACCCATTTGCATCCAGCACCCGCACCCCACCTTCCTATCTGCACCCAAACCCCACACCGGCACCCACCACCTGCACCTCCGTCTACATCCAAATCTGTGTCCCACGTCCCAGGATGACAGGATTTGGCTTTTTTTTTTGCGCTTTCAGCACATGGCCATGGGGCCGGGGAGGGCTGGGGCCACGATGGGGGTGGGTAAAGCCTGGCTTTTGGGGGGACACGCAGGCACCCGGGTGCCCATGGGGCCAGGGGTACCTGCTCAGCTGTCAGCAGTGGCTCCTCGTTGATGCCCGAGTCTTGCTCACTCCTCTCAGTGAGCTCCTCCTCCTCCTTCTCGCAGAGCTGCAGGAGACACAGGCTGGGCGGCCGTGGTGGCACCGCAGGCCCGGCGCGGCACAGGCATGGCCCCAGCATGGACACAGACACGGCCCTGGCCCTGGCACAGGGAGAGCCACCAGGGAACCAGAGCTCAGGGGGACACGCTGCATGGGGGCAGGGGGTTGCATGGGGAGACGTCAGATGGAGACATTGGACAGGGAGACATTGGATGGGGAGATGTTGGATGAGAACACTGGATGGAGATGTTGGATGAGGGCATTGGATGGAGATGTTGGATGGGAACATTGGATGTTGGACAGGGACACTAGATAGAGATGGATGGAGATGTTGGGTGGGGAAATGTTGGACAGAGATGTGGATGGGAGTTTGGATAGGGACTTTGCACAGGGACACTAGATGGGTATGCTGGAGATGTTGGAGAGGGATATGATGGACAGGGAAGTGTTGGATGGGGAGGTGTTGCAAGGAGACAGAGAGACGTTGGATGGGGAGTTGTTGGATGGAGACATAGGAGTGGGAAGTTGGACAGGGAGCAGTATAAGTACGTTGGATGGAGAGATGTTTGAATTAATATATTGGACGTTGACACTGGGTGGGGAGATGTTGGAGATGCTGGGTGGAGATGCTGGGGACACTGGATGAGGAGGTGATGGGTGGAGATGTTGGACAGGGAGGCATCTTCTCTTTTAACCACGTTTCACAGTCTACTTCAGCTTTTTAGCAGAAAATAACCCAAGAAATTTACCTTCTCTCCCCCCTTTAGCAACAGGGTGTGTAACATCCAAACGGGTTAAATTCACTGGATTTTGGGGCAGCTCTGCAGCCCTCCCACAACCCCAAACACAGCTATCCACAGCCTGAACTCACTACAACAAAGAAAACAGCATTTTCTACCCAAAAAAAATATGCCACCTTATCCCTGGCTTGGGGGCAAACTATCAAAGATGAGATTGCCAAACCAAATGCTTAACCTTGCCCGTTTCAGTGTGATTTCACCCTAAAAGGTGGACATCCACTGTGTTGGTGCTACGCCACCCCCAAAATGCCATTTTTTTAGGGTAGTTTGCGGTGCTCTGACGGTTGCTGAGCCCTGGGGTTGATTGACAGCTGTCAAGCATCGCCAGGGGGTCATGTGGGGACGGGGGGGGATTTGGGGAGCCAAGGGGGGGTCACAGCTGTACCTGGGGGTCAGTGCCGTCGGGGGCCTCAGCCCCAGCAAGCAGCCAGGGCCGGGGGGAGCCCCGGGGGGCGAAGCCGTCGGTGAGAGCATCCCAGACCCTGCAGGGAGGTGGGTGGTGAGCAGCAATCCCAAAACCTTGCTTCCCAGAAAGCCATCCCAAAATGCAGGCCCAAAACACCCTGAAATGCCCCCCCAAAATCCCAAAACATCACTGAGATACCCAAAATATCCCAAAACACCCCAAATGATGCCCTACAAGACCCCAAACGACGCCCTAGAAGACCCCAAAGCTTAAGTATTATCATGAAATATTGCCGTGAAATACCCCAAAAAGTTGCCCTATTTGAGATGCTCCCCAAACATTGCCATCAAAATACCCCCAAAAAGGCCACTGCAATGTCCCCAAATGTCCCCAGATGCCCCAAAAGACCACCCTGAAATGCCCCCAAAGCACCAGAAACACCCAAAAATGCCATTCTAAAACACTGGCCTGAAGCCCCAATACCCTCTGAAAGGCCCCAAAACACCCCAAAACACTGCCCTGGAACACCCCAAAATGCCTCTAAAGGTCCCAAAGCTCCAAAATGCCCTGAAATGCCCCAAAATGCCATCCTGGAACACCCAAAAATGTCCCCCAAGCCCATAATGCTCCAAAATGTCACCCTGAAATGCTTCAAACCACCATCCCCAAAAAACCCCTGAAATACCCTAAAGTGCCCCAAAACATCCCAAAATGCCCTTTTTGGGACACCCAGAAACACCCTAAATTCCTGTCCTGAGACACTGCCCCAAATTGCTTCAAAGTGCCCCAAAATGCTGCCCCAGAGCACGCTGAAACATCTCAAAATGCTGTCCCAAACCCGCCACCCCAAAAACTCTCGAATGGTCCAAAATACTGCCCTGACACCCCAAAATGCCACTGGGAAAGCCCCCAAAATGTTGTCCTCAAACATTGCCCAGAAACACCCTAAAATGCCTCAAAAATACCCCAAAGAAACACCCCAAACCGCCTCCGCGATGCTCCAGAACATCCCCCAATTGCCCAACACCCCAAAATGCTTCTGCAATGCCTAAAATGCCTCAAAACTCCCCAAAATGCTGCTCTGGAAAATGCTGAAATGCCCCAAAACGCCACCTTGAAACACCCCAAAATTGTCACCTTGAAACAGCCCCAGAACACCCAAAACTGCCCTGAAACACCCCAAAAATGGCCCTGGAACATCCAAAAATGCTGCTCTGAAATACCCCCTGGAATAAGCCAAAACACCCCAAAACACAGCTGTGATGTCCCAAAACCCTCCAAAATCGACCAGAGTCCTGAAACACCTGGAAACAACCCCAAAAGTGCCCCAAAGCACGGTCCTGATACTGCGAAATGCACCAAAACACCCCAAAAAGAGAAATGGTGGGGGAAAAAAGGTGAAAAAGGGAGGGAAAAGGGGGAAAAGAGTGAAAAAGTGGAGAAAAGGGGAAAAGGGGGGAAAAGGGGGGGAAAGGGGGAAAAAGAGGGAAAAAAATTGGAAAAAAGGAGGGAACAAGAGGGGGGAAGGGGGGGAAGGGGAAAAAGGGGGGAGAAAAGGGGGGAAGGGGGAAAGGGAGGAAAGGAGGAGAAAGGGGAAAAGAGGGAAAAAGAGGGGGAAAAGGAGAAGGGGAAAAGGGGAAAAAGGGGGAAATGTGGAAAAAAGGGAAAAAGGGGGAAAAAGGGGGGGAGGGGAAAAAGGGGAGAAAAGGAGGGAAAAGGGGGAAGGAAAAAAGTAGGGAAGGGGGGGAGAAAGTGGAGAAAAGGAGGAAAAAGGAGGAAAAAGAAGGAAGGGGGAAAGTGGAGAAAGGGGGAAAGGGGGGAAAGGGGGGGGAGAAAGTGAAGAAAGTGAGAAAAAGGAGGAAAAAGGGAAAAGAGGGGGAAAAACTAGAGAAAGGGAAAAGGGGGGAAAAGGGGAAAAAGAGGGGAAAGGGAAAAAAGGGGGAAAAAGGGAGAAGGGGAGGGGAAGGGTGAAAAGGAAAGAAGCAGGGAAAAGGTGGGGAGAAAGTGGAGAAAAGGGGGAAAAAGGAGGAAAAAGGGAAAAGAGGAAAAAGGAGGAAAAAGAGGGAAAAGGAGAAAAGAGGGAAAAAAAGGGGTAAAGAAGGAGAAGATGGGGGAAAAGGCAAAAGGGAAAAATGGGGAAAAATGGGGGCAAAAGGGGAAATGGAAGAAAAATGAGAAAGGGCAAAAAGAAGGAAAAAGGAGGAAAAGGGGTAAAGAAGGTAAAATGGGGGATGGGGAAGGAGGAAAAGGGGTAAAAGAGGGGAAAAGGAAAAAATGAGGGGAAAAAGGGGAAATGGGGAAAAGGAAAATGTAAGAAAAAGGGGGAATGAGTGGAAAAATGGGGAAAAAGATGGAAAAGTGGAGAAAATGGGAGAAAAGGAGGAAGAGAAAAAAATGGGGAAAATGGGAGAAAAGAACCAAGAAGTGGTAACATTGGGAAAAAGGTCAAAAATGAGGAAAAAGGTCAAAAATTAGGAAAAAGGCACAAAAAGAGATGAGAAAATTTCCTCTAATTGAGGCAAACCCACCCATTTTCCCACCAAAAATGGTGGGTTTAGTCCGAGATGGTGCCACATCCACGAACATCCCGATTCTCCCTAAATCACCCCAAAACTGCCTGCCCCTCCCCAGCCCCAAAACTGTTCATTTTTGGTGTTTCTCTCATCTCCCTCCTCAGCTGATCTCAGTTCCCCACGAAATCACACATTTCACCAATTAACGCGCAAAAATGCGTATGTCAAAACCCCCTATATTCCCATTTTTAACAAAAATGCAGCAAATAAGGAAAAAATAAGTGATTATTCCCCAAAACTTGGGGTTTTTTCTGCTCTTAAAGGGCCAGCACCCTGCAAGGTCAGGCAACCAGCAGCAGCAGATTTCTGGGTTAATTATGGCCAGAATTGGTTAATAATTAGGGAAATACATCAGCTTTAAGGCCCCAGCCCATCCCCCGCCTGCGCACACAGGGCTCATTCAAGAGGGAGGAAAAAAAAAAAAAGCCCTGTTTTGCCCAAACTGACCCAAAAAGACACAATAAGCAGCACAAAGCGGCGCCGCGAGCCGGCTGCCGGCGACAGCGCGGTGCTCCCGGCGCAGGGCCAAAATGCGTTTTTTCTCTGAAAAACCATCAGTTCTGCCAATTATAAAAATCAATTCAGCCTCAGCGGGTTTTGGTGAAAAAAAACCCCCAAACCACCTCAAAACAAGATCTGGGGGCTTTTGGGTAGAAAATGACCACTTTGCATGGTGAAAAAATGAGTGTTAGGAATTGTGGTCTGGGGAATATTCCCAATTAAAAACCCAAAAATCCATTAGTAAGGTGTTAATGAATAAACGTCGCTGGAAAAAACCACACAAATTTGGAAAAAAATCAGCATTCTGCAACAACGAAAAAAGATTTTTAATGAAAATGTATGTTTTAATGCAAATACCACTATATTGTGGCAGGACTGCTGGGCTTTTGTCCCAGATTGGCTGCCCCCGGCACGTTGCAAGCAGGAGGCTAAGATCTACTCACACCTTACTTATGGTATACACTTACCCCCCCGGGGGCTTTCCTGCAATGCGACATGGGGGACCTCACTGTGCCTCCTCATAGGATGCCACACCACTACTCCAAGGATCCCACACAGCTACTCCAAGGTGCTGCACGATCACGCCACAGCGCAGGGGGCTGATTTGCATGTGGTGGTGATCTTGCAAGGAGGCGCAATAGGCCCCAGATGGGTGTTACTCATAGGATACTACACTGCTACTCTGATGTGCTACAGAAGCACATTGCAATGGGGTAGGCTGGTCTGCGTGCTGGGTGGGGGGGGATATCTCATGACCATGCAAGGAGGTATGTGGGCTCAATGGTGGCCTACTCATAGGATCCTACACAGCTACTCATAGGATACTACACAGTTACTCCATGCTGCTGCACCATGATGCAAGGGGCTGAGTTGCATGTGGTGTACCTTGCCAGCATGCAAGGCAGTATGAAGACCCCAAGGAGTCCTGACATAGGATACTACAGGGCTATTCCTGACATGGTGCATGACCGTGCTGCAATCCGGGGAGCTGGTCCGGGAAGTCTCGCAAGGGTGCAAGGCAGCTGGTGTGAGGGGGCTTACTCACAGGTTACTACCCCACCACTTTGCTGCGTTGTATGACCACGCTGCAACGCAGGGAGCCAGTTTGCACTGGAGGGGGGGTGGGGGTGGATTTCACAGGTGTGCAAGGAGGCACATGTCCCCAGGAGTAGGGGGGCCTTACTCACTCCTCATCCTGGAGGCGCTCCTCCTCCTCCTGCGCCTGGAGATGCCCCCGCACAGGGGCCAGACCCTCGGTGGCAGCATCGTAGTTGCGGAAGCACACAGTGAGCTTCTCATCGAACTCCTGCACCAGGTCCTCCATGGACTTGAAGCTCATCATCTCGGCCGAGAAGCTCTCCAGCTCAGCCAGCGCCGGGTCTGCAGCGCGTTGCGGGGTGCCCCCATCGTCCACAGGGCCCTCCTCGAATTCCTCCTCCAGGCTTACGAGGGGTGCCTCCATCGTCCTCCACGCCAACACACCGCTTAGCTGCGGGGAGAGGGTGCTACTCACAGGTTACAACACCAGGGCTCTCTCTTCTCGTTGCTGCTGCCGTGCTGGCTGAAACTCTACTGCCAGGGCTATTACACAACCAACAGTATCTCTGTAGTATCCTAGTAGTATCCCAACAGCATCTTAGTCTCTCTTCATAGAAATATGCTGATATCCTGACACTATGCTAGTAGTGCTTTACTAGTAGCAACAAAGAGTCGATAGTGGCCCAAAAGTATCTCGTGCTACCCTGATAGTATATAAAAAGTATCATAACACTACCTTTTTTACTGAACTGGTAGCATTAGCAGTATCCTTATACTGTATCACTATCTTAGTAGTGGCCTGAAAGTATCATGCTAGTATCAGTAATGTGCTGACAGTATCCCAAAAGTTTGAGTGCTGCCCTGATAGTATCCCAGAAGTATCTAACCACTATCTTTTCTAGTGCCTTTGTAGTATCTCAGAAGTATCCTACTGATATTCTACTAGCATCCTGACAGCATCCTACTGAGTATGTAGTATGTCCTTACAGCACCTTCGCAGCATTGTGATAATATCCTGATAGTATTGTAGTAGTACCCTGATGCTATCTTAGTAGTATCCTGGTAATGGCCCTGTAGTATCTTAGTAGTGCCTCAATAGTATTGTGAAAGTATCTCAGTGGTATCTTTGGAGTATCCAGGCAGTATCTTGATAACATCTTAGCAGCATCCTGATAGTAGTATATGAGCAGGGTCCTAATAGTGTTGTAATGGTATATATAGCTATTATCTTAGTAGCATCCTGATAGTATCTTGGTAGTGCTATATCCAGATATTACCTTAGTACAATGCTGAAAGCAACTTAATGGTATCTGTTGTAGTATCCTGAGAGTACCCTGATGGTGTGTTAGCGCTGCCCCAGTAGTACCTTCATAATAGTATCTTAGTATCAGCCCTGGAAAGATGCTGGAAATCTCTCAGTAGTGTCCTGATAGTATCCTGGTAGTGCCCTGACAGTACCTCAGTAGTGTTATTGCAGTACCCCAGCAGCATCCACATAGTATCTTGACAGTATCTTAGTGCCACCCTGAGTGTGCCTTAGCACTGTCTGCAGAGTAACCTTACAGCATTTCAGTAAACTCCTGATAGCATCTTAGTAGCATCCCAGCAGTATCCTGAGAGTATCTCAGCTGTGCCTTGATAGTATCACTACTCCCTCTCAAGGTTACTGAGAGTATCCCAGCAGTATCTTAGCAGTAGCCTCACAGGAAGCAAACAGTAATCTAGCAGTAAGCCCAGTAGTAGCGCAGTAAAGGTGTGTACGTACGTACACCGTGCACGATGCACCCTGTGCCTGCGCACTCTGCAGACATGCAGCCCTACGCACGCATGCAGAGCGCACGCACGTGTGTAACACATCCAGGGGTGCATGTGTGAAAAGGGTGCAGATGAAGGTGCACACACGCTGCACGCTTGCTTGGGCGGCGCACGCGTGTCGGGGTGGATGCGTGCACACGCATGTGCCCCTGTGGATGCATGCAGTGCCCCATTCACTGTGCAAGTATGCACCTAGTGCACACGTGCGGCGCTGTGCACGCATGCACGCCCACACACGCAGGCCGTGCATGCACTGTCTGCCCCAACATGCCGGCACCATTCGCACCCCCACCCCGGACACCTGCAAAACACGAGCTCCCCGGTTGCATACGCACACCTGCACACGCGTGAGCCACGCACGCTGCACCCGCTGTCCGCACCCCCCCATACGTGCAGCTCTGTGCACGCACACACCCATGCAGCCCCCGCGCATGCAGCCGCGTGCTTGCACCCCCCTCAAACACCCCAAAATGCCCCCAAAGCATCTGCCTCTGCTCCGTGCCCCCCCCCCCCGCCCCGCAGCCTGCGCGCATCCCACAATGCACCGCCCCTGCACGGATGCTGATGCGCAGCGGAGCACCCCCGGGGAAGGCAGCGCCCCGCTGCCACCCCCCCCTCCCCGACACGGGCACCCCCCCACAATGCAACGAGGCGCCCCGCACCCCAACGCCCTTCCGTGCTGCACCCCCAAAATCCCCCCTCCCCCGTGCACGTCAACGCAACGCCCGATGCGCCGCTCAATGCGCCCCCCCCCCCCCCCCGTGCACCGCTGCGGCGTGAGCCCCCCCCCGCACGCGCCCCCGGACCTACCCCTGAGCTTGCACCACGATGCACCCTCAAAACGCCGCCCCCGCCCGCCAGCGCACCCCCAGCGCACCCCGCAGTGCATTACCCACAATGCTCCACGGCGGCGCGCCCCCCATGCACCCCCCCCCACACCCCCACACCCCACCCCCCCGCGCACGCGCCCCCGGGGGTGCCCGCACCTCCGTGCAATCCCCCGTGCTGCACCCCAACATCCCCCCTCCCCTGCCTGCACGCAATAGCAACCGCCCTTGCACCCCTCCCGCCGCATGCACCCCCCCCCGCTGCACCCCAAAATCCCTCCTCCCGCGCGTGCACGCCCATGCACCCCCCATCGCACGCCCCGGACCCCCCCCCCCCCCCCCCCAGCCCCCCACCCACCTGCAGCCCCGCATCCTCCGCGCCGCGACTGGGGGGGGGGGGGGGGGGGGGGCCGCCACAGCACCGCCCTGCGCACGCGCGGGGGAGGAGGGGTGACGTCACCGGGAAGGTGGGTGCAGGGAGCCCTGACGTTGTGCCCCCCCTGGGGGGGGGATGGTCTCCGACATCTTCTGGTCTCTCAAACACTGTTGAGGCCGCCCCTCCCCGAGGTACATCTGTTTATTTGTACACGTGCAGCTCTCTACAGACATAGCACACACATTGTCAACAGAAATTTAAAAAAGACACCTGAGATCAAGATGAAATAACAGGTCAAAAAAATATTAAATCTTTTTCCTCTCCCCCCATAAATTGTTTGTTTTTAAAATAAATATGGTTTAGAGCTCACATGTACTGGGTTTTTTTTATTTTTTCCTAAATTGCAACTTCACAGTTTGCAGTGCAGCCATTCGAAGGTCTGGTTTTAAGTTCAATTTCCCCTGACGCCGGGTTTAAGGGCTGGCCTTACACGGCTCCAGGGCTGCAAAAGGAGGATGAGCATCCTTGGCTTCTCTCGCTGACTCCTTTTCCATGCCGATTTGCACCGCGGTGGGACAGAAGAAGGGTTTCCCCACCAGCACGCTGCTTTTGGTCGTTCGTATTAGGTGAGAAACTGCACCCTCAGCAAGTTTGCCAACGACACCGAGTTGTGTGGTGGGACGACACGCTGGAGGGAAGGGATGCCATCCAGAGGGACCTGGACAGGCTGGAGAGGTGGGACTGCGTGAACCGCATGAAGTTCAACAAGGCCAAGGGCAAGGTCCTGCACGTGGGTCGGGGCAATCCAAGCACAACTCCAGGCTGGGCAGGGAATGGATGGAGAGCAGCCCTGAGGAGAAGGACTTGGGGGTGGTGATTGATGAAAAGCTCAACACGACCCGGCAGTGCGCTCTTGCAGCCCAGAAAGCCAACCGTGTCCTGGGCTGCATCCCCAGCAGCGTGACCAGCAGGTCGAGGGAGGGGATTCTGCCCCTCTGCTCCGCTCTGGTGAGACCCCCCTGCAGTGCTGCGTCCAGCTCGGGGGTCCCCAGCACAAGAAGGACATGGAGCTGTTGGAACGAGGCCAGAGGAGGCCACAGAGATGATGGGAGGGCTGGAGCACCTCTGCTATGGAGACAGGCTGAGAGAGTTGGGCTGGTTCAGCCTGGAGAAGAGAAGGCTGCGGGGAGACCTTAGAGCCCCTTCCAGTCCCTGCAGGGGCTCCAGGAAAGCTGGGGAGGGGCTGGTGACAAGGGCAGGGAGTGACAGGCCAAGGGGAATGGCCTGAAGCTGCAGGAGGGGAGATGGAGATGGGATGTGAGGCAGAAATCCTTCCCTGTGAGGGTGCTGAGGCCCTGGCACAGGGTGCCCAGAGCAGCTGTGGCTGCCCCTGGCTCCCTGGCAGTGTTCAAGGCCAGGTTGGATGGGGCTTTGGGCAACCTGGGCTAGTGGAGGGTGTCCCTGCCCATGGCAGGGGTGGGACTGGGTGGGCTGGGAGGTTCTTTCCAACCCAAACCAGTCTGGGATTCTGTGATTCTATGAAAGTGACTATGAAATGTTTTTTGTTAAGCTTAGTGAAATTTTGTCAAATCCTGGCTGGAGCATCACATGCCTTCATGTGGTGCTGAAGAAATGGAAGAGGTTTGTCTTCGCCCTCTGGATGCTTTGTTCTTGCATGTCCTGCTAATCGCGGTGACTTCGTATGATCATTACCTCATGCCTTAAGGTACAATATATAGTTAGGGTGAAGTTTATCATTTGCCATAGTGCATATAAATTTGCATGTCATATATCCTTCTTGCCTAATAGTAAACCAGTAAACTACTCCTGCCCTGAAACCTCTAACAGAATTAATCAAACAATTAGAGTAATAATTTGGGTATCATAGGGGAAAATAAAACCACATTCATCATATAACAGCTCCAGATGGCCTGTTAAAAAAAAACAGATAGGACACAGCACATGGCTGAAGGGCTCTAAATAAAGTAACTGACCCTCTAACAGCTGCTGTTCCTAGCATGGTATATACAATTAATGCAATAAAATTAATGCAAATATGACTGTAAAATCACAGAATCACAGACTGGTAGGGGTTGGAAGGGACCTCTGGAGATCATCTAGTCCAACCCCCTGCCAGAGCAGGATCACCCAGAGCAGGTCGCACAGGATGGCGTCCAGGCGGGTTTGGAATCTCTCCAGAGAAGGAGACTCCACAACCTCTCTGGGCAGCCTGTCCCAGGGCTCGGTCACCCGCAGAGGGAAGAAGTTTTTCCTCACGTTCAGGTGGAACTTGCTTTGTTCCAGTTTGTGCCCGTTGCCCCTTGTCCTGTCACTGGGCACCACTGAGAAGAGTCTGGCCCCTTCCTCTTGACACCTACCCTTTAGATATTGATAAGCACTGATGAGATCCCCTCTCAGCCTTCTCTTCTCCAGGCTAACCAGCCCCAGCTCTCTCAGCCTTTTCTCATACAAGAGATGCTCCAGTCGCAGCCCTCTGCCAGACTCTCCCCAGTAGTTCCCTGTCTGTCTGGAACTGGGGAGCCCGGAACTGGACACAGAACTCCAGATGTGGCCTCAGCAGGGCAGAGTAGAGGGGGAGGAGAACCTCCCTCAACCTGCTGGCCACGCTCTTCTCAAGGCACCCCAGGACACCTTTGGCCTTCTTGGCCACGAGGGCACACTGCTGGTCATGGAGAGCTTGTTGTCCACCAGGACTGCCAGGTCCTTCTCCTCAGTGCTGCTTCCCAGCAGGTCAACCCCTGATCTGTACTGGTGCTTGGGGTTATTCCTCCCTGGGTGCAGGACCCTACACTTGCCCTGGCTGAACTTCACTATGTTCCTCTCTGCCCAACTCTCCAGCCTGTCCAGGTCTCACTGAATGGCAGCGCAGCCTTCTGGTATGTCGGCCACTCCTCCCAGTTCTGTATCGCCAGTGAACTTGCTGAGGGCACGCTCCGTACCCTTGTCCAGGTCATGGATGAATGTGTTGACTGGACCCAGCACTGACCCTTGGGGCACACCACTAGCTACAGGCCTCCAACTAGACTCTGCGCTGCTGATCACAACCCTCTGGGCTCTGACGTTCAGCCAGTTCTCAACCCACTTCACTGCCCACTCATCCAACCCACACTTCCTAAGCTTGCGTATGAGGATGTTATGGGAGACAGTGGCAAAAGCCTTGCTGAAATCAACATAGACAACATCTACTGCTCCCCTCATCCACCCACCGTGATCATCATAATAGAAGGCTATAAGATTGGTCAGGCATGATTTCTCCTTGGTGACTCCATGTTGACCATTCCTGATAACCTTCTTTTCCTCCACGTGCTTAGAGATGACATCCAGATCCAGCTGTTCCATCACCTTTCCAGGGATGGAGGGGAGGTTGACTGGCCTGTAGTTTCCTGGGTCCTCCTTCTTGCCCTTTTTGAAGACCGGAGTGACACTGGCTTTCCTCCAGTCCTCAGGCACCCCTCCTGTTCTCCAGGACCTTTCAAAGATGATGGAGCGTGGCTTAGCAATAACGAGAGCTCCCTGAGCACTCGTGGGTGTATCCCATCAGGGCCCATGGATTTGTGGGTGTTGAGTTTGCCTAGATGTTCTCTAACCCAGTCCTCCTTGACCAAGGGAAGATCTTCCTTTCTTCAGACTTTCTCTCCTTCCTCCAGGGTCTGGAATTCCTGAGGACCAGCCTTAGCAGTAAAGACTGAAACAAAGAAGGCATTCAGTAACTGCGCCTTCTCTGTATCCTCCGTCACCAGGGCACCCACCTCATCCAGCAGCCGGCCCACATTTTCCCAAGTTGTCTTTTTGCTGCTGATGTACTTGAAAAAGCCCTTCTTGTTGTCCTTGACATCCCTTGCCAGATTTAATTCCAAGTGGGCCTTAGCCTTCCTTGCTGCATCCCTACATTCTCTGACTACATCCCTATATTCCTCCCAAGTGGCCAGTCCCTTTTTCCACATTCTGTAAATTTCCTTCTTCAACTTGAGCTTTTCCAGGAGCTCCTTGCTCATCCGTGCAGGTCTCCTGCCTCCTTTCCTTGATTTCCTACTCTTTGGGATGCACTGATCTTGAGAAATAAGAGGAAGAAAACAGAAAAGAAGAAAACCACAGTATGGAACCGAGATCAGAAAAATCATGAAGCATCAAACTACTTTGAAAGATGAAACTTTTACTTACTGCTCTTTGGGACCCACCTTACACTCTATGGGACCCAACCACCCTACATGCCTGTTTACACTACGTATAGGCATAGCTGATGATAAGGGATATCAAAGGGGATGACAGCAAGATGTGCAAGGTAGAAAGGATTCCCCTGTGACCTTTGGCTTGAAATCCTGGCAAGGCTCCCAGAGGAACGATGCTCCATTTTAGAAAGTGCTACTGGCAGCGTACGAAGGGCTGCCAACTACTGAGCCATTAACTCAAGAAAGATACATGATGTGTGCCTACTCCTGTTTTAAAACTGTTTTTAACTAGTAAGCCGCTCCCCCAGGTGTAGCGCGAAAGATGACGGTATAGTGATGGGCTTTGTCTATACATCCCTGAGTGACAAGTGATGGGACAAATATGGAAAGCAAGCTATGGGAGATCATAGAGTGAATTGTGATGCCTGCAGAGTACTCCCAGCTGCCCTCCTCCCCAATAACCGGCAGAGACCAGGGAAGCTTTCACAGAAGTAATTGATGGCTCTGGCAGAGCTCAGAGTGGTGGAGATGGCCCTGGAACAAAGACCCACTTGTGTCTATACGTAGACTCATATGCTGTATGAGCAGGTGCTGCCCAGTGAAAAACATTGGGTTAAAAACCAGTGAAAAATTGGATGAAAACCAACCGGCGAGTAAGTGGTAGAGACATATGGGGGAAACCACATTGGAAAAATATTTATGATATAGCTCAGTCTAGGAACATATCCATTTTTGTCAATCAGTTGTGCAGTACAGGTGAAAAGGACAACAGTTTGCCAATCTCCAGCAAGGCAAATGACTCTGGGAAACTTGACAAGGAGATCGTACTGGTCCCTTAAAGTGAACACTGGGAAGGCTGGAAATACATCCTCTCAGAAGTAGAAATAATTAGTGGTATAGGGAATGAACCCCTATCAAAGTCCTGGAGATGAGGTGGTGGTTAAACACCCAGCTCAGGGACTGATCTGGGTGACTCCATTGTTTCACGAAGGAGAAGAAGCATGGGATGCTCTAGGCATTGAGGGGAGTAAATTAACCATAACTGAGGCTTGGATTATGTCCAAGACCTAGGTGTCTTCTCTTACAGGAAAATGTGGTGTTTCCTTATCACTGTGGGAGCACCGGTAACTGGAACAACGTACGCCCAAAACCTGTCGCTAACATGTTCTGCCTTTTTGATGTTGCCCATGGGACAACTCAGATATTGAAGATCATAGAATCATAGAATATCTCAAGTTGGAAGTGTCCCATAAGGATCATCAAGTCCAACTCCCAAGATAAGTCACAACCCATCTTTAAAACTACATTTACAGGAGGAATGCTGTCTGTAATAGCACGAGGTTAAGGATTGATAGTAGGCAATAATATTGTGCTAACCCTGAGTTCTAAGTTTAACATAAATTTAACTATTTGTGATAACACTGTACAAGAAGCTGAGCATGGTTTTTACAATAGGGTGACATGGGTACTTAGAGTGGCAGGAGATCGTTTGCATTGTAGTACTAATTGTGAAATTAGTAAATGTTGCACCCACTGGCTATTGAGTCAAGGATGGACCTGTCCTACCACGCCTAAGGCTCTAGAATTACGCAGTATGAAGCACTTGCCTTGTACCTGCATCTGGCAACATATGTATGTTAATGAGACATGAGTATGTGACAATGGCTTTAGATGTGTGTGTATTCACCTTCAATACTATTCACTTTGAAGATGATGTAGATTTTGGACATTTGCCATCGTAACATGGCACATGTTTTTGACCAAACCATCAAGCAAACTTGCTGATTAACTTCTTATCTGACTGAACAGGAACATCCCACCTCACTATCTCCATCTCTTTCACATTCCACTCGAAATACTAATATTTCTTACCAGGAACTGTGCACTTTCATCCCCTTGCCACTCCACGAGTGCTCTGAATCTTTAACCCTTCTATAGATGTCCCTGGTGAGCCATCAGTAAGCCCAAGTGATTATTTTTCCAGTGTCCCCCACTAAGAAGGAGCTCGGGGTGGAGGCCAGGGCTCTCCTGAGTCCTTTCCTCGGGGCCTCCCTCACCTCCCTGTTCCTCAGGCTGTAGATGAGGGGGTTGACTAGGGCCGTGAGGACAGTGTAGAAGAAGAAGAACACTTTGCTGAGCTGCTGCAGCGGGGCTGTTCTGGGCAGGACATAGACAGCAAAGAGGGAGCCATAGAATATGGCAACAACGGTGAGGTGAGAGGAGCAGGTAGAGAAGGCCATCTGCCTGCCCACGTTGGATGGGATCCTCAGGATGGCATCTGTGATGCACATATAGGAGGCCAGTGTAAAGAGGAAGAGGAAGACCATATTGAAGAAGCCAAATATGAAAGCAACAAGTGTGGCCATGCTAGTGTCACTGCAGGCAAGCTCCAGCAATGGGGTGAAGTCACAGAAGAAGGGGTCGATTGTCCAGGGGCCACAGAACTGTAACTGGGGCAAGAGAGAAGTAAGTACCGAGGAGAACAGCAATCCCAGCAGCCAAGACCCAGCCACCAGCTGTAGACATACCTTCCAGGTCATGAGGCTTGCGTAGAGCAGGGGCTGGCATATGGCCAAGTACCGATCATAGGACATGGCTGCCAGCAGGTAACGGTCAGTAGTTGCAAAAGTGGCAAAGAAATAGAACTGAGCCACGCAGCCGTGAGCAGAGATGGTCCTGTCCCCAGTCAGGAAGCTGGCCAGCAGCCAGGGCAGGATGGTGGAGCTGTAGAAGCTCTCCAAGGAGGAGAGATTGCCCAGGAAGAAGTACATGGGGGTGTGCAGATGCTGCCCTGCCACCACCCGCACAACAATGAAGATATTCCCAACCACAGTCACCAAGTAGATGATGAGTGAGAGCAGGAAGAGAGCTGTCTGGGGTGCGGGAACTTTCCCCATTCCCACCAGAAGGAACCCCAATAGTGGTGTCTCATTATCCTGTGATTCTTTCTCCATCACCATCACAGTTCGGTCTTCTTTTTTTGCCCCATTTTGAAGAGGGAGACATTTAATAATAATTTAATATCTGTATTTCCTTCAGAGAGAATGTGTGAATGATTGTGTGAATGATCCTTGAAAAAAGATTTTGAATGAGAACAGCAAGGGATTCCGTACTCTAGCAGACAACATAGATGGCCCTGTGAAGGGCTCCCAGACTCTGGAAAGGTGAAGAACAGGTTTTCCTAGACGAGAGTCTGCTTCTGACCATGTCCGTGAATTGCTTCACGTTGTTGCTGTGAGGCAAAGTTCTTAATTTGGCATTCACAGAGAAAGTCCTCCTGCTCGGGCTGAGGACACTGTGTCTCCTATCTTCAAAATTGCCCCCTGAGCACCCAGCTCACATTTCAAGGACAGAGAGCCCTTTGCTCTCTGACAGGAAAGCTATGTCTCAGAGAGACAAAAAGGTATCTCCCCCTTCCCCAGAAGATCCCTAAGTGAAAGTATGTAAGGTTCAACACACTTTCTCACCCCCCCAAAAAAGATTGGCACTGCACAGGGTGAGATATCTCAACTCTTATTTTAGAAAGAGACTGCCTTCTCCTGCCCCCCTGGCAAAACCCAGGTCAGGGATTACAAGCTGAGACATGCAAGGGACCATGCAGTGGCATTGTACGAGTGAATGCCTAAAAGCTATTAATTTGAGGCTGTTTGGGGAGAAAAGATGATTTTGTGCAGGGAGGAAGGGGCAAACCACTGGCAAAACCCCACTGGCTTAATAACCACCCACGGATTTGCCCCAACACCTCCATCACCAGCTTGCACTCTGATGATGCTTGAGAGTAAAGACCAGGGTCAGGGTCAGGGTCTCACCATCTGCCTCTTCCCCAGGGTCTACGCCCAAACTCTGACCCAGGGCGTGGGCATTGCTCTGCCCTTGCAGTCTTCTCCTAGCAGCTCGCAGTGAGTCTCCCAGCACCCAAATGTCCTCTGCTCTGTGCAGTGTCCTGGGGTATAAAGCAGAATTCAATATCCCAAAGAGGTTTTTTCCGCCTCTCAGCTTTCTAGGGATTACGCATAGTGAAAACAATATAACTGACTCCTGACTCCCTGCTGGGATGGCAGCTCTGAGCTGCTGTAAACCTCACCACCACCTCCAGGCAAGGATGGTGTTCCCCAAACCTCCTCAGACCTCTAGAGTGGACCTCCAGCCTGCTCTCTTGAACAGGCAAACTGAGGATGGGCAATGAACACAGGCATCCCAGCTGGCCAGAAGGACAGGAGAAATGGGATTTACTTTACCTGCATGCAGACTGCAAGATTTCCCTTGGCTTGTGTGGTATTAGGCAGCTTTGATAGTCAGAGGAATCGGGGCCTGGGTGTCATGTGCTGAAGAGACCTCACTGATATGTACTTGATATATACTTTGAAGTCCTGTGTCCTTCACGGGAGGTTGCTTCTGTGATGAGACTTCTCCCAGCTGCTTTGACTTGCACCTCAGAAGCAGCTCCTCTGTCTCTGCCTCAGATGGAAAGGCAGGAGAGAGTGGCTCACTGGGTATAGAGGGCTTTGCTGTAGCTACTAAGGATGAGAGAGATGAATCCCAGCTTTTCTTGGGAGTCTCACACTGAAACCAAAGCACACCCGAGCTGGACGCGAGCCCTCCTTGTCTTGTCAATGCTTTGCTTCACAATGGAAGAAGGCAGTGCATTTCAGCCATTGCAGGCTGTGTCTTCTTGACCTCCTTCTGCCAGTGGCAATGGGGGAGAGTCACCCTGAAGACCCATGTGGTGTCTCTTGTCCTCTGTGCAGAGGCCTCAGATACCCAAAGGCATCAGGAACCCATTTCCAGGATACCCCAACCTCTTTCTATGCAGACTGCCATTTTTATAGTGTTTACCCTCCAGCTGGATCCACTCATCCTATTTAATCCAGTTTGCAATGAAGCTCTCGGTGAGATGCACAGCTGTATGGCCCTGATAACAAGTGAATGTCACAAACACCCGTCTTGACATGGACAGGGATGGGCTGATGATGACCAGGGAGTGTTGAACAAGAACCGAGCCTGCGGAGGCAGGATAACGTCTTGTGAGACCACTCCTCTATTCCTGAAATACGTAAACAATGACCATCTGTGCTCTGTGCACCATGTGCCCGTGACAGATCACCACTGGCTTGGTCAGCCCTGAAGGGGGGTGGGGCAGTGAGACCCCCAGGACCCCCCCAACCAACCGACTCATTTCTAGAACAGTTCTGAACATTCCCGAGCACATACTGCGCCTGCTCAGTGATGACAGACCCCCGCCTATGGGGCGGGCACATCGGGTTATAAGAAAGGAAAACATAAGTTTTCAGCGCACACCCACCACCTGAAGACTACAACTACGAGCAGAGAACATCGCTGGATCCGAGGGTGGTGGTATCTTTTCTCTCTCTCTTTTCTTTCTCTTTCTTTTCCTCTCTATCACTCTGTCTCTAACTTAATTTTTGGCACATTAGGGTAATATTGTCACATGTTTTACTAAACCCTGACCTTTCATAGTTCTGCTAAATTTTGAGCATTGTTACGACCTTTGCCAAGCCTCTATCTTTTGTAGTTCCACTGAGTTTTAAGTAAATTTATGATTGGTTTGAACCTCTAAAGTAATTGTCGTTACTTCTGATTACCACGCAGAGAATTAACCTCTAGAGAATTAACCTCACCCTCACTCCCTGAGTGGGACGGGACATTAAATTGGCATAGTTGGCTTCTGTAAGAAGCGGTAAAGAGGTTCCATAAAAGGGATATCAGCCTGAGTGCTGAAGAAAGAACTGATATTCGGTTGAAGCCAAAATCTCCGGCAGTAGGTCATGGCAACCCGGGATAAGCCTGATCTTGACTGCTCCCCGCTGTTGGATTTGTTGAAGAGCTATAAAGCTTGCCCAACCCCGAAAGGGCAGATCTGGGCTGAGGGACACTGCCAGTCCCCAACAACTGTAGCAGAACAGATAAGAGACTTGGCCAAAGAAAATAAGTTTAGGCCTGGAAAGGGAAAGGCTGTGGTTTGTGGTGTCTTGGGAGCTGCATTGATAGCTGCCCAGAAGGACAAATACCTTGTCACACAAGCTGAGCGGGAGGCAAATGAGTCCCTTCAGGAACTGGTTAAAAAACTACAGGCAGAACTGGAAACGGAACGGGTGAGATGGCAACTAGCCGAAAAAGCATTAGCAGATTAGAAAAGAATCACGGAAAACTTGAAGGGTAGCCTACGAGATGCTTTTGTGAGGGAAAGAGAGCTGAAGCTGCAGCTCCCTGGGGACCTTGACAGAGAACCAGGATTTTCTAGCTTGTCAAAAGAAGCTGACCCCATTGCAAGGGAGGTTGCCCCTCACTATCCGTGGGAGGAGCTGAGGGCAGTGACAGAACCTGACCCTACTCCCAAGCTCTGGCCACTTATTAAAACTGAAGTCATGTATGACAGCCCCGCCCACTGCAGCCCCACCCACTGTCCCTCCCCCCCAGCATCCTTGTGAGGAAGGCCTTTGGGGCACGGGCCTCGAGGCAGCCCCTGTGCCCAGGAGGCCGGGGGGGGCTGTCCCTGCCCTTGGTGGCCATGCACTGGGCACAGCTGCTGGGCGTCCCCGACATGTCCTCTGCCGCTCGGCTCCCAAGGACAAACCTAGTGCTGTTACTTTTCCCTTGGGTCGTGGCAGAAACCAACCCTGCAGCCCAAAGACCACCCTTACTAGTTGTACCCTCTCCATGCCAGAGCCAAAGTCCATGAGGCTGTGTGGCCAGAAGGACCAGGGATGTGATCTGGCTGGACACAGACCCTTTCCTGGGGGTGTGGGGGGGGCGTGATTGCAGCAGCTGCAGCCAGAGTGTAACCAGAGCTGCAGGCTGGGATGGACAGTGCCAGAAGACCGCCATGGAAATAGCACAGGCTTGGAAAGATGAGTGGATGGTGGTCACACTGGTGGGATGGAAAGGTTGGTCGTTTTCAGGCCTAGAACACCTGTGCCCGAAGCACAACGAAGCCAATGATGACTCTTCCAAACTGTAAAAATCGTCCCTTGCTGCTATCATTGTCACATCCCCTTTTCCCACTGAAACCAAGCTGTGCCGTGTTTCTATGGGAGACAGAACTTTCAGAGCTCACGTGTTACTTTAACCTTTCTGAGAGTTATTTGCCTACATCAGTTGATGGGAAGATGTTCAGATCTTATCAAAACCCCTGGCAAATCTCTTTTCCCTGTAGGATTTAGTATTTTGAGTACTGAAAGAGTAAGGTAGGTACTATTATTGTCATTTTGTACGTTGCTGCCAAAATTGCTCTATCTGGGAAGGATAGAGTTAATTTCACAAGGAGCCAGGACAGGTGACCCAAGCTGGCCGGGGGCTATTCCATGCCATGTGACATCACGCTCACCATAAAAGGGGGGCTAGTCGGGTAGGGGCAGGGCGGCGCAGTTTCAGCGCGGTTCTGGGGCAGGCTGAGTGTCTGGTCGGTCGTTCGTTGGTTCGATAATTTGTTCTCTATTATCACCCATTGTTAATATTTGTTATCAGCACTGTTGTTGATTGTTTTTCCCTCTCCCTTGTTGTCCCAGTAAACTGCCCTTATCCCAATCCTCGAGGCTTTGCCGTTGTTTTTTCCCGTTCTCCTCCCCGTCCTGCTGGGGAAGGAGTGAGTGAGCGGCCGCGTGGTGCTCAGCTGCCGACTGGGCCTAAACCACGTCACCGGTGAGGAGCAGGGGAAAAAAAAAAAAAAAATGGGGGGCAGAGCCGGACCCCTCCACCACGCGTCGAGGGGCCACCCGCTGCTCCCCCCCTCCCTGCCCCGGCGACCACGCGCCTCCGGGGAGGGAGGGTAGCGGGGCCTGCTGACCCCGCTTGGAAAGCACCCGTGGCACTGGA